>NC_042615.1:737739607-738056121 GCF_901001135.1 Rhinatrema bivittatum | reverse complement strand
CCAGATTGCCCCGGAGCCCTTTTTTTAATATTGGAGTTACATTGGCCACCCTCCAGTATTCAGGTACAATGGAAGATTTTAATGATAGTTTACAAATTTTAACCAATAGATCTGAAATTTCATTTTTTAGTTCCTTTAGAACCCTGGGGTGCATGCTATCTGGTCCAGGTGATTTACTACTCTTTAGTTTGTCAATATGGCCTATTTCATCTTCCGGGTTCACAGTGATTTGTTTCAGTTCATCTGACTCATCACCCTTGAAAACCATCTCAGGAACCCGTATCTTCCCAACGTCCTCATTAGTAAACACAGAAGCAAAGAATTAATTTAGTCTTTCTTCAATATCCCAAGTTTATTCATATTAGAGTTATAACCAAAGCTCCTCTATAAAAGTCCATCAGCTTTCTTGGAAACCTGATGCAGCCATATCACTACTGTAATGTTTGTAATTACTGCCATTCCTTGCAAGTTACCCTAAGCCTTCTTGAAATTCTGATATAGTTATACTGCCATTCTCTGCTCATTGGCTTGTATTCTCTCCTTTGTTCTTCTAAAGCTTTTGTCCCATATAAAACATCCTGGTCAGCAACATTAGCCTTGGTTTCTCTTTATCTCTCTACCATAAATTCATGGCTTTCTCATAACCGACTAAAATTAAACTCTTCAAAAACAGAAATCATACATCTCTCCTCTATTACAGATTCTTCAATAGGTCCACCCACACAGTTGACAATAAATAACATCTCTATCCCCATAACTCGTCATGCCACTAATCTAGGCGTAATTATTAATTCAGATCTCTCCATGAAACAACAAATCTCTTCACTTACCAAAAAAACCTTCTATAAACTACGACTTTTAAAACATCTTAGACCATTACTCTTCTACCGTGATTATAGAACCATTCTTCAATCACTAGTATTTTCCGGAATATACTATTGCAATGCACTCTATTTAGGACTACCTGATTCCTCTCTACATTCCCTTCAACTGATTCAAAATAGTGCCGCCCGAATATTAACCAGGACCCCTCTACACAGCCATATCACCCCAATCCTTCAATCACTACATTGGCTCCCACTAAAATTTAGGATACAATTTAAAATTCTGTCTATTATTCATGGCTTGATCCATAACCCAACCTCCATCTGGCTTTGCTCATCACTGCAGATCTACAAACCTACCCGTCATTTACGTTCTCTTACCCAAAATCTCCTAGATATCCCCTCTCCTAAACTAGCAAGGCTAGAAGTCACCCGAAAACGAGCTTTCTCGGTAGCTGGACCCATTTTATGGAATTCCCTTCCCAATCCTCTTCGTTTAATTTCAAATTCTTCCCATTTCAAAAAATCACTGAAAACCCATCTTTTTCAATTAGCATTTAAAACACCTACTCCAGAACAAACATAAAGTCTTCTCCACCACCTCATTTACAGCCACTATCATTCTTTTTCATTTCATTCCCCCCCCCCTTTTTTTTCCCATTTTGTTCCCTAGTTTTCGGTCTTACTTTGTCACTTTTCTACCTTCCTCTCCTTCCCCCCTCCCTTCCATATTAATAGCAAGTTCCACGGGAACAGTTTTACTTTTATTTACTTTAGTAAATATTTGTTTATTTCTAGCTAGAATTTATTCCAGCTATTAATTAATTTTATGTACTTTTAATTGTATTTATTTATTACCTTTTTCTATAATTTTATTTTATTCTTTTTTATTTTATTACTCTTTCCAATGTAAACCACTTTGACAAAAACAAATTTTATAAAGTGGTATATAAATTCTTTTAAATAAATAAATAAATAAATAAATAAATAAATATGACATAGCAAAGTCTCAAGGCCGCTCTCTCATTTCTTCTACCTTTTACCCTGTATTTGCCCTTATCACTGTGCTTTGTGGTTGACCTATACAGGTTTAAACTCCATTATGGTTTTAGTTGCCACTACCTGTGGAAGAAAGCAATTACTAGCATCTTCCACACTCTCAGTACACTATTTTCTCATGTTCCTCTGAAATTTCCGATCTGAAACTTCAGATCATGACCTCCATTCCTGAATTTCCTTTTCTATGGAAAACTTCATCTTTGTGAGTGGGCCTATAATGCAAATGCACAGATGCCAACTGTAAAGGGTGCCTGTGCTCCTGACTAGGGAAGACCACTGATATTTACCTGGTCTGCCAAGTCAGGAAGGGGAGGGATTGGTATCATGCCTGCCCCAATTATTGTGCTTTATTGAAACATTTCAAATAATATTTTAATATTTCTATCATTCTCCCCACAAAGCCCTTCTTTCCTCCATTAAGTACATGTTGACTGTCTTGTCTCTCTTTTTTAAAGAAGACAGTTTAGGGCAGGATTCATCATTCCTCGTTGAATGATGAATCCCGCAAAAAAGGGGGCGGGGCGAAGGGGGTGGGCCTGCGAAAGGCCACAGTCATTCGCACTGCGGTGGTGCGATTTCGCCGGCCGCAGTGCAGCCAGCTGCAGCCTTTCGCAGCGAATAGCAACATCGTAAAAGGTGTAGCTATTCGCCGCGCTACTGCCAGCAATAATGTTCCTCACATTATCACTGGCAGTGATGCCGTGGCTGATACCTCCCCCTCCCTGCCCTGACTCCTCCCCTCCCCGACTGCTCCCCGCCAGCTAATTTAAATCTTATCGCAAGTGAAAAGACCCTTTTCGCGTGTAATAGGGGTTTATCGTGTGCGATAAGGCCCTAACGCACATGATAAACCTTTAGTAAATGACCCCTTTAGCTTGGGTATCATTATAAACTGAGTAAGAAGTATGATAATCAATTTAAAATATTACTCTATAAATAAACAAGTGATGCACCACTAAGGGGGTCATTTTCCAAGGAGTTACCGCAGGAGATAATTCCGCAAATCGCGCTAACAGCCGTTAACGTGATTTGCGAATGCAAATTTTTAATTTTGTATTCAGGGGGCGGAGCATATGTTAAGTAGGAAAGAGTTATCATGTGCCGCGAAACAGCCACAGTGTTAGTGCAGCTAATAGCTACACCTCTTTCATTTCCGGTATGTTGTGCGCTAGAGGCCGGTAAAGGTTTATTGCGGTTCACGATGTTTCCGGACAGCCTGTTTCAGTATGGAGAGAGAGAGAGAGAGAGAGAGAGAGAGAGAGAGAGAGAGAGAGAGAGAGAGAGAGAGAGAGAGAGAGAGAGAGAGAGACTTGCTATAGTGCCTCCTCCCTAGACAGGTATTTGTATCCCTATGGGAGGCCCACCTAGTAACTCGAGGTGAGGATTAGGTATGTGTAGGGGGTTGGGGGCCACTTTGACATTCAACATGAGACGTACGAACAGAACAGTGGTCTCTTGTGAAGATTTGATGGCCTTCGGAGTGAGGAAACTCACTCCAAGGTGAGATTTGAACAATGTTCTCTCCACCTAGCTTGATGGACACTCTACCTGGGCAACAACAGGGAGGAGGCACTATAGCAAGGCGCTCTCTCTCTCTCTCTCTCTCCATACTGAAACAGGCTGTCCGGAAACATCGTGAACCGCGATAAACCTTTACCGGCCTCTAGCGCCCAACGTACCGCAAATGAAAGAGGTGTAGCTATTAGCCGCGCTAACACTGTGGCTGTTTCGCGGCACACGATAACTCTTTCCTACTTAACATATGCTCCTTTTCAGCTTTTTTCAATATTGTAATATGAATATTTTTTTACCTAGCTACATTTAACATCTTGCAATATGGCTCTGAATTCCCTCTGCAACTTTTACATGAAAAATGAACAAAAAGAATAATAGAGGCATTCATCTCTAGCTTACCAGTTCAAATCCTGCACAGGTCAGTAGTAAATAAAAGTTATTGCGATCTAAAAGACATTTGGTGACTTATGTGAGAAGGGTTTATGATCTCAGTTTTGTTTCCAATGGATAGGTGCCTATAACAATAAAGGCATCATTACAATTAGGCACTAATTTGCACCACTGTTGACAGTTTCAGCATAGAAGCCAAAGACTGACCACGTATAAAAACTGAATTTACTTTATATTCCTACAGTGTTCCATCCACAGCAAGGTAAAAGGGCACTGCAGGGCAATTTGGGGAATCTTTCCCTATTGCCTATGCAATAAGCTTTCAATAAGCTAATTTCTTCACTTCCCTTCTTCAATGGTAAGTTTGAGTTTATTTCCTCTGTTTTCATATCTAACAAGAAATGTCTGAAATATGTATGCATAAGCATTAAGCAATCTTGTTTCTGTTCCCCATTGTTATGCATAGTTGGAGGCATAGGGAGTTCAAAACAATTGAGCTAATTAATCTCTGCCAAGGTTAAGCAGAGGAATGGTAATTTTCAGTGGTGTGCATAACTTAGCCCATACATGCAAAAATAGGGACACCTAAAGTTGCACCTGTATTTTATAAACTGTGCAGCAGGAATCACACAATTTATAAAATGGTGTATATCACTGTCCCTAAAGTGTGTGCACTTATGTTTAAGTGCGCGTCAATTTTTTTTTTTAATATAGTGATCCACTTGGTTCCTACACCTATTTTATAAAAGTATGCACATATATTTTACTAATTAAATAATTGTAATGTGTGGTAACCTCATTTTATGCACAGAGGTAGGAATTTTATAAAGTTGACTGATGAATGTGGGGATCTAGCTTATGAAAATATTTAGTTATATACGTACAAGCACCAGTTTACTGAGATGTGCACCACTTGACCCAGACTTTCACCAGTTCATCCATATCCTGCACAAGTTTACCCATATCCCCCAACACATGATGTAGACCCTGACCCCCACCCGAGCCCAAAAACCTTGCCAAAAGAAAACTCAGATTTAATCTCTGCAGCTTGAACAACAGGTGTAAAAGCAGTACGTAACATGTGCAGGTACTTTGAAACCCCACCCCGAAACACCTTTGAAATGCCCTCTTTGTGCATGAATATATTTCTGTATGGCAGTAACAGTACGCATGTACTCCTACCCTTCTAAAAATCTGCTTACCATGCAGAGACTACTTAAGTGTGTATATGTCTATTTCACTTGCACAATCCCTATGTAAGCCTTTGAAAGTGCATCCCAAAATTTACCTCAGTGCTGAACCCATTTTTTAAATACCCTTAGTTAAAGTCAAAATTCTAACTTCACATTTTCAATCACCATCTTTAAGAGATATCCAATAACCTTTTTGTTGACAAAAAGAACATTTTTGAAGCTTAGCTCTCAATTGAAAATAAAAATAATATTTTTCAAACAGTTTTTGTTAGTTTGAATACTTGGTAACAAAACGATAGGTGAAATACTCAAAAAGCAATATTTAAACTGGTATCATAAAGACCTCTTTTTTAAATTCTCAACAAAAGCACGACGCCTAATATGAGTGAAGAGACAGGTGCAAGAATAATATACCAGCGTACACGATAATTCTTTGTTTTCAGTTTTTTTTTTAAATATATGCACTTAAAAAAGGGAAGACAATCTAGAGACTCACTGACAACAATTTATTTGCCTTCATTCAAGAAATAGTTGAATACTTGGCTTGCAGATAATCCACAGATGACTCATTTTTGAAATGACTGTATCTTCAGTCCAAAAACACCGACTGTCCGTGACAAAAAATGCAGACATCCAACACTGGCAGTATTTCGGCAGATGGTGTTTGCTTCAGGAGCTTGATTAGCAGTCTACCAATTCATTTACTGAATCTTATTGTTTGTTTATCCATAGCCCAGGTCTGCCTCTCCTCTCCAACTTCTATTGTCCTTAACTTTTATTCGCATCCAGCCATCTCTTAATTTTGCTACTTTATCCTACTGCTCAGCATTCACCTCTTGTCTTACCTAGGATTTCCAACTGGTTTCAGATTTTAGAATATGTGATTCCAGTTCTAGTTTTACTTCACTGCCTGCATGGACTTGTCATTCTAGTGTTTCTATTGATTTCCCTTAAGAAAAGCACACTATGGGGTACACATTTTAAAAAACAACACGCGCGCGTACCTTTGTTCGTGCAAAAGGCGCAAAACAAAAGTATGCCGGATTTTATAAGATACGCGTGTAGCCGCACATATCTTATAAAATCCGGGGTCGGCGCGCGTCCCGGGGTTTGTGCGTGCCACCGAGCCTATGCAAAATAGGCTCGGCGCGCACAGGGGTTTTTTTTTAAGGGTTACGCGCTTAACTTAAGCACGTAACCCTTTTAAAATCAGGCCCTATGAGTCCATACAGGCCATGTGGTACAGCCAGCACCAAATGAGTCTGTCCTGAAATCTGGAGCTGGTTGTTAACCCTAGTCTTACCTTGCTTCTTTACTAACCATTCAAAATGTGTGTTAAGAATCTAATACCTCTACCAAAGATCTGCCATCTCATATTAAATTTATATTTTCCCTCCTATTTTCAGGTTCTCTGCATGTCTCTGTTCATTGCATCTGTCCTACAGCCTTTGCACAACCTTGGCCTTTTTTCTTTTATTTTCCCATGTGCCTCCTCAGGTCACACTCACTTTGAGACTTGTCTTTTGCTATCCTTATCGTGTTTTCCCTTGCAATGTGCCAGGTTTTTTCTCTCCACCTTCAAATCCTGTCGTTTCAAGAAGGCATTATATCAATCCCTATGAAATATGCCTTTTTCTTTCTGATAATATATTGTTTGCTTCCAGCAACAACTACCATCTCATATTTCTCTTCTGTCTGATTTGGATTGTAAACTCTATGGAAGTACGGAGCTCCAGGACATTCTGTAACTATATAAATTATGGGAATAATAACATATTGCCTACATTAACTTATTTATATTAACTCTGTACAGTGCTATGTGGCCAGTTTTCTAGAAAACATAAAATTGTAACTACATATCCTATGTCCAGTTTAACATGTACAGATTAAAAGGCATATTGCTAAAACACTACTGAAAATCCTGTTTCAGTATGCTGCACTGAAGAGAATTCCAGTGCAATGATAGGCTGTAGCAAAGTAACCATCTTCAGATGCAATATACTGTAAATGAAATGAAGCCTAGGCTTTTAACGACAGACGCCAGAGCAGACTATGCAATCAAGATATTTATTCACAAAACAGGAAACCATTATCCTGCCATAACATTATATGTGAGTGACATTCTCTTAAATGTAGCATATGAAGCTGTATGAGACTCAACAATTATTTTGGAAATCAGTTTACTCAAAAGGAAGATAAATGACAATTATTCATTTTCATATGCTAAAAAAATGCAATTGATTTGTTCAGAACACATTAGTCAAGTCATTGTTTATTTATGACATGCTTTTCGAAAAGAAAAAAAAAAGGATTCAAAGTGAGTTACATGAAATTTCCATCAAATTTTCAGAAGATATTCGGATACAATTGAATCAAAACACACATTAGGGTACAGTGAGTTGAGTTATAATAAGATTGACTGACAGTGTGTGAGGATTCATGAGCATTTCACAGGAAAAGAGAATCACATTTCAGGTTTCATATTTTTAGGTTCAGGAGAGTGTGGGGTAGTTTATTTTTAGGGGAAAATGTCTTAGTTAGAGTGATTGAATTGGTGTCTTGTGGGAGAGTATAAGAGGTCAGTATGTAGGTTTAGGATGGGCTACTGCCATAAGATACCTTGAACAGCCACTAGATAAGAACATAAGAACATGCCATACTGGGTCAGACCAAGGGTCCATCAAGCCCAGCATCCTGTCTCCAACAGTGGCCAATCCAGGCCATAAGAACCTGGCAAGTACCCAAAAACTAAGTCTATTCCATTTTACCATTGCTAATGGCAGTGGCTATTCTCTAAGTGAACTTAATAGCAGGTAATGGACTTCTCCTCCAAGAACTTATCCAATCCTTTTTTAAACACAGCTATACTAACTGCACTAACCACATCCTCTGCCAACAAATTCCAGAGATTATTTGTGCGTTGAGTAAAAAAGAACTTTCTCCGATTAGTTTTAAATGTGCCACATGCTGACTTCATGGAGTGCCCCTAGTCTTTCTATTATCCGAAAGAGTAAATAGCCGATTCACATCTACCCATTCTAGACCTCTCATGATTTTAAACACCTCTATCATATCCCCACTCAGCCGTCTCTTCTCCAAGCTGAAAAGTCCTAACCTCTTTAGTCTTTCCTCCATTCCCCTTATCATTTTGGTAGCCCTTCTCTGTACCTTCTCCATTGCAATTATATCTTTTTTGAGATGCGGCGACCAGAACTGTACACAGTATTCAAGGTGCGGTCTCACCATGGAGCGATACAGAGGCATTATGATATTTTCCGTTTTATTCACCATTCCCTTTCTAATAATTCCCAACATTCTGTTTGCTTTTTTGACTGCCACAGCACACTGAACTGACAATTTCAATGTGTTATCCACTATGACACCTAGATCTCTTTCTTGGGTTGCAGTACCTAATATGGAACCCAACATTGTATAACTATAGCATGGGTTATTTTTCCCTATATGCATCACCTTGCACTTATCCACATTAAATTTCATCTGCCATTTGGATGCCCAATTTTCCAGTCTTGCAAGGTCTTCCTGCAAATTATCACAATCTGCTTGTGATTTAACTACTCTGAACAATTTTGTGTCATCTGCAAATTTGATTATCTCACTTGTCGTATTTCTTTCCTGATCATTTATAAATTTATTGAAAAGTAAAGGTCCCAATACAGATCCCTGAGGCACTCCACTGCCCACTCCCTTCCACTGAGAAAATTGTCCATTTAATCCTACTCTCTGTTTCCTGTCTTTTAGCCAGTTTGCAATCCACGAAAGGACATCGCCACCTATCCCATGACTTTTTACTTTTCCTAGAAGCCTCTCATGAGGAACTTTGTCAAACGCCTTCTGAAAATCCAAGTATACTACATCTACTGGTTCACCTTTATCCACATGTTTATTAACTCCTTCAAAAAACTGAAGCAGATTTGTGAGGCAAGACTTGTCTTGGCAAAAGCCATGTTGACTTTGCTCCATTAAACCATGTCTTTCTATATGTTCTGTGATTTTGATGTTTAGAACACTTTCCACTAATTTTCCTGGCACTGAAATCAGGTCTGTAGTTTCCCGGATCACCCCTGGAGCCCTTTTTAAATATTGGGGTTACATTTTGCTATCCTCCAGTCTTCAGGTACAATGGATGATTTTAATGATAGGTTACAAATTTTTACTAATAGGTCCGAAATTTCATTTTTTATTTCCTTCAGAACTCTGGGGTGTATACCATCTGGTCCAGGTTGATTTACTACTCTTCAGTTTGTCAATCAGGTCTACCACATCTTTAGGTTCACCGTGATTTGATCAGTTCATCTGAATCATTCCCATGAAAATCTTCTCCGGTACGGGTACCTCCCCAACATCCTCTTCAGTAAACACCGAAGAAACGAAATCATTATCTTTCCGTGATGGCCTTATCTTCTCTAAGTGCCCCTTTAACCCCTCGATCATCTAACGGTCAATGACTCCCTCACAGGCTTTCTGCTTCGGATATATTTAAAAAGTTTTTACTGTGAGTTTTTGCCTCTACAGCCAACTTCTTTTCCAAATTCTCTTCTTAGCTTGTCTTATCAATGTCTTACATTTAACTTGCCAATGTTTATGTATATTCCTATTTTCTTCTGTTGGATCCTTCTTCCAATTTTTGAATGAAGATCTTTTGGCTAAAATAGCTTCTTTCACCTCCCCTTTAACCATGCGGTAATCATTTTGCCTTCTTTCCACCTTTCTTAATGTGTGGAATACATCTGGACTGTGCTTCTACAATGGTATTTTTTAACAATGACCATGCCTCTTGGACATTTTTTACTCTTGTAGCTGCTCCTTTCAGTTTTTTTCTAACAATTTTTCTCATTTTATCAAAGTTTCCCTTTTGAAAGTTTAGCACGAGAGCCGTGGATTTGCACTCTGTTCCTCTTCCAGTCATTAAATCAAATTTGATCATATTATGATTACTATTGCCAAGCGGCCCCACCACCATTACCTCTCTCACCAAGTCCTGTGCTCCACTGAGAATTAGGTCTAAAATTGCTCCCTCTCTTGTCGGTTCCTGAACCAATTGCTCCATAAAGCTATCATTTATTCCATCCAGGAACGTT
This sequence comes from Rhinatrema bivittatum, assembly GCF_901001135.1. Taxonomy (NCBI): domain Eukaryota; kingdom Metazoa; phylum Chordata; class Amphibia; order Gymnophiona; family Rhinatrematidae; genus Rhinatrema; species Rhinatrema bivittatum. The sequence continues at coordinate 738,046,041 of NC_042615.1, read as the reverse complement.
ATCTCTCTAGCGTGTCCCAATGATACATTTAACCAGTCAATATTGAGGTAATTGAAGTCTCCCATTATTACCGCACTACCAATTTGGTTAGCTTCCCTAATTTCTATTAGCATTTCACTGTCCGTCTCATCATCTTGACCAGGTGAACGGTAGTATACTCCTATCACTATAGTCTTCCCCGACACACAAGGGATTTCTACCCATAAAGATTCAATTTTGTATTTAGTCTCATGCAGAATGTTTATCCTGTTGGACTCTATGCCATCCCGGACATAAAGTGCCACACCGCCTCCCGGGTGCTCCTCTCTGTCATTGCGATATAATTTGAACCCCGGTATAGCACTGTCCCATTGGTTGTCTTCCTTCCACCATGTCTCTGAGATGCCAATTAAGTCTAGGTTATCATTCAATGCTATACATTCTAATTCTCCTATCTTACTTCTTAGACTTCTGGCATTGGCATACAAACATTTCAAAGTTTGTTTTTTGTTTGTATTTTCATTCTGCTTTTTAATTGATAGGGATAAGTTAGAATTTTTTATCTCAGGTGAGTTTTTAGTTATAGGCACTTGGACTACTTTTCTTACTATTGGAACCTCACTGTCGGGATGCCCTAATTCTAATGCATCATTAGTATCCTTTGAAGAAACCTCTCTCCGGACCATGCGCTGCTGAGCGACTGTCGGCTTTCTCCTTTGTTCTAGTTTAAAAGCAGCTCTATCTCCTTTTTAAAGGTTAGCACCAGCAGTCCGGTTGCACGCTGGTTAATGTGAAGCCCATCCCTTCGGAAGAGACTCCCCCTTCCTCAAAAGGTTCCCCAGTTCCTAACAAAACTGAATCCCTCTTCCTTGCCCCATCGTCTCATCCATGAATTGAGACTCCGGAGCTCTGCCTGCCTCTGGTGACCTGCGCGTGGAACAGGGAGCATTTCAGAGAATGCTACCCTGGAGGTTCTGGATTTAAGCTTTCTACCTAAGAACCTAAATTTGGCTTCCAGAACCTCCCTCCCACATTTTCCTATGTCGTTGGTGCCCACATGTACCACGACAGCCGTCTCCTCCCCAGCACTGTCTAAAATCCTATCTAGATCATGCCCATTGCTTTGTCTAAAATCCTATTTAGATCATGCCCATTGCTTTGTTTAGCTTGTATTTTTTATAACCTTTTTTGTTGGATTAGGAGAGGCAGTTTATTTTTGCTTTTTATTTTTTTTATTTAAATGTGTCACTCCTTTCCAGAAAGCCTCCACTCTATTCAAAACTACTCAGGCATTTACCCCTTCTCCCCCCTTCTGTCTCCCCATTTAATTGACTTTCTGGGGTCACAAATCATAGCTTTTATCTGAACCCAGTACAAGTCCACCATGAGTTTGGCCACTAACTGACATTGGCCTGGATTTATCAAAATGCACTAAATTTTGCATGCGATAGGAAAAGGGGTGTGTTTATAGTAATAGGCAGTTTATTGCAATTTCTGCTAATACTTATGCAAAGTGCTAACTTTTTGGCACTTTGTGATAAGTGCCAGAATTGTTGTATTTCCTACATACAACCACTGGGGGGACCATGTTTAGTAGTTTTAAACACCTGGTGAGCCAGCCTAACTGTCAGGGCCCTTCTATAATGAGAGAGTGAGAGAAAGCCTAGCCATAATCTCCACTTCCTCGGTCGGTATTTATATCTCTATAGGAGGCCCACCAAGTAACTCGAGGTGAGGTTTAGGTATTAGTGTAGGGGTTAGGGGCCACTTTGACATTCAAAGTGAGACGTACGAACAGAACAGTGCTCTCTTGTAAAGATTTGATGACCTTCAGAGTGAGGTAACTCACCCAAAGATAAGATTTGTGCAATGTTCTATATGTTCTATATGTTCTATATGTTCCATGTAAACCGCCATCTCGGCGATAGTTATCTCTGTTATCTGTGAACCGGAGTGATATGTATATTATACAGGAACTTCCGGTATATAAAAACCAAAAATAAATAAATAAATAAATAAATAAATAAATGTTCTCTCAACCTAGCTTGATGGACTCTCTACCTGGGTAACATCAAGCTAGGTTGAGAGAACATTGCACAAATCTTATCTTTGGGTGAGTTACCTCACTCCGAAGGTCATCAAATCTTTACAAGAGAGCACTGTTCTGTTCGTACGTCTCACTTTGAATGTCAAAGTGGCCCCTAACCCCTACACTAATACCTAAACCTCACCTTGAGTTACTAAGTGGGCCTCCCATATAAATACCTATCTAGTGTCAGGGCATTATGGCTAGGTTCTCTCTCACTCTCTCTTTCTCTCTTTTTTTCTCAGAGCCCCAATAGCTAGGCTGGCTCTCCAGGAGCTTAAAAACATCACAACACACAATAAAGCCCTATAGCACAGCTTTACACAAATGAAAAAGGTGTAGTTAAAATTCAAATTAAAGCCATGCAATATGACTTCACAAAACTGTGAGCCCTGCCTATTTGGCCACATAGCCTGCCCCAAACTCCTCCTATTTTTCTCATTTGCATCACACCATGCATTATAGTGCTTTTGCATGCATTAAAGGTGCTTAACGCATGCAAAAATGCCATATAGCACTTTGATAAATGACCCCCATTGTTGGGTGATGGCTAGGACTTATTTTATTTATTTAGAGGTTTTATATACCATTATTCCAAGTGAAATTCACTAGATCACACGGTTTACAGCATCAACATTCACAGAAATCACGGTTAACAGCAGTAACATTCACAATTATTAGTGACTAGATAGAGGGGAACAACACGTACTGAATGCTCATCGAGGTAAGGTACTCAGGTGATAAATGTAGAGGATGATAAAGGGTTTGAGATGCCAGACTGTTTATTTTGATAAGAGATTATGTAGTCTAACAGATTATATAGTGTTATATGTGTTTTGAACAGCCAAGTTTTCAGGTCTTGTTTGAATTTATTTTTGTCTGTTGTAGTTCTTAATTTTTCCGGTACAGAGTTCCACAGTTCAGGACCCACTATTGATAGTATTCTTTCTCTTGTATATGACAAGTGGGAGGTTTGTAATGTTGGTATAGAAGAGTCCTTTATTTTGTGATATCTGCGTTCATTGGGGTTGTGTTGTTTAAGTGATATTGCAAGCAGATCATTGTTATTTATGTTAATGTTATTGAATATAATCATTAATGCTTTATATTGTATTTTAAATTGTATTGGTAGACAGTGCAGTACCCTCAAAGTAGGAGTGATGTGATCGTATTTTCTGGCACCAATTAATAGTCTTGCTGCTGCATTTTGCAGAAGTTGTAGTGGTTTAATGTGACATGCAGGAAGACCAAGGAGCAATGAATTGCAGAAGTCAAGGTTCAAGAATATCAGTGTTTACAAAACATTTCTGAAGTCTGTGGCAGTCAATAAAGGTTTTAAGTGGATTAATAGCCACAGCTTGCTATAACCAGTTTTAATCAATTTACTGATATGTTTCTTCATTGATAAGTTCTCATCTAGTTGTACTCCCAAGTCTCTTACTTGTGTTTATTGATCAATTTTGCAATTTCCTAAATCTATAGCAGGTGGTATTGATTTTGGGGGTTTTTGGTTTAGACATAGGATTTCTGTTTTTTTTGTATTTAGTGTGAATTTAACTTGTGACAGCTTTTCATTTACCTTAGTCATATATTTTGTAATAATGGTTGATGTGTTTTCTATTGATTATTAGTGGAATATAGAATTGTAGGTCATCCACGTAGAGGAAGATGTTTAATCCAAGGTCTGTGAGTAGTTTGCATAGTAGTAGTTTGATAGTGTAGCCGATACAGCTGATCCTTGAGGCACTCCAGTGTTACATTGAAATGTGTCAGATATGTTGTCGTCAAATTTTTTTTGGTATGTTCTCTCATCTAGGAAGGATGTGAACCATTTTAATACCTTTCTATCTATCCCAGTGTTTTTCATCTGTCGGCATAGCAGTTTATGGTCTATTGAGTTGAATGCTGCTGTGAAATCGATAAGTGCTAGGCAGTATGATTTGCCAGAGTCAAATCTTCGTAGTATCAGGCCAGTTAATGATAACAGAAGGGTCTCCATTGAATGTCTTTTTCTGAAACTGAATTGATTTGGATATAGAATTTTATGATAATCTAAATGTTCCTCTAGTTGCTTGAGAACTGTTTTTTTCTAGCATTTTTGCTAGGAACGATAGATTTGATATCAGTCGATAGTTGTCCCAGTCATCAATTCTCCCTTCTTTATTTTTTAAAGTTGTTTTTATGACTGCTTGTTTTAATCCTTTAGGCACCTGGCCTTCTGTTAGTGATAGACTGACTAGGTTTGTGATTGTTGGTGTAATTAATTGGTTTATTTGTTTCAGGGAGTTGGCTGGAATTGGGTCTTTTGGATGCAATGAAAGTTTTAATTTGTTGATGATTTTACTTATCTCCAGTTTTGATATGATTTTAAATGATGTCCACTTATTTTTATAATTGATTTCTTCTGTAGTACTTATTATATCATCAGTTGTTTTATGTGGGTAGTTAATGTCGAGTTGTTTTTTCAGTTTGTTTGTTTTTTCTTTTATTAGATTTTTCACTGTTTCAAATAGTAGTTTTGAACTGAATATGTGCCCATGGATTTGTTTTGCATAGTATTCTTTTTTTTATTTGTTGGTGAGGGCATGATATTGAGAGATGCAAGCTTTGTAATTTTTTTTTTAGATTCATCTGTTGGTTGTTTTCTCCATTGTTTTTCCTGTATTCTTAAATTTTGTTTTGCCTTTCTTAGGTCTCCATTATACCAGGGATTATTCTTATTGGTGATAACCTGTTCCTTGTTGGTTGTTTTTATCTGTATTGGGCTGTATTCATCTGCAATCTCATTGATTATTCTTTCCCAAGAGTCAAAGGCTTTGTTGCAGTTGGTTAGATCAAGGTCTTTAATCTTGTTTTCTAGTGCATTTGATAATATCTCCTTTTTAATATATGAAAAGGTGATATTATTATCAGTTTTTTGTTTAGGTTGATTTTTAAAGGTTAGATCTGCTATTATTAACTAGTGATCTGACCATGGTATTATCTTGTGTTCAGTTTTAATTTGGCAGATATTTGTGTTAGCAAATATTAGATCAAGAGTATGACCTGCTTTGTGGGTTGATTTATTGACTTGTTGTGTCTAGGACTTCCATTGCTTTAAGGAACATATCGCAGGCAGGTGATCTGTGTGTTTTGTCTACCTGTAGATTGAAATTGCCCAAGATTATTGTATATTCAGATGTGAGAAACTCTTTGGCGAACAGTTCTATAATTGGTGAGTGTTGCGTCCGTCGCTGCTCGACACCCTCTTTACCTCTGTGGCAACTCCCTCCAGGTCTGATGGACGGTTAGCTGCCACGGCGTCTTCTTGCCGTCTCCCTCTGGCGTCCCCGGACTGGCACGACGCTGCAGATCCGCCATGTTCCTGATGACGTAGGGCACACGCGTGCTCCGATTGATGTACAGCAAGGGTGCGAACCTCGGGGGGGGGGGGGGGTGTCCCCTGAGATGACGTCATCCGCTTCCAATATAAAAGGTCTCAGTATTTGCTAACAAATTGAGTTAGCAAGGATTCGTCCAAGCTACTCTGCCTCCTTGGACTTACCAGGGGTACCCGCTCCTCGGGGGCTTCGCTCTCTTTTCTTTATTTCAGATTGCAGTTGGGCACCGTTACTCGCTTCTCGAGGGCCCATGTTCCTGAACACTCTGAAGATTCTCTACTGCCTGGAAGCTATTGCAGATACAGACATTAGTGAGTTACCATCGCTCTCTCAGAGCTTTCCCAGGAACCAGGTACTCGCTCCTCGAGGGACTAACCCTTTCTAGCTACTGAGCTTCCTAAAGACCTTATGTGAGTTTTGTCATCTAGTTCTGGCTATGAACACAGCATATCCTATCTACTCACTATCTATATTTTCTCTACAGCTCAACCCTGGGATCGCTGTTCCAGTACCTGAGGGACTTCAGCCCTACCGGGCATATCAGCTCACTACTGCCACCTCTGGTGGTTCTAATAACCTGTCTAATAAAATAATTATCTGTGTCTGTCTCCGTACCCAAGCCTAGCCGGTGGTCCCTCTCAGGATATCCTCCTGGGGGCGCAGTCATCTGCCATCAGCCGAAGGATCCACCTATCCACATTCCTCTATAGCTGAGTGCCTCTCCAAGCACTCCGCTGATAATAGATTGCTACTCCCTTCTCCATTAGGAGTCTTCAGCAACAGATTCATAACAGATTGCTGCTCCGCAGTCTAAACCCTAACAGATTGTTTACTACTCCCTCTATAGGAGCTGAGCATATCAGATTGCTAACTCCTCCTTCCACAGGAGCAGATTCATTACAGATTGCTAACTCCTCCTTCCACAGGAGTAGATCATAACAGATTGCTAACTCCTCACGGGAAGCATAACAAATTGCTAATTCCTCTCTATTTGAGGAGGAGAGCATAACAGTGAGCAATCTTTGAGGAGCAGACCAGGTGGGCAATATACTGGACCTAAGTTAATTTGTTTCGATTTTAGTATTGCTACTTTGTAGGGAAGGTGAATTTCGATTTTGTTTAATGCTAATTTAAGTTCTTTCTTATCAATAATTAAAAGACCTCTACCATTTCCTTTTTGACTTGGTATGTGGAAAAGCTCATATTTAGGGTTATGGATTTGGTATATGAGAACACTGTCATTTCCATTTAGCCATGTTTCAGTAATATAAAAGATTGTTGGTTGTGGGTCTTCTATTAAGTCATTCATTATAGGGATTTTTTTTATATTGATTGTGCGTTAAGCAATAGTAATGAGAACATTAAGCATGTTTTGATGTTATTGTCTTTTAATCCAGATAGAAGGTGTATCAATTTATTTTCTTTATTTTTTGTTTGCTGTTTTTTCGTAGCATTTTTCATTAAATCTCCATTTTTATCCTTGTCCTAGGACAGGCTCAATATTGTTTGCTTTGTTCATTTTCTTTGTGATATGTTCAGTGTATTTTGTTCTCTCATCATATCTTCTTCAGGTAGTGGTGTCCTAGTTGCCACCTCGAAGCTCTTCTCTTGTTGATAGCTCTTTTTGGGTATTGTGTTATCTCCGTACCTTCGTGTCTCTTAGCAGGCAGTTGATATTATGGCTAGTTGCTGTGGTTTATCCAGCAAGTTAGGCAGTAGTTGACCAAGCTGACAGAATCGCCTCTATCTCAGGTTGAATGATGAGTCGTCAGGCCAGGTGATCAGCTGGTCCATCAGCCGGGTATAGGGTTGTGGATTGACAGCCTGGCTTGGTTCAGAATAGCAGTCAATGCCGGTAGGCAAGGCTTGGTTTTGAATAGCAGTCAGCGCCAGCAGGCAAGGTGGCAGCGTTCACTGTCGAATTGGTCTCAAGAGGGTAGCTTCTGGTGATCCGTGGGGAAGTCAGTAAGTCAACTGTTATCTACAGGGGAGCCTGCCAGTTCTTCCATGGAGTAATCAGGTTGGCTTGGTCTCTGTTAGGGAGCCTGCAGGCCAGGTGGCGACAGGCAGGATGGCAGCTGGCCATGTGGTGGTAGGCCAAACAGTGGTAGACCAGGAAGCGGCAGCATATCGGGCAGTGGCCTGGCATCAGTAGGCCAGGTCAGCCTCATTCCATTGAGCAGTCAGCAGCCAAGCAGTAGCAGGTCGGGTCAGCTTCGTCCCATGGAGCAATCAGTTGGTCAGCTTAGTCTCTGGTGTGGGCAGGCAGGTCTGGCTGTGATAGGCTGGGCATCGGCAGGCTGGACTGTCTTTGGTGGGGGCTGGGCAGCAGCAGGCCAGGCTATCTCTGGTGGGAGCAGCAGTTCAGTCCAGGCCGCGGCAGACCGGGCGGTGGTAGTTTCATCTGCTGCAGGTAGAGGTGGGGAGCTGACAGTCCAAGTGGTAGTCAGAATGGTGGCAGGCCGGGCAGCAGTAGTCTAAGCCGCAGCAGGCGGTGGCAGTAGTCTGAGCCGTGGCATAATATTGATGTCAACATCAGAAATTTGCATGACTGAAAAGGAATAATAAGCTTCATGCATAATTGAATGCAGAGTCATCCTAAAGCCTAAATAAAAAGGATTTATTAGACTTCTCTAAAATAGCAAAACTTTGTAGTAGCTTTTTCCAATTGCATGCTATCAATATTTTCATTCTCCTAACATGGCAAATAAGTTTTGCTCCAAATTGTACTAAATCCCCAGATGTGGTGATTAAACCCATTAAGAATAACTAATTTCATGATCGCAGGAAATATATTTATGTAAAATGTACCTGTGTGACATTGACTGCATTTTGTGAGGCTTTCCATCCTTCAAAGTACTTTGCATCGAGCATGTTAAAGTTTGCTTTATTCCTGTACATTTTCTAGGAGTTAGTAACCATGAACAATAAGCGTGGACTGGCCAAATTATTCAGTGGTAGAATTGTTCATTGCCATGCAAGAGATCTGTTTTTGATTCCCAGGCCTGGCTTCTGTTCATCAGGCTAGACAGGACTGGGAATGATGTGAAAGCAGTGTTGGAACAGAAGCCAGGCCTGGGAATCAAAACCAGATCTCCTGCATGACAAATATACAAATTTACCAGCCAGTCCACGCTTATTGTTCATGGGTACTAACTCAGAGAAAATTTAGAGGAATAAAGCAAACTAACATGCTCGATCCAAAGTACTTTGAAAGATGGAAAGCCTCACAAAATGCAGTCAATGTCACACAGGTACATTTTACATAAATATATTTCCTGCGATCAATGAATTAGTTATTCTTAAAGAGCTTAATCACCACATCTGGGGATTTAGTACAATTTGCAGCAAAACTTATTTGCCATGTTAGAAGAATTAAAATATTGATAGCATATTGATATTGGAAAAAAAAAACCTTTCACTCACAAAAATAATTACTGTTAATGGCAACCCTTCCATTTTTTTCAATATTCTGAAGTCTTTTACGACCATCCCTCACACTGATCTTTCTGATATTGATGAAGTCTTTTGCAATCATATAGCCACTCATTTTCAAGACAAAATCTCTAAAATAATCAGTAATCTTCCTCAACCTTCCAATCATCAGGTACATCTTCCCTCTCCAGCCTGCACCTGGTTGGAATTTTCACAAGTAGATTCCTCATCCATTACACGCATATTACAAAAAACTAAAATCTCTTCGTTAAATCCTTGTTCTGGTCATTTATTAAAAGCTCTAGGTGACCACGCAAGTCCTTTCTTAACTCAACTGGTTAATCAATCACTAGAATCGGCATTTTCCAAGATTTCCTTAAGCAAACTTCTATCCACCCTATCCTGAAGAAAAAAAATGAGAGCATCACAAATATTGTTAACCTTCACCCCACTGCATCTCTCACCTCTCTAGCAAAAATACTCAGATCCATTGTCCTTCACCAACTCTCCGATTATCTATCAGAAAATGTTCTCTTTCATCCAAATCAAACATGGATTTCACAAAGGCCATAGCACAGAGACTTTATTAATTTCCTCTTTTGACACCTTAATCAGAGGATCTGATGCCAACACTGACTACATCCTGGTACTTGTAGACATCTCAGCTGCCTTTGATACTCTAGATCATCAAATCCTCCTCCTCTAATTGCAGTCCATTGGCTTGACAGATACCATTTTAAATCTGTTTCACACATATTTATCTAATTGTCCATATTAGATTAATGTTGGCTCACATGCTTTTGAATGGTACTCCCCTATCTGGTGTTCCCCAAGGTTCATCACATTTTACAATTCTATTTAATATCTATCTAATACCACTTTGCCACCTCCTTAACAGTCTCAATATTCAATTTAAAATCTATGCTGATGAAATTCAGTTTTTTGTACATTACTCCATTTCATGGTCCTCCACACTTTCCACTATATATCTTTATATTGAAGCCATTAATATATGGCTATTCCATAATTGACAAATTAAATGCTTCAAAAACAGAAATTCTTCATCTCTCAACCATATCACACTGCCTGCAGTCCCCCGTCCTTTCTACTTCTAGATGATCTACATATTCTTATGTAGATCATATAAATAAACATATGTTTATTTATATTTTGTATATTTATACTTATATTTATAATAATTTAATTATTTTAAGTCGTTCACTGCTTTATCTATAAGTTCATACGAAGTTAGCCCTGTTATCTGTACCCTCTTGTTTGATGTTATTTCCAACTTTGGTTCTATGTAAACCGACGTGATATGTACTAGTACAGGAACATCGGTATATAAAAGCCTTAAATAAATAAATAAACAAATAAATGGATAAATAAATAAATATTCTGATTGTTTCAAAAGCCTGTAACCTCGGTATAATCCTAGATTCAAGTTTATCTATGTCTCATCACATTTTAACTACTGTCAGAAATTCTTTTTTCAAACTCCATATGTTAAAATGTCTCCATCATTTACTATTTCCTAATGAATTATGTACCAATCTCTTATTCTCACAGGTATAGATTACTGCAATGCCCTCTATCTTGGTCTTCATGATAACACTTTTCTTTCTTGACAACTAATCCAAAATACGCCTGCTCGTATCCTAACTGGTATTGCTTGAAAAGACCACATAACCCCAATTCTACAATCACTACACTGGCTACCAGTTTAATTTAGAATACAATACAAAGTATTATCCATTATACATAATTTAATTTACAAAGACTCTACTACATGGCTTTGCTCCCTCCTTTGCATCTATCAACCAAATAGACAACTACGTTCGTTACAAAAAATCTTCTAGAAATACCATCAGTTCAGTTGGCCAGACTGAATATTACACGAAGGTGGGCTTTTTCAGTCACAGGCCCCTTGCTCTGGAATTCTATCCCAGTCCATCTAAGGCAAATCTCATCGCATACTGAATTTTAAAAAACCCTGAAAACGTATTGATTTTCAAAGGCTTTTGGATCGCTTGCTATTACTCAGTAAGCAGCTCTACTACAACTGCTCTTGTCTTCAAAAGTTTTCTTTTTTTCTCTTTTTTTACTTCTATCTGGCTAATGACCATGATTTTGTCACCTTTGTCTATTTTTTAATTGTTTTATGGTATGCTTTCAATGTCGTTTTAATTATGTATATTGACAAATGTAAACTGTTTTGACCAACATTCATTGTAAAAGCGGTATATAAGCCACTTTTAAATAAGTAAATAAATACTACAAAGTTTTGTTATTTCAGAGAAGTCTAATAAATCCTCTTTATTTAGGTTTTAGAATGACTCTGCATTCAATTATGCATGAAGCTCATTATCCCTTTTCAGTCATGCAAATTTCTGATATTGACATCAGTAATACCATCAATATTACAGAGAAAATATACAGAGCATGCTCACAGTGTGACATAAAATAAAGATAAACAGCTAAAAATGCTTGTTCACATGGCACTTGCTACTTGGACTCATTTAAATAGCCTCTGAAACACTTATGTACCTCTCTTCCACATGAAACAATGGAAGGGAAAGCAGCATAGAAATACATATGGAAAACTTCTTATCTCCTATCAGAAAAAATCTCCTATACCTTAGGGAGGTATAAATTATGGTGATGAACATTTAAGGAAGGCTAAAGTATTCAAAAAGGAAAAGTTAACTGATTTCCAAATCAGGATAAGGACTGCATAACATGGCCACCCGCACCCGGGCTGAATACAAGAGCTGAGGGGGAGGCTGGGAGGTAAAGGCAAGGGAGGTTTGAAATGATTTGGACATTTAAAATATTTGGGGGGGGGAAGTGACTGGGCAATTGGGAGGGGGACAGATTTTCTGTGTCACAGCTAGGCAATTCCTCACTGGCACTGAAATAGAGGGAGGTACCCAGGGCCAGATTAAGGTGACATGCACCCTTAGGCAGTGGAGGGAGGAAATGGGGACAATCATTCCCTCAAAAATCCCCTTTCTTCTCCCTCCTCACCTCCAAGTTGGCACCTAAAGATAAAGAAAAAGCAGCAGAGACTTCAGCAGCTATCATGCACAGACAGACCCTGCAATGCTCCACCCCATGCACAGTCTTCCATGGTAACAGAATGCCTGTGTGGAAGGAGGGGCAGGGTGCTGCAGGATCCATCAGCACACGAAGGCTGTTGAAGGCCCCATGCTGCTTTTTCATCATCTTTTGGGACTGCTAGAAAATAGAAGCAGCACCACAGCTGCAGCCTCCAATTTAGGCATGGCAGCACTGGTGATGCTTGATGCCTATAATAATTTGCACTGGATGTAATTGCCTACATTGCCTAACCCTAAAGGCAGGCCTGGAGATACTGCTATTGACTGGGCAGGTGCCTGAATATGAATGATTGGCCCGAGGCCTCCATTAGAAGGCAGTGTCTAGGGAAGCGGATTAGATGGAGAGAGAATGTGTTGCATCTATGGACACTTGGGCAGAGGCAAGGTTGGTGCCACCTGCAGAGAGGAATCCTGCAGGTCTTCACTGTCAGTAGGCAGACCCAGGTGCAGCAGAGACCAATCAGGGCCTTCGCTTATATCAGCCCTCTTTCCCCTTGGGTTGATCCTTTGGATATTGGGTCTGGCAGGAATTAGGTGGGCTCTTCACTGTAGGCAGTAGAAAAGGTCCGTGGATATCTAGGGTGTGGGCAGGCAGCAGTCAGGCATATATGAGGGGCAGGCAATGGTCAGAGGCAGGCATTGGTCAGGCGTATCCGAGGAGCAGGCAATGGTCAGAGGCAGGTATCCATCCAAGGGAGGAGAGGAGAGATGTATAGACAGACGGGCAAGGGCAAGAACAAGCGGGCATGGATGGAGGCTGAAGACATGCTGGATGAGGAACTGAAGACGAGCTGGAGACAAGCTGAATGGAAAACTAAAGACAAGCAAGACTGGAACTAAAGATAAGCAGGAATGGCTGAAATGAAGACTAGACACTGAGAAGCATATGGAGCATAGTTAGAACTGTTGCTGAGGCATCGGGCAGATGTCTGGGCTAGCCTTTATAGGGCAGGCTTGGTAATGTCATCTAAGGGCGCCGTGGGGGGTTTCCCACCACTGGCTCCTTAAATCTTGCAGCGTCAGTGTGCATACACCCTAAGAAAGCTTTTGGCATCTGCTAGCAGGAGATGGTGTCGCACGACCATGTCAATGAAGAAGGTAATGGCGTCCTGCTGCCCTGAAGCAGAATATAGCTGGGCCAACTGAGGGGTGAGAGTGGCATTTCACGGGGGCAGCATGTGGACCTCTGAGCATAACAGAATGAAATAATACAGATAACCATCATTCATAAAAATGTATTAATGCTTTATGTTTACTCAGAGGGGAAGTCTGGGGAATCGATGGTGAAGTGAAGCTGCAGAAACTTGAACAGCACAGTCAGGGTAAATGTCCATATTAAGTTCTTTTGTGTTTGTTTTAAAGTGTTTGATCACTGATGTAGAATAATTCTTCATATTTTTTCATTGGATCATGTACACAACATTTATACAGAAGCATGAATGTGAGCCTTTTATCTTGAATATCTTCCCATGTGGATAGCTATAAGGCATGTGATATGCAAATTATGCACTGGCACAACTTGCATTGTTTTATCTTTCAGGGTTTTTTGTCTTTTTCATCTATTTGTTTCAGTTTAAATGGTTGTTGGAAGACTAGAACTGAAGGAGCAGAGAATATTTTTTCTGTAATTCATCCTCCTGTAGTAGTGGTTGTAGGTCTTTTTATGAATTTCCTTAGGTTTTCTAGTTCCAATTGTATGTTATTACAAGTGGTACCTGCTCCATGGGTTTCTTCTTCTATTGTAGTAGGTTTTCCATAAGTCTATTGAGTAAAGATGCAAAATTTTTGGAGAGGATTTTGGGCTGATAGGCCGTTTGAAGGATTCAGTTAAAAATTTGAGGTATTTATTCTTACCTTTTTTTTATTAACAAATCTTTTATTTATATTCTAGAATTCTTCCTCAAGAGGGTTTAAAGTTTAGAGTAAAACTTTTCTTTTTTTGTGTCATGGCTGCGTGGGCCAATTTGATGAAACCCCCAAGGCAGGGGAATACAAGGGTCAGAAGCAGGCAGCTCAGGCATAATGTCTTCTGCCTAACCAGCCACCTTCCCTTCAGTATTGGAGACTGGCAGGTCTTATGGCAGGGGGTGCACTGGATCAGGGACTGTGCACCCACAGAGACTGGCTGGTAGCAGAAAGCAAGGGACACAAAGGTGCCCTAAATGCAAACAACACAAACAAGGAGTTCGCCAGCAGGACAAGGTCAGACAAGGAAGTACAAGGCAGTGGCAGTACAAGGTGCTAGACAAAGCAAGGAACACCAAGGACAGTACAAGAGAAATACACGGACAAGGGGCAGTAGCAAAGCCTAGAAAAGGGCAGGGGCAAACTAGCAATACACTGATTGGACGGGTCACAGGAATGCCCAGACAATGCAAGAGCAGGGTTGAGAAAAACACAAGCATGGAAGGCCACTAAGAGACCTCAATAGGGTAAGGAACCAGATAAGAGACACAAAGGCAAGAAAAGCCCCAGGGAGACCTAGGCAAGGCAGGGGTAAAGCAAGGAACGCAGACAATGAAAGGCACTGAGAAACCTGGACAGAGCAAGGACAAGGTTAGGAGTACTCAGACTAGATAGGCCACCGGGAGGCCTAGATAAGACAGGGACAAGTCTAAGAACATAGGCCACAGAAAGGCCTAGACAGGGCAAGAGTAGTGCAAGGAGCACATAGACTAGAAAGGTCATCAGGAAGCCTAAACAGGGCTATAACAAGGCAAGGAACCAGAATAAGGATAACAAGCAAAGAGTACAAAGACAAGGGGCCAAAGGCAGATGCGACTCCACACTAAGGCAGGGAGTAAGCTGTGAGGGAGCCTTGTTATATCATGCAGCCTTCAAGGTGTAGACTAGAGTGGGTCCCAGCAGCCCACTGAGGATCCCTGCTGGCAGGAAGCCACCTAGCAGCTAGCTTAGTTACACTTTGATTTACCTCCAAAACCAACTTCTTTTTAAATCTCCTTTCTTTCACAGGTTCTTCAGGAAGAACCAGGGATTATGGTTGTGTAGATCAATTTCCCCTTTTTTATTAGTTTTGATTTCTTTTAGTATATTATGGGCCGGATTTTAAAAGGGTTACGAGTATAAGGTACGCACGTAACCCTTTTGAAAACCCCCTGTGCGCGCCAAGCCTATTTTACATAGGCTTAGTGGCGCGCACAAGCCCCGGGACGCGTGTAAGTCACGGAGCTTGCAAAAAGGGGTGGGCGGGGGCATGTTCGGGGGCGTGTAGGCGGTCCGGGGTCATGGCCGAGTGCCCCAACACAGCGGCCTGTGTCGGGGCCTGCCGCGCCGGCGCGCGTAAGTTACTACTGCCCAGAGGCAGTAGTAACTTTTCAGATAAAGGTAGGGTGGGGGGTCTAGATAGGGTTAGGAGAGTGGGTTAGGTAGGGGAAGGGAGGGGAAGGTGCAGGGGGTGGAAGGAAAGTTCCCTCCGAGACCGCTCTGATTTCGGAGCAGCCTTGGAGGGAACAGGCAGCGCGCGCAGGGCTCGGCGCGCGCAAGTTACACAAATGTGCACCCCCTTGCGCGCACCAACCCCAGATTTTATAAGATACGCGCCTGATGCGCGAACAAAAGTACTCATGCTCGCTGTCTTTTAAAATGTATCCCTATATTTTTTGTTTCTCCTAGGGCTCCTTATACAGGATGTATCTTTTTTGGGTAGACATTAAATACAAGTAAGTTTTATTTAATTACCAATTTAAATCTTTAACCTGAACCATTTTAGAAGTACTAACTCTATACAGAAATGAGAAGTGTTGATCCCTTATCCCTATATATAGGCACAGTCCTTTGTCAGGTTCTGATGAAGTTGCCTACATTAATCCATAACTTTAAACAAAATAAAATGAATAACTATACTCGTACTTGCAAGATATCGTCTGCTTTTAAATTAGAAAAATATGCCTAAAACTGTGCATTACCCAGCACATGTAACTGTCATGTCAATATTCAGAAAATAAGGGAGCAGACAAGTTATCTGGCTAAAATTAGTTAAATAACTTATCCCAGATATTCACCAAAAGACTTGTCCTGCTGAATATTCTCATCAAAGGTTATTTGGGAATATGTACTCTGATAAATTTAAACTTAGCTGGCTATGTTTGAATATAGCTTGTTAGGTTAAAAGTTATCTGGGTATGTACCATATACCCAGATAACTTGTATCTTAACTTGCTGTATTTAAAATATAATCAGTTAAGTGCCTGAAAAAATCCTTGCAGATCTGTAGGTCCAATCCGTACCCCCATCCCATAAAAGACTAAACCTGATTTTGGTCATTGCGCCTGATCCTCCCTCCCCCTCAGTCCTCCAAAAGATGTAAACTAATTGTGGGCATATTGATCTAAGGAAGATCCCCACCCCATCTCCCCAATGGATTTAAAAAATATGTGCTGTCTCTGGGGTCCCTCCTCATATCCACCCTCCCAATATTCCTGGCAGAAATTCTTTTTTTTTTTGTGGAGAGAGGGCAAGGTTAACATGAGTGGGCAGTAAAAATACAGGTTTGAGCTCTACTAGTTGACATCTTATCGATAAATAATACCTTAGAGTGCACTCAATACTGGATTTCTAAATAAGCTGCAAAGGCCATTATGCATCATAAGTAACTCAATTATTTTCTGCTCTTATCAACATTAAAAATGTCTTATTTGTGCTCATAGTTCTGAAACATACCCTGGAACATCTGTAGATCATCCCTTGCTTTCCCTGTTCACATTTATGCATGATACTGCTAGTACATGTGTACTCTCAAGGTTTCTAAAATACATTTATGCGTGTACATGCTACTTACATACAGTACATATAAGATATTTTTATTTAACGGACCCTCCAGTCTCATTACCATTAGTGGCCCCGGTTTAACTTTCTTAACAAGTGCAGTTTAGATCAGCGAATGAGGGGAGGAACCATTCATATGCAGCCCCTCCATTTGAGAGTATTGGAATGGCCATCTCCCTGACTAGGCTTTATAAGGAGCTCTCTACAGAGAGATTGTGGGCAGTGCTTTAGGATTTTGGAGAGTTAGGTGGCAGTAAGAAGCGATTGTTTTGTTGGATTTTCAGGCCTACTTGGAGGATCCAGGCAAATCCTGCCTGGGGATCCTAAGCAAAGTCAGGAGGCAGTTTCTACCAGTCCACAAACATGGACTTTCCTCTGGGTTCTTTTTTGGGATTTTATATTTTCATGGTAGAAGCCTTGTGAGACCCCTGGGTATTGCTGGAGTCAGGGCATGGGGAATCCTGTATCTGGGATGCCTTTGGTAGGGAAGACCTGCCCCTCCATACCTTCAACAGGGAAGGAGGTATAGTGGTGACCTGCAGCATGGGGAAATTCTGGTGTTATCCTCAGTTTTTGAGGGAAAAGGACGTTGGTTGTAATATCGAGGGAAGCGTTTTGGCTGCCCCTTCCTTCCTGCTTTGGAACAGTTGTATCTGCCTGTTCCAAAGAGGATCCTTCCTATCCCTTTTCTCTCGATTAAGAGAGAAAAAATAAAGAATCTCACCTAACTGTAAAAAATCATATGAGAGCTTTGAGGACACCCCTCTGGAGTCTTCAGCCCCTGGGGAGAGAGAGAGGATTGGACTCTTTTTGTATGGATAGTGTGTTATCTATTTTTTTTTTTTAATCAGTTTTGGGGTGTTTCCTGTCCCAACAAGGGAATCCCTGGCCACTTGGGGGAACTTCACAGCCAAATCCTGTAGGATGAGTGCTTCTCCATGTCCTGATATGTGAGACACCTGCACAGAATGAGTGAGAGACTATAAGAAGGAAAAAAAACTGTAACTAAAAGAGCTCCTGTGGTGCTGAGGACTGTGCCATATTTCACCTGCTCTATCTCTTACAAAGTAATTTATTTTTGGACACATAATCCGTGGCTCTAATGTATTTATTCTGGCACATAGAGCACACACAGTGAAGGAAACATACCCCTCTCCCAGTGCAAGGATGATAGAATTTGAGTGATATGGTCTTGTATTTCTGCACCAGTCAATAATCAGGTGGCAGAGTTTTGAACAAACTGTACTGCACTGATGAAATTTGTGAGAACGCCAGCATACAATGCTTTGCAATAATCAACACCTGCTAAAACGAGTGATTGCAGGACACTCCAAAAATCCTGAGAATCAAAGATTGGTTTCAATCTTGTTAATAAGCACAACTTGTAGTTTGATTGGAATGCTATCATCTTTGACCACTTTTAAGATGGCTGTAACATAAGCATTAAGTGGCATGAGGATGAACACATTTGGTTAGAACAATTGCATCATTAGAGATTGGCTTGAAAGCATTCCAGATTGGTTGATCAGCATCCAGGTCAACTGATGACTATACAGGTCCTGAAGGAAAACCAGCACATATGCTGTCAATCTTTGATGAGAAAAATGTGGCAAACTAATTACAATGCACTGTAGTAGCAATGCAGTTGTACCGACAGTTAGTCGTTAAAGTCTGTACCATATACAATAACTCCGCCAAATCATACAATCCTAAGATGATTTCAGCTGGGTCTTAAAGCATATGCCATCCTCTGAAACAAAACAACAACAAAGAAAACCTACATACTAATCACTAGTCCCTAATCCGCCTCTTACCCCCAAAAATAAAAGGCGGATTTTAAAAGTCAAGTGTGCATCAAAATCAGGAGGTATGCATGCATATAGGACATGCGCGTGTCCAACCGATTTTAAAAGCCATTAACATGCAAGCATATCTCCTGACACATGAATATCTCACTTTGAACGAAAAAGGGATGTGGTGTGGGCAGGATGTGGGTGTTCCGGGGCGGAGCCATGAGATGGGCATGCGAGTACCAAATTTACTTCTGCAATGGAGAAGATGTGTGTTTAAAAAAAACCAAGCATCTGTCAGGGGTTTGAGGGGTCTGGTGTAACTGGGGTAACTGAGGGAAGTGAAGGCTAAAGAATCAGGGGATTTAGAGGACCTAGGTCTAGACTGGGTGAACTTGTGGACGAACTGGTGATGGTTTGGATTGTGCCTGTTATAAAATTCCCCCACTTGCACGGCTCACACCTGACTTTGTGTGGCTGTGTGCACCCTAACCCCCACTCACATCCAGATTCCAGTAGTCTTAAAACTGCAAATTTTCACATTTGACTTTTGGTTTATCTAGTGAACTGGTGTTGAATCGGTAAATTTTATTTCAGTTTCAGTGTAAATAGTTTACATTATAAATAGTTTACATTGAAACAGAAATAAAATTTACCGATTCAACCCCAGTTCACTAGATTAACCAAAATATTTACATTTTTTTTAAATTCAGCATTTATGAATACAGATGTTTACATTTTCAGCTACATTAAACTTCTACAAGGAAAGTAACTTGATATTTTTGAATAGAAAGAATTTTATTCTAATACAGATTATATAGCTTGGCATGTGGTCAGAGATGAATAACTTGATGGTGTTTGCTACCCTTCCAAGCACAATAGTAAACAATATTGAACCAATAATGATTTTGGCAGAATTGCATCCCATATGCATAGAAAGCAGGAACTCGGACCATATCCAAGGGATATAAAACATCGCAATCTAATGGATCACCTGAACTCTATACCATTTGGCCTTGCTAATTTTGGAATGGAAATAAGATACATCAGCGAGATACTGAGAAGATAAGGTAAATGTTTTGATTCATTTTACTTCTCACACGTGACAAGAAACTTTTAAGTTATTCATTAGTTATTTTTACAGTGCTTGCTGTAAAATTTTACAGAAAACTTTAAAGCATGCATACTTAATATTATGCTCAAACTGATTCTCAAATGAATATTAAAACTTAGAGATGAATTCACCCAGCTTGAGACCAAAAAATGAGGCCATAGTGAATAGACATGGCTCCAGAAGGATATAGACAGGCTTGAAACAGTCAAAAATAGTTACCAAAATGGTGCTGAGTCTGCACAAAAATGCCCATGCAATGAGACTTAAAGATCTAAACATGTATATCCTAAAAGAGAGAAGAGAGGAGAGACAGGAGAAATATGATAGAGATATTCAAATATCCAAACTGTATTAGTGATGTACAGGAGATAAGTGTTAATCATGTTAACTTATAGATTAATGCCACCTTGTGGCTCATTATTAAATTTCATGGTTTTCTACTTCCTGTCTCTTTCACTTCAGCCTTGTGTGTTGTTTGCTGGTTAAATCAAAACATGGCTCCCATACACTAGCAGCTTTCAGCTGTATTTATTTCTACATATGAAACATGGTATCAGATGTATCTGAACCTGTATTGCTTCCTACATTTTATGTAGAGTGCGGTGGGCTCTGAAACTGTGAACAAAAGGCAAGGCTTACAGTGATATTGATTGTCTTAGGATTGGAAGTGTCCTCTTATGGATGCTGAAGCACGAGAACATTTTTCCATTATGGTAGCTGCTAACAACAATCTACTCCCTGAAGGCATGAAAGTTAGTGTTGACTTAAGAAGCAACTGGGAAATTTTCAGGGTAGGATTTGAAGACTACTCTCTAGCTACAGGCTTAAATGAGAGGTCAGCTCAAGTGCAGGCAGCTACATTGGTGAGGGGTACTGAATGCCACCATCCTCATAAGCACAATTTGAGCTTTACAGAGGAACAGAGAATTGATACAAAAGCTATTTTGATGCATTGAAAGCCTATTACAAACCTGCAAAATAAATGTATGAAAAATACTTATTTGGTTGCTGCAAACATGGAGACATTGAATCAATTAACAATTTAATCACAAGTTTGAGAGAGAAAGCAGTGACATAAGAATATGAACCATTAAATGATGAACTGATTTAGGGTAAACTAGTCCAGTGTTTCTTAACCAGTGTGCACACAGCACCTCTGCAACTTCCCCCTTATGAGCTTTGTCCTTTGAGTACTTCCAGACTCTGTCTTATCCCCAGGTTGTTTGACGCAGGAAGAACATGCACTGAGTACTCATTTAGATAATTGGAAGTTGCAACATTGGAGGAGCTCTTCCAGTCACATGTGGCAGTTAAGTAACTAACCCATTCACAATGCCGTCTCCCTTCTCCTGCACTTGAACTGTATATAGAGGGAACTGGCCCATTGACATGAGTTCATGTGTCTCAGTGCCTCCTCTCTCCCTTTGCTTTAAAATTTGGAAGAGAGACTTTTGCCATCCCTGTGGAAGTTGGTGTGCCATACAATATTTGTGTTAATGCGAGTGTGCCTTAGGCTTGAAAGGTTGGGAAACACTTTCCTTGGCATAGCCAATGAGTGCACATGATGCCATCCTCTGAGAGAATAAGACTTAAATTTATTGAAATATGTCACCTTACAGAGCTTACTGTTCTGCAAATGACAATGATGTAAAGGACTGGCAAGCTGACCATGTTAATGCAACAGATAAGCACAAACGAAACATTGATGGCTACTAGGGATGTGCACAATTTTTTTTTCAGTTAGTTTTCATTATCAGGTTTGGGGTGGAACATTTCGGTCTACTCCTTGAAATCAAAAACTTTTTTCGTTTTGTTTTCGGAAATTAACCGAAACACCCCCCCCCCCCCACCCCTTCAAATTTACTTAATTACAATCCCCCCCACCATCCCGATCCCCCCCCAAGACTTACTAAAAGCCCTGGTGGTCCAGTGGGGTCCCAGGAGTGATCTCTCCCTCTCAGGCCGTCAACTGCCCCTAATCAAAATGACACCGGGGGCGCTTTGCCCTTACCATGAGACAGGGGCTACCGGTGCCATTGGTCGGCCCCTGTCACATGGAAGGAGCAATGGATGGCCCGCACCATTTTCTAAGATGGCACCGGCCGTCCATTCTCCTACCATGTGACAGGGGCAACCCACATGCAACCAAATCTGTAGCAAATAGGTATTGTGGCAATGTCATAAGTAAGATAAAGAACAATGTCTACCACATGGAAAAAAATGTAGATAATGCAGCATCCCAAATCATTTGGCTAGCATGTGTGTCTTGAGTAAAAGGTAAAATACAGCAAGTAAGCTACATAAGTAAGAGTAAGAGTCAGATTTTGCAGGCTTGCTCAGTACTTCTCAAAAGAATGCTCAGGCATAATGCAAACAAAAGGATACAAATGGTTTGGAAGCTCAGATTAAAAAATATATTCCCTACAAGGAAGTCAATTGGATCATTACATGATTGAGGGGTAAAAGGGGCACCAAGGAAGGACAAGACCACAGCATAGACTAACTGAATTCATTGCTTCAGTCTTTACTGAGAAAAATGTAAGCCAAACGTGATATTTAAAAGTGATGATTCAGAGGAAATGAAACAAATCTCAGTGAACCTGGAAGATGTAATAGGGCACATTGGCAAACTAAAGAGTAACAAATCATCTGGACCAGATGGTATATATCCCAGAGTGCTGAAAGAACTGAAAAATAAAATTACAGACCTACTGATAATAATTTTTACACCATCATTAAAATCAGCTATGGTTCCTGAAAATTGGAGATTGGCCAACATTACACTAATTTTTAAAAAGGGTTCCAGGGTAATCCAGGAAACTATAAACCAGTCAGCCTGACATCAGTGCCAAGAAAAAGGGTTGAAACTTATATAAAGAACAAAATTATTGAACATATAAATAGTCATAGTTTAATGGGTCAAAGCCAACATAAATTTAGCCAGGGAAGTCTAGCTTCACCAATCTGCTACAATTTTTTGAAGGCATGAATAAACATGTGGACAAAGTGAGCCAGTTGATATAGTGTGTCTGGGTTTTTCAGAAGACAAAATGAGTTGGCACTCAGGGCACAAATACAAACGATCAGCACCAAAATGAATCTATATTCAGGAGAGCTTATGACATCTTTGGAACTTTTTTCATACTCAGTGCAGCGTATGTGGATGTATTTATTAAATTGATTTTGAGATAGTGAAAGCCAATCAGAGACCACTACTTTCTGGTTCTACATGATACTATCTTGAGCTGATCCATTTCACCATTCCTGTCAAGCTAAACCATTCAGAACATCAGTGCACCACACCATTATCGAGACAATAGCTGATCAATGCATATGATGATATGTTTCATGGACCTACACAGGGACGATTCTATAATGAGATAGGATGAGGCAGCAAACATTTTTTTTTAAGTTTTTATTTTTAAACCAGAGCAAAAAAAGATACATTACAAACATAGCACCAACATCATATCCAAGGGTACAAATAAGAACCCACATCCCGTCTTAAAGGCTATTTCCCCCCGGCAGGTAGCTCAGAGGAATCTGCCTCCTGCTCTCACCATACACAATATGGTCCTCAGTCCTTGATGTAAAAGTCCAGTTTATCTTTCAGCTGGTGCATGAGTCTCTCCATCCAGGCAATTTCCGTGACCTTACTTCTCCAACATTGAAGTGAATGGGTCTGTTTCTACATTTATTTTATTTATTTATTTAGATTTTTTATATACCGGCATTCATGACCAGGTCACATCATGCTGGTTTACATAGAAACAAGGGGTGCATCGAACAGTAGAACTAAACTGGTGCAAGGGGGAAGCAGTTACAAAAAACAGGGGTATAAAACTGGGAGAGGAAGAAAAGATGAACGGGGAGGAGTAAAAGAACTGTATGGGGATAAAATAAATAACTTAGTGATTATTTACAGTACCGAATGGAAGCATTGTTAAAGGAATTGGAGGCGGTTATGAGTTGTCCGGGAAGGCTTGTTTGATGTGAGCCACCGTTAGATGAGCAGCATGAAGGAGATAGGTGGCAAACTTTTGAGGTGGCAAAATATGCCCCTCCAAAATGCCCCTGCAGCATCTGCCTCACATGATCCAGTTACCAGAGCACAAGCATCAAAAAGCAACGAAGGTGCAACATCCCAACTTCACTGCAGGCATGTAAGCTCACCAGGTTGTTCTGCCTCCTGCTATATAACTTTGCTGAGTAGGGGGCAGGGCAGAAGGAAAGTGATAGATTGGTCCCACATTACTTAAATTGCAGCAGCGTTTGCCACCTGTGCTGTGCTGCCTGTTCCATGGCTCAAACGCCTGCCCCATGGGATATCAAAGTAAAAGGAAGTAAAGAAAGCACTGTTAAAGTTTAAAATTGCCAGAGGCCGAATTTCTTTGCTCAGCCTTATTTACTTATTTATTTAAAAATGTATATACCGCATATCAAACATTTCTATGCAGTTAACAAAAAACATACATAAAATTATAATCACACATAAATCAAAAAATAAAATAAAAATAACATTACACTAAATACTTTAGTTCTTAAAATTAATAACATAATAATTAAAAAAACACTTGGCAATGAAACTTAAATTTACTTGAAAGTTCCCTAGAGCTATGTGCCAGCAAATGACTAAATAGAAAGGCTTTAAGAAGTTTTCTAAATTTTTGTACAGAAATTTCTTTCTTAAATATAAAGGAAGTGAATTCCAGAGTAAAGGTCCTTGTACATAGAATAACTTTTCACGTGTTTCATCTAACCCTTCTTCCCATAGGAGTTGGAAGAAGGAATAGCCAATGGAGTCTCAGGAAGGGAGGTGAGGCGGTGGGGGGTACAATAGGATGGGAGATCCAAGACAGCCACAGCACTGTAAGCAGCAACAGAGACCAGAGACTGCGCAGGGCAGGGCAGCAACTGGCAAGGAGCTGAACAGGAGATCTAGTGGATGACACTGAGCTCATTGCAGGCAGGCCCTGCCCTTCAGAAGCAGCATTGTAAGTTCAGTGGCACCCGCTCAATCCTTTGTCTGAATGTCACTAAATGCAGCACACCAGCTCCTCCCTGTTTCTGGAGAGAAATAGAAAAAGGCAATGGTTTGGGCAGGAGAGAGTGAAAGTGACTGAAGAGAGAGAGAGCCACTGGTCTACCAGGATGGGGTGACAGTCGCCTCGAGCCTCCCTATAAAGATCTGGGAAGATGCTGGGCTGCATAGAGTGTGGTATAACCAGTAAGAAAATGAAGGTGGTGATGCCCTTGTACAGGTCCTTGGTGAGGCCTAATCTAGAGTACTCTGTTCAGTTCTGGAGCCCTTATTTCAAAAGGGATACAGACAGGATGGAGGCAGTCCAGAGAAGGGCTACCAAAATGTTGTGGGTCAGTATCAGATAACCTAGGGGGAAAGACTGAAGGATATGAATATGTACACCCTGGAAGCAAGGAGGCACAAGTGGTGACAGGATACAGACCTTCAGATACCTGAAAGGTTTTAATGATGTACAAATGTCAAACCTTTTCCATTGGAAAGAAATCAGTAGAACTAGGGGTCATGAAATGAAACTCCAGGGAGGCCACCTCAGAACCAACATCAGAAAATATTTCTTCACGGAACAAGTGGTGGATGCCTGGAATGCCATTTCAGAGGAAGTGGTAGAAAGCAAAACAGTGAAAGAATTCAAAACTGCATGGGATAAATATTGTGGATCCCTAAATGCTAAAGGATAGAAATGAAGAAAAAGTGCATAGAGCAACTTGCTGGTGCGGTGGTTACTACACTTCAACTAATAAGCCTTGAAACTGTTGATGCAACTCCATCATTGCTCTCTGCTTCAACGGCAGGAGGAAAAGGGAAATTGGATTCATACAACGATCAACAAGGGCCCCGACTTTTACAGTCTGGGGAAACAAGTATGGGTGTAACTTGCTGATCCGGTGGTTACTACCCTTAACCAATAAGCCCTAATACTATTTATGCAATTCAAACATTGCTTTCTGCTTCAACGCTAAGAGGGCCAATGAGGGCCCTGGCGTTTACGGTGTGGGAAACTAATAAGCATGGGGTAACCTACAATGTGTAGCAGATATTACCATAAGCTTACTGGGCAGACTGAATAGACCATCTGATTCTTTTCTGCTGTCATTTGTATGTTTCTATGTTTCTATGGAGAGTGGGGAATTCTTTTTTATTCTTGTTCAGTGTTATTTGATGTGTCTGTTTTGAAATATTATATTAGTTTTGAAATATTTATTCTTTGTATCAGTATAGTGTTACTATTATGATTAATGTGCTATATTTCTTGATTTTATTACTGTTTTATGGAGGAATGATAGTGATTCTTGTTTTCCATTGTTGCACTACATACAGAGTCTGACATCTTGAGCTATCCAGTTCAGTTTTTGTCTTCACATTTCTATTTCAATCCGTCTATGTTCTATATGTGTGATCGAGGTGTGGCATTCTGCTGGCAAGTAGGTTCAGTGTAGGGATCTATAGCAGCCTGGCTTATTTTGTTTTCCTAATAGGAGGTGTATTAATGTTTTAGGACCTGGTGTAACATTTGTAGTGTTGCTTTTCACAGAGTTGTTACTGTTTGAATGCTGTTTTGGAATGGGAGGTTAACTATATTATCATTGTAATTCAGTTTACTCATGGCTTTCTGAGGGCCAAGCCCACATCAGGCATACTTTACAATATGCCTAATACCACATGGGTTCCAAGTATGGTTTTTGCACGGTTTTCTGGTTGGAGCCAAAGCAGTACATGTAAAAATAATATACATGTTACTATGATATTTTTACCTCAGAAGACTATGAATGTCAATTTTTTGTATAATCTGTTATTATAAATGCACAGTTTTTACTTATGTATGGTGAGGGTTGGCAAAGTGGGAACTCAAAGCTGTAAAGTTTTTCTAGTGCACCTAATATCCATGCACTGACGTGGAGAGAGTGCACCACACCCAGATCCCCACCATTCATACCATTCTCACTTTTCCAGGGGGCAAATATGCTGGGGAAATGTGGGAGGCAGGTTGTAGGGTTCCTGGGAGTATGGCAGGGTTGCCAGCGTCCAAGAAATATCTACCTCTCCTTTGGGAATTCTGACCCGTTTTTCTCCTTCTGAATTAATTCAAATCATCGAAAGGGCCAGAATTCAAGGAGGCTCTCTCAATGATGTGACCTGTGCCATGCCTTGGGGGGGGGGGGGGGGGACCAACTCATCCCTTGCCTCAGGCAGAAGATTGCTTTGAGCCACCCCTGGACCCATGCAATCTGTACCAGAAGAAGACCATTTTGAGCTCAATTCCATTATTTTACCAATCCAATGTGCTCCATGCACATTGGATTGGTAAAATAGTAGTCATAAAGCCAGAAGTAAAAGCAGAACTAGATAGGCATGAAGCTAATAGAGATGTGCATTCGTTTATCACAAATTAGGCAATTTCAATGAAATTTCAACTTTTGGCAAGTCAGGTGTCCCCCCCAAGACTTTCCAAAAGTCCATGGTGGGCCAGCAGGGGTCCTGCAGTGATCTCCTGCACTCGGGCCATCGGCTGCCAGTATTCAAAATGGCGCCGATAGCCTTTGCCCTATGACACCAGTGCCAAAGGTCGGCCCCTGTGACATGGTGCTGGCCATCCATTGCTCCTACCATGTGACAGGAGCCGACCAATGGCACCGGTAGCCCCTGTGACATCGTAAGGGCAAAGGGCCATTGGCGCCATTTTGATTCGTAGCAGGCCCGACAGCTCGACGGCCCGGAGGGAGAGATCACTCACGGGACTCCGCTGGACCACCAGGGCTTTTAGTAAGTTTTGGGGAGGGATCAGGATGGTGGGGGGGTTGTAATACAGTAAATTTGAAGGGTTGGGGTGTTTTTTTTTCCGATTCAGATTTTTTTTTTTTTATTCGTTTTTCCGGTTTCGGGTTCGGGTTCAGCTTCGTTTTTGCCGAAAAATGATCCGTGGGAAAACTCGTTTTCCCACGAAGCGCCCGAACTGAAACCCGACCCGACCCAGAAAAACGAAACTCATCTCTAGAAGCTAATGGCAATCCCGCAACAGTGACCAAACCAACTGGCTGAATAAGCAACAAATTTGTAGTAAGGTTTCCAGAGAATTGAAACTTTGTATTGATCCAAAGTTTCAAACCTAACATTAGGTAGGGATGTGCAGGGGAAAAAAATGTTTTTGTTTTTTGGTTCATTTTTGGGAACTTTTTTTTTCCCCAAGAATTTTGGTTCATCGATTGTTTCATTTGTTTCATTTGTGTGAAAAAAATGAATCAAGCAATTAAAAACAAAATGGCCAAAAAACAAAAATAAGCCCTCCCTCCCACACTTCTGGAAAAATGCTAGGGCCAGGATCTCCCCGGCCCCCATTTATTCAGTCCAGTGGGGATCTGCTGGCTCAGACTAGGCCAAAGCCTTGGACTTGCGTAATCCGAGGTCGCGACAATTGCCGTACATCAAAATGCCACCGTCTGCTGGGGTGAATGCACCAGAGTTAATTAATTCTGGCGTGACCCCACCGGATGCCGTCATTATGCTTGCGAGGAAAGAAAGAAGAAGACACATGAAGAGGAGCTCCCAGGCCTGACCCTGGGCTGAGGCCCCGGTGTTGGGATGTAGCCTCTTGGCTCAGGCCCAGGCTTCAGTCATGGGTCTGGGCCTAAGCCCCGTTCTCAGGTTCTGGCCTCCAGGTCGGGTTGTGGCATCAGGCCTGGGTCTGGGCCAAGGTCCCAGCATTGGAACCCAGCCTTCGGTTGGGTTGCGGGTTTGGGCCTGGACTTGGGACCCAGCCTCCAGGTCAGGTCAAGGGATCAGGCCTGGGTCTGGGCAGAAGCCCCGTTCTCAGGTTCTGGCCTCCAGGTCGGGTTGTGGCATCAGGCCTGGGTCTGGGCCAGGGCCAAGGCCCCAGCATTGGAACCCAGCCTTCGGTTGGGTTGCGGGTTTGGGCCTGGACTTGGGACCCAGCCTCCAGGTCAGGTCAAGGGATCAGGCCTGGGTCTGGGCAGAAGCCATAGCATCAGGACCCGACATCCAGGACAAGCCACAATGTCAGGCCTGGGTCTGAGCTGAGACACCAGCATTGGGACCTGGCCTTTGGTTCGGGTCACAGCATCGAGCCTGGGGCCGGGCCCCAGCCTAGGCCAAGTTCCCAGTGCTGGGACCCAGCCTTCAACAGATACCTAACGGATCAAGTAAGGTTTTGTTTTTTTTTTAATTTTCAGGGGTCTTGGATGAGACCCTGGCTTTGGGCCCCCACTGAGACCCCGGTGTTATGCTCAGGCCTAGGCCATGGTCCTTGCTTTGGGCCTTGGCCAATGACACAGCATGACACTGGTGCCTCAGTCTAGCCCCGAAGCCAGGGCCTCGCCTAGGGCATAAGCTGCGGCCCCTGCTTTGGACCTCGGCCTGTGCCATCCATAGGTGATGCCCCGGCTTTGGGCCTAGACCTAGGTCCAATGCATTTGTTTAAAATGAAACAAATGAATAAGGTTCCTTTCATTCGGGGAGCCCCAATTTGGTATGGGGCTCCCAAAATGAAACAAATTAGCCTTATTT
Source organism: Rhinatrema bivittatum (assembly GCF_901001135.1). Taxonomy (NCBI): domain Eukaryota; kingdom Metazoa; phylum Chordata; class Amphibia; order Gymnophiona; family Rhinatrematidae; genus Rhinatrema; species Rhinatrema bivittatum. Next base: position 738,016,791 of record NC_042615.1, on the reverse strand, counting down.
GCGTTTTGCACTTTTGCTTAAAACAAATGCACATCCCTAGCATTACGGAGATCTTAGTACATTTTGCTAACACTTGAAGAGCTATTATACAAGCTATCTAATGGCTTGAGTGTTTACACTTGTTGATGCATGGGATGAATTCCTGCAGTGTAAGTTAGATGAGAAAATAAATGGCAATGTTTTGGGCCTCTTGAGTCAGAAAAAGATAGCTAAAACTACCATTTGGTGTCACAGTAGCACTACAATTGTATCAGCAGAGGCAGCACAAATTGTTTTCAGGGTTCAGTAGTATCAGTAGAGGATGGCATCCTTGTCATGGGCTGTGGTGACTCTGATGAGGAAGTACAGCATGACCATGATGACAAGCTCTTGGCTGTAAAAGACCAATGCAGGCAGACAAAGCTAAAGCTTAGTGTGAAGAAACTGCAATTTAGGATAAAGAAACTCTGCTTCCATGAGCACATCCTATCCTGAAAGGGACTGAAAGTGGACCCAGAAATGGTTATGGCTGCGCAGGATATGACACAATCTGTGAATGTAAAATCTGTGCAGCATTTCATTTGGTTTGTGGTCTACCATTCAAAATTCATGACATGCCTGTCAGAGGTATGTGAGCAGTTTAAGAAGACTTCTAAATAAGGATGCCATTTGTCACTGGCTCTAAAGCACGACCAAGCAGTGCAGAAGTAAAGCTTCTTGAAGATTGGTGTCAGCACTTTATGTAGATGCATTTGTGCTGAAGTACTATGATGTCACGTCGGTGGGAAAGCATGTTACAGGCAGGCATTTGGTTTCCTGTACTGGATTAACATACAAAGTGAGATCAATGACTTTATCAAAAACGATTCTGTCAGCAATGAAAATGCACTCAACTAGCTGAAGAAAACTATGATGTGGCAAAACATCAACATAAGCCTGGCATCAATGGAGCCCTGCACAGATCAAATATCAGCTGTCTTGAACCTCTGCAACCCTGTACAGATCAAACAGCTGACGTATGAACTGCCTGGGGCTCCCTAGATTTGAGTCCCCATAGTTCAAACAGCTCATATTTCAACCATAAAAGTGGAAGGAAGGAAAAGAAAGGCTTCAAGGCAGAATCATGGAGCTGCAGTGCTGGGCGCCTCTAGCCCTGCCCCCGGAACGCCCTACCCCACCCCCCGGCCTGCTCCTTTGGTTAGCCCCAGGATTTACACGCATCCTGGGGGTTTATGCGCGTGGCTGTGCCCTTTGAAAATTGGCCGGGCGCATGTAAGGCCCGGCCACGCACGTAAACCCCAGGTTTTACGTGCATATGCTTTGACAATCCGGCCGATATTGAACAAAGAAAAGGAGATATTAATAATCAGGCCGATTCAGTAAAGTTCGCGGGAGAGCGGACGAATGCCAGCTCCCCCGGCGTGTACACAGGCCACTCGCCTGTGTGCGCTATTCTGTATTTAAATTAGGTGGTGTGGTAGAAACGGGCAAAAGGAGGCGCCTCCTTTTGACCCGGAGCGGCGGCTGTCAGCAGGTTTGACAGCCACGAGCTCGTAAACTGGACGCCGGCAAAATTGAGCGCCCGGTTTTTGGCCCGACAGCCGCCGGCCCATTTAAAAAATTTTTTTCTTTTTTACTTTTTTTTACCCTTCGGGACCTCTGACTTAATATCGCCATGATATTAAGTTGGAGGGTGCATAGAAAAGCAGTTTTTACTGCTTTTCTGTGCACTTTCCCGGTGCCGGCAGAAACTAGCACCTACCTTTTGGGTAGGCACTAATTTCTTAAAGTAAAATGTGCGGCTTGGCTGCACATTTTACTTTCTGTATCGCGCGGGCATACCTAATAGGGCCATCAACATGCACTTGCATGTTGAGGGCGCTATTAGGTGCCAAGGGTTGGACGCACATTTTCCGCCCCTTACTGAATAAGGGGTAAGGGAAAATGCGCGCCCAAGGGCAGGTTAACAGTGCGCTCCATTGGAGCGCACTGTACTGTATTGGCCTGAATGGTAACATGTATTGATTCCACCTTGTGAATGATTGTTATATTTTACTGTTTTTTACTTCCTGTTTTTTGTTGTTACTTTAACCTTGAGTGTTGCTTGCTGGATAATTCAGTATAACATGGCACCCATTCACTAGCAGTTTTCAGTTGTCTTTATTTCTGCATAGTAAGACTGCTTCAATTGTGAGGAAGTCTAGAACAAATTGTCATGATATGAGGCTCTAAGCAGCATGAGGAAATATGTTTTCATGGAAAGGGTGTTGGATGTGTGGAATGCCCTCTTGAACTGGGTGGTGGAAAGTAAAACAGTAATACACTATGGGCCAGATTTTATAACATGCGTGCAGGCGTAGATTTGTGCGCGCAACCCGGCGCACACAAATCTATGCCTTATTTTATAACATGCGAGTGCAGCCGCTGTGCCAGAGGCCTCGGTCCCGCCCCCGGACCAGCACCCTGGCAATGCCCCCGACCCCTTCCCGCCCCTTTTTCAAAGCCCCGGGACATACGCACGTCCCGGGGCTTGCGCGCGTCGCCGAGCCTATGCAAATAGGTTTGGCGTGCGCAGGGACAGGTTTTCGGGGTTACGCGTGTAACCCTTTGAAAATCTGCCCCTATAAGCGGGCATGAGATAAGAAGAGAGGATCTTTAGTTGCAAAAAGTGACGAAAGCAGAAGCAAGACCTAGCAACATGTATTTTAAATGCCATACTGGAACCAACCAACATTTCATTCTGGGTTTGCCAGAATGAAATGGGGAATATGAAATGTTGGAAGCCCAAGCAAAAATGCAGAAAGTCACATAGTCAGTTCCTTCTGACAGGTTATAAGTATAGTAATAACTACAATTCCAAACCGAAATGAGGCCACTTGCACAACTGGGTCTGTTAACAGGCTATGCAGTGCTCCTAGGAGTTGAGAAATTTAGGCAAAAGCCATGCTGCTATTGTGATAGCTATTTAGATTTTTTATAAAGCTTTTCAGATAGACATGGGAAAGGAAGGATGTTCGGTGGGAACTAAAACGAAGATTTTATATGCTTATCTGTCTAAGATGGTAGAGTACAAATGAGGAAGATGACAAAAACTATGAAGCTATGAAGCTGTCATGCTTTATGGCTGGCAGTTTGGACAAGAATATTGGGGCAGATTGGTTTTTTCTGCTATCATCTACTATGTTAATAACACATGGCATTAATATTGCTATACATCATATCAAACAATGCTTCTAAACTAAATTAAAATAAATATAAAAAATAAACAGAATCTTAAAATATTTTGAACTGAACTGTCAAATGTTAACATAACTAAATATTCTGTTTTACAATAATAAGCAAAAATCAATTTCACTGGTGTACTCAGTTATATAAGCAGGAAAAAGACTGAAGATAGATATGAATCTATATTTTTGTTCCTCATATTGACAATATTTTATTTTGCCAGAGAGCCATATTTTTCATCAGATGTAGGTAGAAACAGATCAAAGCAGACACTTTCCTCTACCATTAAATATTTGCTATGTTTATCTTATAATGCTATTTTTAAATATGCCAAATAAAATATATTCCATATTGGAAGACAGGTGAAAAATTACTACCACCCCCTTTAGAATTTTTTACTATTATGTTGTATATTGACTTTGATGACTCATTCCACAATACAATGGATTAAGCAGTACTCAGGATGTAGCTCAACTCTTTGAAAACAAAATGTCAATAAGCTACTGAAAAACACAGTATCACCTCTCATTACTGAATTGTAGAGGAATAGGGGTGTGGAGAACAAAATCTTTCATTTTGGAGGGTTTTGCAGCTGCATTGCATTTTGTTTGGTTACTGTCTTTATTGTTTGTTTTTATTTATTTCAGAAAATAGTACATACTATTCAGAAATAGTACACACAATTTGCACATGAAAGAAGTGAAAAAAATATAAATTTCAGCAGGATATTGTGTTTTTTGTTTGCATTCTTTTTCATTTTATTTGAAAATGAATACACATCCCTGCATAGGAGTAGCATACAAGATACTCAGGTTCTGTGAGCAAAAATAGAAGCAAAACAGCCAAGAACAGGCACAACACATTTTGGGTAATGCTGTTTTTTTTTCAGCAAATTATTCAATAGAGCAGGCTCAGCATATGACAAAGCTATATTTCATGTGCTTTGCAACTCAACTTCCTTCAATGAAGGTGATTGGAAAAGCACTTTTTTCTGCCCATCCCAAGTTTAAAACTACAGATTTTTATATTTTTTTTTTTTTTTTTGGGGGGGGGGGGGGGTGTTCTTAGCTGCCTTTTCTCTGTGATAGTCTTCCTCCTTGATCACTTGTCTGTGGGTACAGAATTTATTTAGGGGTCGATACAATACCGTGCGCTAGCCGCTGCACATGGCTTAACACACGATTGGACGAAAGTTTTGGACACGCGCTCTTAACCCCCCTCATGTAGATGAAGCTATTAGCTAAATCCTGCGATCCAATAAATTTTCTGCACAGCCAATGTGCCCTTGCAACACGGCAAATTTTACGCCAACCCAGGGCTGGTGTAAAGGGTATGCCACTCTCAAGGGCACATTGAAAAAAAAGAAAAAAATCCTGCTTTCTGTGATTCCTCCTAATAGTATCATTTTACTAAGTAGGAGGAACCAAATAAAGCAGTACTTAGTTAAAAAAAAAATGTTGAAAAAAAAAATTCTGGATGTCCAATACACACACAAGATACACTGTCCAGTGTGCATGTCTATGCCATTAGCAGGAGAAAATGGATGCTTGTAGATTGAGCGTCTGTTTTCTCAACACTTCACAGCCACCTCTCCTGTGCGCCCGATGCCGAGGAGGTGCTAGGGATGCACATTTTTCCTTAGTGTCTCCTTTTTAGCGTGACCCCTTGTTTATTTTATTTATTTATTTAAAAGGTTTTTATATACCGCGCATGCACACAAAATGGAACTAAGCGGTTTACAAATTTAAAAACATACAAAATAATGTTAAAAGAATTAAAGGAAATGGCACAAACTTAAAAAATAAAGGTATAATTACAATCACAAAAAATGACATGGTAAAGATGGATTTGAATAATAGGGTTAGCGATGCAGATCAGGAAAAACTTGTGAAAATAAGTAGGTTTTTACAGCTTTCTTAAAGTCGTGTTTTCTAATGAGCTGATGGATGTAGTTGGGTATAGAGTTCCATATTTTGGGACCTGCAACGGAGAAGGCATTGTTGCGGTGGCAGTTTTTACAGTGGGAACTTGAAGGTAGCTTTTATCAGAAGAGTGTAAGTGGTGGGGGGGTTGGTAAATTTGGAGTATGGAACATAGTCATATAGAGGTGGTACTGTGTAACAAAGTATGAATAATCATTAAAATTTTGTAGTGAATTCGGTAACGAATGGGTAACCAGTGTAGCTGCATAAGAATTGGAGTTATGTAGTCTCTACGTCAGAGCTTTCCAAACTTTTCATGTTGGTGACACACTTTTTAGACAAACATAATTTCGTGACACAGTAATTCAGTCTACTAGCAAACCAGAGCTTAAAGGTTAAATGAACAAAATGTATTTCAACAATTTATGTATGTTTCCTTAAATATATACATAAATAAAATGTTTCACAACACAACCTATCTCATAATAAATATTTGCAGGCTTCCACTTCCTCCATGCTGATCTCGTACATTGTGAGATCGGCATAGAGAAAGTGCTACTCTTGCACATTCCCAAAGATTACATGTGCCAATCACTAAAAAGTAATTTTTTTTTTTACCTTTGCTGTCTGATCTTAGTTTTCTAATCGGTCACAGGCTTTTTTTTCCACCTTTCCTTTCTTGTTTTTTTGCCAATTCCTTTTACAGGGTCTTTTTTTTTATTTCTTTTCTCTCCATCTGTCTTCCCTCAAACACACAATCAGGTTCTCATTCTCACACGCTATCTCACACATTCTCACACACACAGGCTCTCACTCACATGCAATCTCACACATCCACAGCTCTCACTCTCACATGCCTCTCTCTCATACATACATACATACTGTCTCTCTCGTGCACATGCTGTCTCACTCACACACACAGGCTCTCTCACTCCTACATGCTCTCTTGCTCAAGCACAGGCTCTCACTGGCACATACTGTCCCTCTGCACGGGTTGCCGAAGGATGGGCTCTTCAGAGGCCCTGATCTTCCCTGGCCGTGACATGGGATCTGCAGCGGCCCTGCTATCGGGTTTCCTCCTCTTCTCGGGCTGCCGCGACGTGGGATCCGCAGTGGCCCTGCTATCGGGTTTCCTCCTCTTCTCGGGCCGTTGCGACGTGGGATCCGCAACGGCCCATTAATGCTGCTCTTCTGTACGCAGCAGATGCTCCTCCTCCTTCCTGCCCACGCGGCTCCGGCAACGTTTTTCTTCCAGGGCTGCACAGGCAGGAAGGAGGAGGAGTGAACGTGACCCTTTTCTTCGGGCCGTGGTGATGTAAGCTCCACCACTGCCCGCCGATCTTCCTGCTATAGTTCCCTGCTTCCGCCGGCCCTGTGGACCGGGCGACACACCTCCACACTACAGGCGACACACTAATGTGTCCCGACACACACTTTGGAAAGCTCTGCTCTACGTGAAGTATGGTAAGAAGTATGGCTGCACAATTTTGAATCATTTGAAGTGGTTGTATCATATGTTCAAGAAGACCAGTGTATAATGAGTTGTAATAGTCAACACCGGTTAAGATGAGGGACTGTAACACAGAGCGAAAATGTTTTGGAAGAAGTAACGGTTTGAGGTTTTTAAGTAAGTGGATTTTGTAGAAGGCCAATTTTGTGACGGAAGCGATATTTACAGACATCTATAGTTTGGAATCGATAAGGACACCTAGGTTACGAACATGATTACAATTGGGTATATGACAGTTATCGTAGATAAATTCTGCTGGAGGAGCACAAGTGGAATTTGGGATAGTAGATGAGTGTATAATTTTGGTTTTTGCTGCATTGAGGGTGAGATGGTTGTGTGTTAACTATGTATTTATTGTTTGCAGATAAATTGTGGATAATGAGAAAGAGTGTTTCCAAGTGTATCAAAAGGAAGAGTGAATTGGTTATTGTCTGCATAAATTGTATAGTTTAAGCTGAGGCTTGATAAGAGTTGACAGAGAGGGAGGAGATATATATTGAACAAAATTGCAGAATAGGGATGTGAATCAGGCTTCGGACGATTGAGAATATTGTCGATATTTTCAAAATCGTCAGAAATCGGGGGCTCCCCCAAAACGATAGGAAAACCCCACGATATTGATCGTGGGGGTTCCCTTATCGTTTTGGGGGAGGGCGGGAAAAACGGCACACAAAAATAATCCCTAAACTCACCCCAACCCTTTAAAAGTAACCCCTTAGCTTCCCCCACCCTCCCGACCCCCCCAAAACCTTTTTACAGGTACCTGGTGGTCCAGTGGGGGTCCCGGGAACGATCTCCCGCTCCGGGCCGTCCTCCGGCTCCCGGGCCGTCTGCTGCCACTAATCAAAATGACGCTGATGGCCCTTTGCCCATACCATGTGACAGGGTATCCATGCCATTGGCCGGAAAATGTCACATGGTAGGAGCACTGGATGGCCGGTGCCATCTTGTGCTCCTACCATGTGACAGGGGCTGACCAATGGCACCGGTAGCCCCTGTGACATAGTAAGGGCAAAGGCTATCGGCGCCATTTTGATTACTGGCAGCCGATGGCCCGAGTGCAGGAGATGGCTCCCGGACCCCCGCTGGACCACCAGGGGCTTTTGGCAAGTCTTGGGGCACCCTCCTGACCCCCACAAGACTTGCCAAAAGTCCACTCTGCCTATCTACCATTCTCCAGATGTACCACCTTAAGGATCTTGCTGCCACATACCTACCTGCCATTCCTTTTATGTATCATCTTAGGAGTCTTGTTGCCACATGCCTACTTGCCATGCCCCTTATGTACCACCTTAGAGGACTTGTTGCCATATGCCTATCTGACATTTCCCTAATAGGGGACATTCACCTTAGGGTTTTTGTTGCTATCACTCTGCTTGCTTGCCATGCTCAAGATGTGCCACCTTAGGTCTCTTGATGAACCATTCCTGCCTGCCATGCCCCTTTTGTACCAGTTTACCACTCTGCACGTACCTATCTGTCATGTCCCTTATGTACTACTTTAGGGGGTACAGAGGGGTCTTGCTACCGTTCTGTCTACCTGCCATACCCACTTAGGGGATTTGCTATATCCTTACCTGCCATGCCTCTTATGTACCAGCTTAAGGGTCTTGTTGCTACCTCTCTGCCTACCTATTATGCCTGTGAAGTACTATTTTAGAGATCTTGCTATCACATGCTTACCAACCATGCCCCAGATGCAGCATCTTAAGGGTCTTACTGCTATTGCTCTGTCTTCCTTTCATGTCCCTTATATACCACCTTACGGGTCTTGCTGCTACTGCTCTGCCTACCTGCTATGCTCCAAATGTACAACCTTGAGGGGAGGGGGGTTTGCTGTCACCTGCCTACTTGCCATGCCCGAGATATACCACCTTAAGTGTCTTGCTGCTACTGCTCTACCTACTTCCTATTCTCCTTATGTACCATCATAGAGATATTGCCTCCACATATGTACCTGCCATGCCCCAGATGTAAAACCTTTGGGGTCTGCTGCTACCATTCTGCCTGTCTGCTGTGTCTATTATGTACCAGAATTGGAGTTTTAGTGCCACTGAGTTGTTTTCTGTTTGGAGCACAGCCTACTTCTTTCTCCCCATTTGTTTGTATGTTGGTTATTCTGGGTTGTTTTGTCCCCAGAAAAAAAAAAAGTGAAGTATTAAGTCAAGTTTCTCCTCCCACCCCATCTCTTTTTTGGTTCTTCATTTTATTTTATCACTCCACAATCCCAGCCTAGTACTCTCACACTGTTTCTTTGTTAGTTATATTGGGGTGTTTTGTCCCCAGAAAAATGATTGGAAAAAAGAAAAAGAAAATGCAAGTTTCTTCTCCCATCCCATCTCTTTTCTGGTTCTGTACTTTACTGTTTTGTTATATGTCTCAAAGAACACAACTTAGTTCTCCCACCCTTCTTTCTTGGTTAAACTGGGGTGTGTTGTCCCCAAAAACCTTCAGTCAGAAGGAAGAAATGCAGGTACAATTGAAAAGATGTACAGGATAGACCTTTTGCATGGTTTGAATGTGGTAAAGACTATAGGACACTTGCTGGTAATTAAAAAAAGAACATTATTCGGCTCACATTCAGATGGCACCTAATAAATTTTATGAATTATTTTATATTGCTACTTGCTAGTTCATTGTTGGCTTTTCTTAAGGGAAAGAATCAAGAATTGTTAGTAGGAAACAGTGAGTTTTTTTGCACAGTATTTAAATGGTAAGATAAATTTGTTGGTTTCTAAATTTGATAATGACCCATTGCTTAATTTGGATGTGTGTGTCACAGTGGAGAGGAAATGGGAACATTTCATGAAGTCTCTACAAAAGAGATCAAGAGAGTAATTTCAGGGATGAATAACATATTTTGTCCTATGAATACTTCCTCAAATTAAATAATGAATTTCCTTACTGTAGTTCTGAGCAATTTTCTTATTGATTTTAATACCTCCTTAAGGGAAGGTAACTTATGTAAATCTTTGAAAAGTTTGGCCAATTCTTAAATGTGGATCTCTCTGAAAATGAAAACTATCCTCCATGGTTTCTCTGTTTTTCTTGGTGAAAGTGGTGGATAAGATAGTATTAAGTCATCTACAAAATTTTTGATGATTAAAATGTATTGAATGATCATCAATTCAGTTTTAGAAAGGCATCCAATATAGAGACATCACTTATATGTAGCCTTTTTGTTTTTTCTAGCTTTCTCATTGGCATTTGACACACTTAACCATGTTTAAAGGAAATAGGTTTGACAGCAACAGTTTGGAATTGGTTTAATTACTTCCTGACTGATAAATATAAATATGGTCAACAAGATAGGGTTACATTTTTGCTGTTTAAATTGAACACTGGGGCCCCTTAAGGCTCCTCATTATCGGTGACCTTGTTTAACATCTGCATATTTCCTATTTGTCAATTTTTAGTAAATTTGGGAGTTGGTTACCAGCTATGGCCTAGATTCATCAAAATGCTTTATCGTGTGCCTACCATGTGATAAACAAAAGGGGCGTGTTTATTTAAATAGCCAGCTTGCCACATCACACAACAAGATAATGCATGCGGCAGTGTGTTATCACATGTGGCAGTGCGTCATCGCTGTGCGTGCTACATCATTACGGTGCATGATATGTCATCGCATTGCGCGGTACGTCAACGCGCAATGTGATATTTTTTCCTCGTATAAATGATCACTTCCTGCCCCTCCTTCTTTGAGGGTGTATCGGGCATTGGAGTGAGAGGAGAGGAAGTTAGTAGTGTTAGAGGCGTTCTGGTGGTATAATTTTGTGATTTCTGACTGAGTTCTACTGTTTTGTGTTGTCATCTGTTTACCTTTACGTTGTCTTTTGTGATATTTGTGAAAGATTGTGAAAGATTTGTGAAAGATTTGTCTTTTTCTGTGGAGTGGAGGAGTATGAGGAGGAGTGGAGGAGTGGAGGGGCAGAGGAGGAGTGAGAGGAGTGGAGGAGGAGTGTGAGGAGTGTGAGCATAGAAGCATGTGAGAGGAGTGGAGGAGCAGAGAAGGAGTGTGAGGAGTCTGTTTGAGGAGGAAAGCATGGAGCGTGATAGACCTGGGAAGAGAAGAGGAGGGGTGAGGATACCAGTGGGAGGAAGGAGCAGAGGGAGTGGGAGGAGAAGGACAGGAGTGCCAGGGGAAGTAGGAGTAGGGACAGGGGGAGAAGAAGAGACAGACAGGAGGGAAGGGATAGGAGGGTGGGGGTAGGAGAAGGGGTTAGACAGGAAAGAGTGGTGGGAGGAGTAGGGCAGCATAGGCATAGAGGGGAATGGAGTTGGTAGGCCAGGGTGAAGTGGGGGGAGAGGAAGGGACAGGAGAGGAGAGTGGGATAGAGAGTGAGAGCAGGGAGGACACCCCTCCAGGACAGGAAGTGGCACCCCCTTCGGGCAGCCAGGCAGCACCACAGCAGAGACTGCGGGCCATAAGGTTCACTGTGGCAGAGAATAAGCTTCTCATCACTGGTGTCCTGCAGCACTATGCCAATTTGTTGAAAACAGAGCAGCCAAGACCTCAAAATGGCAAATTTGGCGAAATATTGCCCAGGACATCAGCCAGCACAGTGGAGAGCAAAGAAGTGGGGAGCAAGTCACCCATCGCTACAGGGATGTCAAAGCCCAGCTGAAGGCCAAGCTTGCCACAAGATCTTACTATCACAGGCAGACTGGAGGAAGGACCCCCTGTCCCATTGTAATCACTGACATGGAGCAGTGACTGATTGAAAGGCTGGACTGGACATGTTCAAGGGCTTGGATGAGCGACTAGACACTTCACGAGCCGCCGCCGGTAAGTTCACCTAATCCATAAATGGGCAGATAGCAAAGGATAAAGACATAAGGGGTGTTTTACTAGGCATTTTTCCTAAAGAAACAGAATAGGAAAAACCCTTTAGTAAATAGGCCCCAGAAACTGGTATTAGATGATCACTTGGCAAAGAACCAAAGTGCACCTCTGATGCCAAACAAATAAACCATACTTGCTGGCATATGTACACTTATGTGTTTTTTGTTGTCTTCTCTGTTTCCACAGCTCTTGAGCAGCAAGCTGCCGGTCCCAGCCAGGAATGTCCAGGACCCAGCTGGGAAGCCCCAGGGACCAGCTGGGATGCTCCTGAGATCAGCTGCCCAGTATTAATGCTCCACAGGCCATTACAGATGTATGCAGAGACACAGTGGGAGGAAGAGGAGGAGCAACAAGAGGCACAGCGACCACAGGCCCTATTTTTGATCCAGACCCCAGGTGCAAAAAGTCCTCTTAATGTCGACCTGGATCTGGAGACCTTAATGGAGTCTGGGATAGACTGGCAACCTTCTAATGAACAGTTGGGAGGAACCAACACCCCAAGTCACTCTGCTGACTCTACATCAAGCCTGGCTAAGCTGACGTTGTACCCTCTGACACCACCAGCATCTTCAGCACCAACACCCACACCGCCACCATCGGGCCAACCACTAGCAGCACCCACACTGCCACCATTGGGGTCACTGCCAGCAGCACTCATACTGCCACGAGGAACCAGAACCAGCACCAGCACCTACAGCAGCCATGTCGACAGAAGACGTCAGGCAGTTGCATGCAGAAATAAGGCTCCTGCGAAGATCTGTACAGCATCAAAACAGGATCCTGTACAAAAGTATGGCAGCAGCACACAAAATGCCAATACAATAGCTGCAACCATCAGTCATGACCCAAATCCTTCAGCGGATGCCGGAGTTGCCAGCTGAATCCACAGGTACACCCCTTGGCTTGATACCCTGCAGCAGTCCAGGCAATTCACAATGCCACAGGGGTAGGCCCCCCAAAAGAAATTCCCCTCCCCCCCCCCCAAATGGGGAGCCACAGCATGTTAAGTGGCCTTGAGAGAAGGTAGAAAATGGCCCATTGTTAGGATTTGTGGGTTTCGTGGACCCTTGGCCCGAGGTGGAGGTTGATGCTACCTTAGGTGTAGGGTCCCACAGGTCCTCACCATCGGGAGGCGAGGTCAGCTACAGCAGGGGCACGACTATGGTTCAGGAAAGTGAGACGTCCTGCGTCACTGCCACGTGATCGTAGGTACCTGCACTGAGGAGCGGCACAGTTTGAAGGAGCTACAGTACTTAGGCAGGACTGAAGATATGATGTACCAGAGAAGGAAGCTCCAAGGCAGAGGTGCGCTGGGCAGGCCCCGAGGAGCGGGGAGCGAGGAGACAGGATCTCTGAAGGAGTAATGCAGAGAATGACCCAAGGGGCAGGACAGCTAGCAACAGAGTCTCTGGTGTGATGACATAGGGGCTGCCCCGAGGAGCGGGGAAGTGCAGAGTCCTCTGATGTAGTGACATAGGCAGCTCCGAGGAGCGGGGAGCGTAGAGTAAAGCCACTGGTGTAATGGCGTAGAAATTGCCCTGAGGAGCAGAGATGTGTAGAGTCAAAGCCTCAGAAGAAGTGACGTAGAGGCTGACCTGAGGAGCGGGGAAGCGTAGAGTCAAAGTCTCTGGTGAAGTGACGTAGAGGCTGCCGTGAGGAGCGGGGAAGCGTAGAGTCAAAGTTTCCAGTGTAGTAAGGTAGAGACTGCCCCGAGGAGCAGGGAAGCATAGAGATGGTATCTATGTAAGGCAGTGCTGAGGCAACTCTGAGGAGCGGAGAAGTGAGTAGGCAGGATCTCTGGTGAGGAACGCAGGAGCTACCCTGAGAAACGGGGAAGCCTGGAGACCAGGTCTCCTGTAGGAAGCACAAGCAGGCCCCCGAGGAGCAGGTACCCGAGCCAGAGTCCAGATCAGCAGGTGGAGATTCAAGGCAGGAACCACGGGTCCGGAGAGACAGGAACAAGCCCAGTGAGGCGAAGGAACTCATTGCCAAGTCAATTTGCATAGGCCAAAGGAGGTGCTTAAATATCCCAAGGTAATGATGTCAGTCGGGGATAGCCCAGAGATTCCTGCCAATGGTCCTTTAAATAGAGAACAGATGGCACGCGTGTGCGCCTAGGAAGGGCCGGAGTCTGAGCGTGGGCCGGCAGCATCCCAGCCACCATGTGGAGCAAGGAGGACCAGGAACTGTGCGGCGACAATGGCTGGCCAGAGTAACGAGTTCTCCTGGAGTGGAGGGCCAGGCATGGCAGGATATGAGTTGGGTCGGCCGCGGCCAACAGTCATAACACCCATAAGGGGCAAGTAGACAATCTTTGACAGAAGACAGGGATGGGCTCTTCACAGTTGCTGTGCCATCGCGCACAATGGATGCTCTTATGTCAAGCATTTTCAAGCAGCACAATCACTAAGAAGCCGACCTTCAGCCCCTGGGCATATAATGGCCTATTTTAAGTAGCCTACATTCTCTTTGCAGATGCTGTCTTTTGTGAGGCTGTCCCGTCTCTGGCTCCATGCTGTAGGGTGACATCTCTTCTCTCCTGCAAGTGCTGGCTCTATGCTGCTGGGTGTCATCTCTTCTCTACCTTAAAGGACAATATATGATATAGTGTGCATTTACAGGCTGGGTGGTGTAAAGTGTTACGATTGTGGACCCTTCGGCCGGTTGGAACAGAAGATGGTGCGCTGTGGAGGACCACGGCAAGCGTCCCAACCTGTGGGCGGCTCGGAGGGCTCAGAGAAGGCTTCGACACTGAGACACGGTGGAGTTCTATGTGACCAAGGACTCGGCAAAGGCTGGAAGGACGAACGACGTTGGGCCCCAGTGACTGACGAGTCTTCACCCTGGAAGCCGGTACTCCCCCAAGAGGAGCCCGTAGGAGTCCAGCCGCTGGGACTTTTGGAGATTCACCCTGGAAGCCGGAGCCCCCCTAGGAGGCGCCCGTAAGGGCCCGGCCGCTGGGACTTAGGTGAATCTTCTGGGCCAGCGAAGACCAGGAAGAAAGCTGAGTCGGAAGCCGGGAGTCGGAAGCAAAACCAAGCCAAGGATGAGGCAGAGGACGGAGTCGTGGACGAAGCCGGGTCGGAGCCAGATGTCAGAGCAAACCAAGCCAGGGACAGAAGCTAGAGGAGAAGTCGTGGACGAAGCCAGGTCGGAACCAGAGGTCAGAAGCAGATACCAGAGCCAATGGATGAAGACGGAGAACAAGTCAGGAGACAAGCCGGGTCAAGAACAGAGAGCAATCCAGGAGAACGCAGCAACTCGAGATCAGGAACCTGAGGAACCTCGTTGCAAGGCACTGGAGTGCTCTAGATGCAGGGTACTTATACCCTGAGGGCGTCTGACGTCATCCCCAGCAGAACATAGGGTTTTCCCTCGCTGGCCCCTTTAAGAGGAGAACCTCCCCGCGCGCGTGTCAGGGGGCGGGGCCAGCCGTGCCGGACCGTCGGCGTCTCTCCCAAGGAGGGAGAGACGCGCTGCAGGGCCTGCAGGCCCGTGGAAGCCCCGAAACGGCCCGGGCCGCCCCCGAGGTAGGTGGAGGGACCAGGGCACGGCCGGGGACCGTAACAGTACCCCCCTCTCCTACGCCCCCTCCCTGGAGGCCTGGGTTTACTTGGATGATCCAGATGGAACTGGTGAAGGAGGGCTTTATCCAAGATATGGGAAAAGGGCTCCCAAGAGTTTTCCTCAGGACCGTAGCCCTCCCACGAGAGGAGGTATTCCCACCGACGATGGTGGAATCGTACGTCCAGAACTTCCTTCACCATATAGATGCCATCGGTCTCAGCTTCGGCAGCGGTGGGTTCCAGAAGTTTATCGTGAAAGGAGGAGAGCACCACAGGCTTAAGCAAAGACACATGGCAAGTACCCAAAAACTATGCCTATTCCATGTTGCTGTTGCTAGTAATAGCAGTGGCTATTTTCTAAGTCAACTTAATTAATAGCAGGTAATGGACTTCTCCTCCAAGAACTTATCCAATCCTTTTTTAAACACAGCTATACTAACTGCACTAACCACATCCTCTGGCAACAAATTCCAGAGTTTAATTGTGCGTTGAATGAAAAAGAACTTTCTCCGATTTGTTTTAATGTGCCACATGCTAACTTCATGGAGTGCCCCCTAGTCTTTCTATTATCTGAAAGAGTAAATAACCGATTCACATCTACCCGTTCTAGACCTCTCATGATTTTAAACATGGGAATCAAGGTTTTCAAGATGTTTTCAGTTTCTTGCCACCTGCATGAAAATTCTGGAAACCCAAGAATAGGCAAATTGATTTTTTAAAAAGACCAACTTTTCCATCAACTCTGGCACCAGCTTTGAGTAATGAGGGATCACTATGTCTTTTGTCAGTGTTGTTCACTGGGCACTCTGGCTGCTGGACAGGAAAGATAGTTCTGTGCCACCCGTGGCTAGACCTGGTCAGACTGTGGATGTGTGTGCCCTATATGCCAGCACATCTGTGCTCATGCCCTCAATGTGAACTGCGAGATAGCATATCATAAAAATTTGTGCTGGAGTCTCCTTTGCTGGGGTGGGTCAAGAGTCTCCCTTGCCAGCTTCTTCAGCTATGGCCTGTGTTAAGAGAGATGGTTCTTTGTGGGCAATGTGACTCTGCCATATTGAGGTGGGGGAGGAATTGGTAGCTGTCAGGATGCTGTTCCTGCTTGCATTGCTCTCTAAATTGGTCACTCTTTCCTGTGCTGCATCCCCACTGTGCTTCAAACTCTGGACCTCCTGTTCCCACACCCTAGCTACCAGCTTCTCCTACATTAATGTGAGATGATGGGACTCAAGGGCAAGACTCTCTTTCATATGTGGATCACAAATTGTAGCAAGCATGTATGTATTGTTTTATGTGAGAGGTTTTAATCTCTTTTTCACCAGAAACTGCAACACCTCTGCTTCCGTTACCTCTTCCTCATGGAAGCCCTCTAACCTTTCCTCCAGAATATTTACTATAAGGATGACCCCCACCAAGAGTGGTGCTTCTGGAATTCAGATCTTCTGTGGTATCCATTAAGGGCTTCAGGATTTGTACCAGCTGCCCAATCATTATGCATCAGGGGGAAATACACATCTATCTCTGTTTCCAGAGAGAGATTATGAAGTGGTGTTTGCTGCTCCACTAACATCTGCGGTATCATATAGTTGGATTTCCAGCATGTGCCGACATCTTAAATCAGATAAGAACATAAGAAAATGCCATACTGGGTCAGACCAAGGGTCCATCAAGCCCAGCATCCTGTTTCCAACAGTGGCCAATCCAGGCCATAAGAACCTGGCAAGTACCCAAAAAGTCTATTCCATGTTGCCATTGCTAATGGCAATGGCTATTCTCCAAGTGAACTTAATAGCAGGTAATGGACTTCTCCTCCAAGAACTTATCCAATCCTTTTTTAAACATAGCTATACTAACTGCACTAACCACATCCTCTGGCAACAAATTCCAGAGTTTAATTGTGCGTTGAGTAAAAAAGAACTTTCTCCGATTAGATTTAAATGTGCCCCATGCTAACTTCATGGAGTGCCCCCTAGTCTTTCTATTAGCCAAAAGAGTAAATAACCGATTCACATCTACCCGTTCTAGACCTCTCATGATTTTAAACATCTCTATCATATCCCCCCTCAGCCGTCTCTTCTCCAAGCTGAAAAGTCCTAACCTCTTTAGTCTTTCCTCATAGGGGAGCTGTTCCATTCCCCTTATCATTTTGGTAGCCCTTCTCTGTACCTTCTCCATCGCAATTATATCTTTTTTGAGATGCGGCGACCAGAATTGTACACAGTATTCAAGGTGCGGTCTCACCATGTGTTAGAAACGGACCTGGAAGGCCTTGCATTCTGTTACATTCGGGTGTTTTAGTGTCCATGGGCCTCAGCCCGACCCCAGATGGATCCAGGATCGAACCGAGGGTTGACGGCGTGTTCCAGCATGGCTGACTGTCATACCCTCTGCCAGGCAAGAAAGCTCCCAAGGCCAACAAAGAGACGAGAAGCTAGGTGGAAGGACATTGGCACTGTCTCTCAGGGCGCCTTACTCAGTTCACCCGCGGAACTGAGTCCCGGACCACCCTGTCCCACTGTGCGCCCTACACAGCCCGAGGAGGCTGGTCACGGACCACGCTGAGAATGGGACAAGTGCAGAGAAGGATCCAGTCGAAGCAGAACTCCAACGATGGAGCCGATGTCGTCCGAAGCTCCACCAACGGCTGGCAGGACATGATGGCTCAGGAGCACAGGACACTAGTCCACCTGTAGCCTAGTCCACGCTCGGGCAAGACATCATCCGTAGGACCCCCGGACTACAAGACCAGAAGGCTCAGGAGCGCTGAAGATGAAGACACAGGAGCAGGACATCGAGGAACCAGGAACAACAGGAAGCGGAGAATCAGGACGAGACTCCTGGACACCTGGACGGGGACCTCAGGCACGAACATGACTTGACATGATGAGACTAAACAAGAACTCCATGGAGAAGACTAAGACGACCTGATGGAGCTCTGTCAGACAGGAGCCTCCAGAGTGAAGCAACTCCGATGACAGGCCAAGACTGACTGACGGCGCAGCCCTTTTATAGGGCTGGTACAGGAAGTCCTATTAAAGGTGGGGCCAGCACACTTCCTGTGTCTGGCCCTTTAAATGTAGCAGAGAGGCGCGCGCCGGCACCTAAGGGGAAGCAAGAGCTTGTGCAGAACCGCGGACAGCGGCCTGCACTGACATCGACGTGAAGAGAGGCAGGGCTGAGCCTGGACATAGGCCCTGACGTCGGTAGCGGCTCCTGCCACTGCAGGAAGCCCTGAGGGCAGCTCCAGCCGCCAGGAGATTCCCGGGGCTTGCGGCCTACACCATGAAGATGAAGTGACGTCAGCGGCGGCGGCTCCATGCCGCAAAGAAGGCAGGAATGTCCGCGGCAGCTGCCCAGTGAAGCGTGGAACCAGGGGCGGCCTCCAGGCCACAGGGAGCAACAAAGTCCACGGCTCCAGCCGTGCTAGAAGGCCCGACGTCGGTGTCCATGCCGCGTCGGGTGAAGAAGCAGCGTGGGTAAGTGCCTGCTCGCGGGGGAGACCCGCGGGCAGAGATTCATAACACCATGGAGCGATACAGAGGCATTATGATATTTTCCGTTTTATTCACCATTCCCTTTCTATTAATTCCCAATGCCAGCAGCATTGTGAAGCATCTCAAATTCTTCCTGATTCTCATGGAGAAGCTACCCCACCTTAAAGATTCAATGGAAGCCCCCTGCTATTTCCTTCACCTCTCAATCACATTATTCCAGAATGGATTCCCAATGTCCTTGGGCCCCAGCCCTAGGGCATCCCTCACTGCCAGGTGCAGCAAGTGTGCAAAGCAACAGATATCCTGAAAGCCCTAATCTACTATTGCCTTTACTATATTTGCACCACAATCTGCCACAAAAAAACATGCCTGAAGAATCCTGCCACTTTGGATTAGATACCAACTTTCCAGAATATTGTTTATGGCTGTTAGAATATTGCAAAGGTACTGGAGCTATTAATCAACTGGGTGTGCAGCAAAGCACATTTGCAGCCTTATTTTCCATTACCAGTAGAGCTGCTGCTGGCATTTGCTTCACCCAGGTCTCACCATTTTACCATCAGGGAGAGGTAAGAGAGCATAGCATTCATGCTGGTCCAGATATTACTGGTGAAATGCACGCTACTCCCCTCAGCCTTTGCCAGGTGCACCTGCATGCGACTATGA
Source organism: Rhinatrema bivittatum (assembly GCF_901001135.1). Taxonomy (NCBI): domain Eukaryota; kingdom Metazoa; phylum Chordata; class Amphibia; order Gymnophiona; family Rhinatrematidae; genus Rhinatrema; species Rhinatrema bivittatum. The sequence continues at coordinate 737,997,583 of NC_042615.1, read as the reverse complement.
CATTGATTGCACAGGGTTGAGATGACCTTCCTACTAAATATATTCCTGGAGGGCACTGGAAGCTAACTCTTGAAGCAGATGCTTAAAACTCACATTGCCTACCACCTGCAGGGACTGCTCATCAAGTGCATTAATTTCTTCAAAGCTCCTTGTTACTATTTTAGATGCTGCCTGCCTCTTACCCAAGGTCAGTGCTACAGAACACCACCCCATTTCTCTATGGTGCCTGGCTGGGGACTGCTGGTCTGCCAGCTGACTGCTGGAAGGGGCCATAAGATTTTCCTGGGCAAAACCTTTCCTCTTTTCAACCTCTTTCCTCTGGCTTTTACTTATAGCCTTCCTGCAGTGAATACACTGAAAGAAATGCAGGTTCTCCCTCATTTTAAAGTGTCTTCAGATGAGGGATTTCTTTCATGTTTTATTCTCTACATTCTAGGAGGTTGATGCTGACACTGGCTTAGAGGTAGAGGGTAGACACTGAAGAAAATTGCCAGGGGCATCACTCATGTTCTCTACTTGTACTTCTTCATCTTCCAACATCATCAGTATCATTTCTCTCACCTATCACTGAACTGGAGGCTAAAATGCTACTGCCTAAACTCTCTAAATTCTCTTCGGCTATTAGCGCTCAATATCTTCTGGTTCAGAGAATTCCAGACAAGATACTTCCTCTGAATCTGTTGGTGCAAACATTACCTTCACTATCTTAGAAACCGGAGCCAAAGAAGAATGCACTGCTGTTTTTGGGCGTTGCACTTCTGATACACCTGAATAACTCTCTCATCTTTTATCTCTGCTCTAGAGCAAGAGAGAAAGGAACAATTAGTGGCAAATGCTGTCCACATTTCATTTTCATCTGCGTTGAGCTGCCTTCCTCACTTGCAATTCTGGACCTAAAACTGTCCCTTTTTAATTTATTTGCTGGACTACTTTTTAAAATTGATGCCCCTGCCAAAGCAGCCCAACCTGCTAAGATCCCCTCCTCTCTCTTTTTATGACATGACAGAATTTACTGAAGTGCACTGCCTACTGTGGATTTGGATATCACAAATTAATTTGATATTATAACTGTACCCCACTCACAGTACCACTTACTGTTTGGAGAACTGTGTCTCTCACACACACATATTTATAGTGTGTGGGTGCTGTGATGTGCTATGTGTAGCAATGCTGATATTCCACATACAAAAAAAATGATAAACATTAACAGACAAAAAAGACTGTCAGTCTGATAAGAGTCGTCTCTCTTCAGTCTCTGATTGCACTGTGCTCCCCTCTTTGTCCAGTCAAATGACTACCCATCCCTATTATATAGCAGCCTTGACCTTCAGACTATATTTTGCCCATGTTGCCACCGTATCCACTATCTGGGCAAACTGCTCAGCACTGTTTTCATTTATTCCATCCAAGTTTAATAAAACATATAAGTCAGTCAGTATATCAGATTATCATGAGAATTAATCTTTCTTCCTTAATGTGAAAACCTGACCATTAGGAAAAGGTTTTCCAAACTCTGTTGTCTGGAATTTTAGTAAGGTCTAGTTTGCAGGATAATAAATATATATAACAGAGATGTGCATTCATTTTAAATGAATGGTACATTCAAAGCAAAAAAGGCCTTACATGAAAATATATGACTTTTTGGGGATTTTTGTTTTATTTTTAAAAAATGGCTTCTCTGAGGTCTTTCAACTCCTTATCACACCCCAAGAAGCCAAAGAACCCAGAACTACTCAGCTGGACTGAGCCCAGCACAACCATGGCCTCCCTGGGCCCCTCTGACTCCCCTCCTACCCAACAAAGAAAACCTTGAGGCATGGACCTACCCAGATGGCCTGAGCTTAGCCCCCGTGGGGTATTTCTGGGCCCTTCCTATTCTCCTTCCAGCCCCTGAAAAGTAAACTGGGGATGGGTACCTCTCTGGCCCCCCACTTACCCCTTCTGTGGTATTTCTCAAGATGAAATGGGCAGGTGCCACTCAGTCCTGCCCTGACACGCAACCCTTTTAATAATGCTATCAGTGGCTGTACAACATAATGGTGCCATCCAGCCCTGAGGCTGCTGCTGACAAAGTGATCTTACTTTCGCACTGGCCTCAGCGCTATCAGCACCATTTTTAAGAGGACCACAAGTCAGTTCAAAAGTAAGTGGGCACTGCTACTGCCCTTTTCATCTTAGTATCCTCCACAGAAAGGGTAAGTAAGGGCTGGGGAAGTCCCGAGCCCCAGCAAATATTTTGGGGTCCAGAGGGGACCGGGGGCTCAGCCCAGTCTGGTAGGCCCAGCTCCTGCAACTTTCTTGGGGGGGGGGGAAGGGAGAGAGATCAGAGGGCCTCAATGAGGCTCATTTTGATTTTGTTTCCTTTGTTTTGGTTTTTGTAATGTTTATTTTGGTTTAGAAAATGAACCAAACCAAAATAAGCATTAAGAAATGAATTTTCAAAGGGGTTATGCAGGTAAAAGTAGCATAAAGACATGTAAGTAGCTTGTACTTGCATATTTGCTCTTTTAGACACATGAAAAATACATGCGGTATAGGGGGCATACTGGGAAGGGGCTAAGAATTACAAGTATAAGCCACTATTTTATAAGAGATTTATATTATGAAGTGAGGGCAGTGAGCCCTTGGACTGCTGTTAAGTTGGTACTGCCTATTTTGTGTGAACACAAGATAGGCCTTAACAGGTGGCAGCTGATACATCACAAGACGAGATCCTCTGCCTGACCAGCCAACTCCCCTTTGGATTGAGCCCCCAGGTTCTGGCAGCCAGTACAGGATTTCAGGCCCGATAGAAGAAGCAAAGTCAGTGGCCGGGCTGAAGTCAAGGCAGGCAGAGAGCAAAACAAAGTCAAAGTCCAAGCTGAAGTCAAGGCAGGCAGAGAGCAAAGCGAAGTCAAGGTCAAAGCAGGTGGAGAGTAAAGCGAAGTCAAGGTCTAAGCTAAGGTCAAGGTAACGAGAAATCAGGCCAGGGGAAAAAACACAGCAGGACAGACAGGAGAGGTAAGGCTGGAACAAGGCATGGCAGCACACACAGAAAAAAAAAAAAAACAGGATCAAGGTACGAACACACAGGAACAAACAAAGAACAAGCTGGAACATACAGGAACAAACCAGGAACAAGGCAGGAACATGCTGAAGCAACTAGCACTACAGAATAAACAGGAGACCTACTGCAAAGGCATTGGAAAGAGGCTCTGAGCTTCCCTTTTTCTAAACAGATGTGATGTCATCTGTGTGTATCACAGAAAGGTCAGTCATCATGCACTTTAAAAGAGCTCTGGAATGCAGGAAGTTCAGCCATTTGCCATGGGTGTAGCATGATGCCAGAGGTGCTTCAGTCTAAAGGTGAAGGGCATTATAATTTACACAAATACATATGGCAAATTATTTGCACAATTTAACACCTGCTCACAAGACTGCTATTGAATGGATAAGAGGTCTGGATAAACTAGGGAGGAGGTCAGAGTGAAGAACTAGGAGGGTCTCCATGACCTGTAGAAGGACTGGGTAAACTGGTACAGTATCGGCAACCTGGCAATTTCAATTATGCAGTTCCAAGAGAAAGACATTTTGGTCAGTCCTGATGTACAACTTACATACCAAAAAAGTGTAGTAGATGTAGTCCTTGTTTATATCCATTGAAACCAATGCTGTAGGTCCCATAATTCATCAGGATATGAGTATCAGAAATTTAGAACTGGCATAAAATCTCCCCAATGGAATTTCATCATCATCATCATCATCTAATTATGACATGCTTTTCCACCAAAAAATGTTCAAAGTGAGTTACAATTTGTTGAATAATATTGTACAATATGACAGAAGAGGAGGAAGGAGAAACAAAACATAACTGTTGATTTAAATTTAAGACCTTGGAGCAGAATACGAGTCCCAGTAATAGGAGGTGAGAGGCTATGACAGACTAGAGTCAGTGATTTGCTACAAATTTCTGTTTGGATGAACTGTCCTTTGCAGGTAAACTAATGTTTTCGTTGGTGCAGAGAAGTACCTATGTCAAGAAAAATTGAGTAAAGGTTATAGAGGTTGAGGTAGTGTGTGTACAAGAGTTAATGTGAAAGGCTGGCAGTAAATACCAGAGATCAGAAGCCAGCCTGCTGTAAGGGAGTAAGGAGCTCCAAAGGACTGGAGCAGTGCCTGTGAAACTTCTTTTTCTAGTGCCGACAAGTAGTATAGCTCTCAGGTATGGGGTCACCAGATGGATTTATGACATATAACATACTGGGTGGGAGGGCTCATTGCAGGTGAATGCATTACTGAGGTAGGACAGAGTCATGTTTTTGAGGGATTTATAGGTCAGAATGTTGGTAGTCAATGTTGTTGAGGTCAAATGTTTGTACCTTGGAATTCTTGGCAGCTCTGACTAGGTTAATTTTAATATTTTGATAGTCCTGCTGACTAGACCTAGTTGAGGATCCTGGGACTGAGTTTGGGAATTCCTAATCAGTGGACAATAGTACCTAGCTCTGGACTCTTAAATTCCTTGCCAATCATGTTTAGCTCCTTGAGGTTTAAGATCTAAATATAGATAGAAACATAGAAATGACGGCAGAAGACGACCAAATGGTCCATCCAGTCTGCCCAGCAAGCTTTCACACTTTTTTTTCCATACTTTTCTGTTACTCTTGTCCCTTTAAATAACATTTTTGGTTCTATTTCCCTTCCACCCCCGCCATCATAGATAGCAGTGCTGGAGCTGCATCTGAGTGAAGTATCCAGCTAATTGGTTTGGGATAGTAACCGCTATAATAAGCCAGCTTCTCCCATGCTTATTTATCCAGCCTGTGAATTCAGTCTTTGTTGGTTGTTTGAATATAAATCCTCCTTTCATTCCCCCTGCCGTTGAAGCAGTGGGCTGCGCTGGATATGTATTCTAAGTGAAGTATCAGGTTTGATTTGGGGTAGTAACTGTCGTAACAAGCAAGCTACAACCATGCTTATTTGTTTTACCCAGACTATGTAATTCAGTCCTTGTTGGTAGATGTCTGAATATAAAACATCTTTTCTTCATTCCCCCTGCTGCTGAAGCAGAGAGCTATGCTGGTTGAAAGGATTATAGTAATCTACTATCCAGGTATATGGATGTGTGTGCATTATTGTGTACTGACTGTTCTGAAAACATAAAAATTGCTTGACAGCTTTAGAAGACTATTTATATATGCCAATATTAATGCAGATTAACAGAGATAGATAAAACTTTAAAAAATGAAGAAAATAATCAATTCTAATAAGGATGTATCAACTGTTGTTAATTTGATCTGCTTGCTAAAGTCAGTGTATAGCAGTGCTTCATTTTCTTATTACAACACAGGCAATATTAATGCAGAGACACACCTGTCACAAACAAAGCAGTGAGCATGGAAACAAGGTTGAAAGGATTATAGTAATCTAATTGATGAACATTTTGATTTAAATCGGAGGCAGTTTAAGTACCAGTTTTACAAATATTTTTATCTATAAGCAAATAAAGGGGTGCTATCATTGATCATTGGAATCAGTGTGCAATTAAATATACAATTTATTTTTGTATTTATATGTTTTTTCAAGTGATGAAACACATAGGGCACAGAGTACAGCAAAGGTTTTCTTATCCATAAACTAATTAACTTCTTTATCCCACAGAGCGATTAACTACAACAGAAAGATTTACAAGTGTATTAATCACCTGCTCTGTAATTAAACAGAATAAATCAATAAATATGTTAGGATGTAGAGAGGAACAGAATCAAATCACAGCTCAGAAATTTACCTGAAGTTCTTGGGTGTGGGCCATCACACTTTGAATTCCAGTTCAAAAATAGAGAGCCTTTTGCTATGAAATCAGTCCTCTTTGTTTCCCTTGCCGCATATCAGCATTTTCCATAGTAACATCAGTCTCAAAAGCTTTGTGACATTTTTGCATTCATCCATAAATCCATTCCATCTCCAGGCAAGCTCAGTCTTTGTCTGTTTGAACTGATTAGACTACTTTAAAAATTCTTCTTTCTGGGATTTAACTATGCCTCAACTGACAACTCCACACCAGAGCATTAGGGTCCCTATTCTCTCTCATAACTGCAGCATTCACCATCTCTGCTTTTCTCTTTCCATTTTACTAAATTAAAATCTTTCCCATTTACAAAAAATTTGCATGTTGATATTTTCCTTATCTTCCTCTTCACAGAGAGCATTAAGGATAATTCAACATGCAGATTCTTTTAAATAGAGAAGGTTTTAATTTCCAAAAATAGAAAGAGAAGGACCCCCCCCCCCCCCCCCCCCCCTGTGTGAACTCCACTCATTAGGCAAGTCAATTCTATCAATGCACTTTTCCTCTATGGCCAATTTCTAACTCTGTACATTCCAGCTGGTTGTACTGCATGCCTGGAAAAGACTTCCTGAGTTGGTGCATCATGTTCCCTCTCTTGCCTCATCCAAAGCCAGTCTAAAATACTAGAGGCCAATATTCAAAATGGCACTTGAATAAATACAGCTTATCCAGCGAAATGGGGCCCACTGATCCAAGCTGAATATACCCAGCTATCTTAAAGTTAGCCGGATAAAGTCAAACCACCTAACTTTAGGAAAGCCCTATGGCCCAATCAGAGTTGGCCAGTTAATTCAGCTGGCTAACTCTGAATATTGAGTTTGCCAGTTAACTTATCTGACAAATTTGACTTCCCCCAATTCACCCATTCCCTGCCCCTAACTTAGCCAGCAAAAACCTATCCAACGAAGTGGAGCCCACTGATCAAACACCATTGAATATACAGCACTAGATAGCCGGATAAGTTTATCTGGCTTACTAGCACAGCTGTGCAGTAGCTGAATATAGACCTCCTACTTTCTTGAAGATGCTTGATTATCCTGCTTTCAGCCTTATAATTTTAACCATTTTCTTAATTAAATTCCTAAACTCTCTTTTACCCTACATGTTTGTCTTCATTAGATTGTAAACTGTACTGAGCATGGACTGCTCTTATTTGTTATTGTACGTGCTGCATATGTAGATAGTGCTTAAAAGTGACAAGTAGTAGCAGATAACCCCAGTTTTGTTGTCATTACATTGGCTCCTAGTTGCATGGCACATACAATATAAAATACTTGTCATCATTTATAGCTTGTTAAACAAATTAAATAAAAATAAATTTGTAAGCTTGTTAAACAAATTAAATAAAAATAAATTTTTTCCAAAATAAAATTTCCAATCTCTTAATACAACTGCCTCCCGACACCGCCGCCCTCCAGACACATCAACAACCTGCTCACAAAAACGTCAGCTTAAACACCTTCGAACCTGTAGCTTCTACTGAGATACAAGCCATCTTGAGAAAAATGAAACCTTCATCTCATCCTGCAGACCACATCCCTTCCAAACTACTTCTATCTATTCCAGACACAATAGCAACATCTTTGACAAATATCATCAACTGCTCTCTAGCCCAAGGAACCTTCCCTGATGACCTCAAAATGGCCTCAATCTCACCGCTCCTAAAGAAACCCAACCTTGACCCGAAGGACCCCAACAACTTCCGTCCCATAGCTAACCTCCCATTCATCGCCAAGATCATGGAAAAACTAGTGAACTCTCAACTCTCAGATTTCATCGAAGACAACAATCTTCTCTTCACCCCACAACACGGCTTCCGAAAAAATCGAGGCACAGAATCCCTCCTCTCCTCGTTGACAGATTATATCTTAATGGGCCTGGACAAAGGAAACTCTTTCCTATTGATCTTGTTAGAACTTTCAGCAGCGTTCGACACGGTCAACCACGCCATCCTCCTAAACCAGCTTTCGTCTATAGGAATCAGCGGTACCGCCCTATCCTGGTTCAAAACGTTTCTCAATAACAGAGGTTACAAAGTTAAAATCCAAAACAAGGAATCCTCAAGATTTGACTCTGTCATAGGAGTCCCTCAAGGTTCTTCATTATCTCCGACCCTATTTAATATCTATCTTCTTCCTCTCTGCCAACTTCTTACCGACCTCAATCTAAAGTACTTCCTTTACGCAGACGATATCCAAATCATCATCCCCATCAAAGACACATACTCTAAAACTATTGACTACTGGGAATCATGCCACCTGAAAATCAAACAACTACTAAACAACTTACACCTCATATTAAACTCTTCCAAGACAGAAATTCTACTCATCTCTCTCGAAAACAATATCTCCAACACTACTCTTCCCACCAACCTACCTACCACACAAGTTAGAGACTTAGGAGTGTTAATAGACAACCGGCTAAACTTCAAGGCACATATCAACAAAACAACCAAAGACTGCTTCTATAAACTCCAGGTTCTGAAGAGGATAAGACAACTCTTCCATGCTCAAGACTTCAGAACGATCATCCAAGCAGTCATTTTTGCAAAATTAGACTACTGCAATTCCCTATTGCTAGGTCTGCCCTCATCCTATTCCAAACCACTACAGATGGTTCAAAATTCAGCAGCCCGATTACTAACAGGCGCAAGAAAAAGAGACCACATATCACCCATTCTGAAAGAGTTACATTGGCTACCCGTCCACTTCCGTATCATGTATAAAGCCATATGTGTCATCTTCAAAACTATTCATCAACGCATCTTCCTCGATCTACAAATCCCCCTCCAAGTACACAACTCGACAAGACCTACCAGAAATGTTTACCGAGGCGCCCTCAAAGTTCCCCCTGCGAAAATGACCAGACACATCACTCTAAGAGATCGTGCCACCTCCACAGCTGGCCCTTCTCTGTGGAATTCCATTCCTACAGATCTCAGACTGGAACCCTGCCTCTTAACTTTTAGGAAAAGACTTAAGACTTGGTTATTCAAGCAAGCTTTCCCAGACACAATCTAATGTCACAAGTCACGGACTCAAACCAAGGACTTCAAAATATTCAGCCATTAATCATGCCATCTATACATAGCATTTAATTCATTTATATACCGTTTAATCGTTTATTCTTTCCTATCTCTTCCTTCTTATCCAAGTTCTGCTACCCTTGTTATTTGTAACTGCTCCTTCGATCACCACAGTTCTAGTTGATGTATTTAATGCACTCCCGTTTCATGTAAACCAGCAAGATATGTGCTCATGATTGCCGGTATATAAAAACCTTAAATAAATAAATAAATAAATAAATAAATAAATAATCTCAATGCACCATGGATCCCCTCAACACTAAAACTTTATACACCACACGTACTCTAAGATTAACCAACCAGGGCCTTCTAGATTTCCGTCATTCAAGTCAGCACACTTTGATAAAACTAGGGAGCCATCTTTCTTGGTGGCCGGTTCGTTATTAAGGAACTCTCTCCGTATTCATTATGCAGCACCCAGGATCCAAAAATGTTTAAAAAAAACTTAAAAACATACCTCTTTAAGTTAGCATTTGATGTTCACACAACATAGGTAGGACCTCTTGAAGCTCAATCTCTAAAGGCCTGACCTCTCTAGAATTAGTATCTTGCCTCTCCTGTAGGCTCTCTTTCATGTGTATTGTATTTTGCATTATTACTACAAAATGTAATTTTTTTTAATGATGTAATATTTGTTTCAATATGTATACTTTCTGTAACCTGCTCCGATTTACAGAGAAGTGAGCTATACTTATCAATGAGCAGAGTGTTGTGATGTCATTGTGGATAATCAACTGGGATCCAGTGATCAGATACTATGGTTAAGTATTAGAGTGTAGGCAGGGCTAGTTCATTCAAAGGCAAGTGTCCTAGATGTCAGGAAAACTAATTTTGTTAAAATGGGGGAGTACCATAAGGAATTATTAGCTGGATGGCAAAGTCTAGGGCAAGTAGAAGGGCAGTGGACAAAACTATAAGGAAATACTTTAAAAGCAACTAACCTTTATGTTAGGAAAATGAATAAACTTAAGAAGAAAAAAATGCCACTATGGTTTTTCTAAAGAAGTAGCTGAAATGCTAAGGAAAAAAAGATTAGTGTTCATAAACTACAAGAGATCACAGAAAGAGAAAGGCGATCAACAGTATCTGGAAAAGCTAAGAGAAGCTGGGAATGTAGTCTGGAAAGTGAAGATGCTAATGAAAGAAAAAACTGCTAACTTAGTATAACAGGGGGACAAGTCTTTTTTTATATGTTAGAGATAGGAGGAAGTGCAAAAGTGGCATTGGTGAGTCTCAGAGGTGAAGGGGAAGAAAATGTAGAAGCTAACATGGAACAAATAGAATTGCATAACAAATATTGCTGTTCACTGAGTAATGGCCATAAGTAGCAGGGGTGGCTCAAGACAAACTGCTGCCTGAGGCAAAGGATGAGAAGGCATTCCACCGGCCCTTCCCCCCAAAAAGGTACGGCACTGCTCAAATTATCAAGCAGGCCAAGGGAGGGGGTCCCTTTGTAGTTTGGCCCTTTCAATGATTTAAAATACTGCAGAAGGCAGAAAGCAGGGGTTCCAGAGGAGTTCCCAGAGGAGTAGCATATAGCGTGCCAGTGATAATATTTCTAGGAAGCTACCAACCCTGCCACACTCCCAGGAGCCCTAAGACCTGCCTCCCACGTTTTCCCCAGCATTTGCCCCCTGGAGGAGATGAGTGAATGGTGGGGGACTGTGTGTGGTGCACTCTATCCGGGCCAGTCCAAGGATATTAGGTGCCCTGAACGATCCTTACTGTCTTGCAAATTGCCTCCTCCGGGCCCTCATCACACACAATTAAAAATGATGTATTTATAACACATTTTACATAAAAATGGACCTTCAAAGAATAGTTTTCTGAAGTAAAATTATCACAAAAACATTTGTATTACTTTTTACATGCACTGCAATGGTGCCAACCACAGTAGTGCGCGCAGAAAAGACACTTGGAACCCATATGGTATTTGTCATATTGTAACGTATGTTGAGTGTGGGGCTTGGATCTCAGAAAGCCATAAGTAAACTAAATTATAATATAGTAAAGCTCTCATACCCAAACAGCACTAACTGCCCAGCATGCACACAGTAACAACCCTAGCTATGAAAAGGCAATACTGAAAATATTATACCTGGCCCTAAAACTCCAATACACCTCCCATTAGGAAAACAGAACAAGCTAAACTGCTATAGATCCTTACACAGAAACTACACACATCTAAAGAAACTACACAGAAACCTCACCCCGGTCACACATGCAGAATACAGACATTCACCAAATATACAGTAGAGTGATCATACAGTATAGACAGACACATGCAGATAAAAACTGAACTGGAAACCACAAGAAGCCAGACACTATGCAGTGCAACAGTGGAAAAACAGAAACAATACCCTTCCTCATAAACCATAATAATATAATCAAGAAATATAACATGTCAATCATAATACTACAAACATACTACAGGCTGGCCCATGGAAAAGTAGCCTGCCTCTAATGCACTGGTATTGGAGGCAGGCTACTTTTCCATGGGCCACCCTGTACTTAAAAAGAATACATATTTTAAAACAGCTGACAAATAGATCATCATTCAATAAACTCATAAAGTTTTTTTTTTAAAGTTCTGAAAAACCAATAAAATATTTCAAAACATCAGACACTTCAAACATCACCCAACAATTAAAAACAATAAGAATAAAAAAAATTCCATGCTCTCCATACCTTGGGACTTTGATTTCCGTCATCCCAAGCTTGTTGTGAATTAGTATGGGAAGGGTCTGCACACAAACTTTGTCCCCTCTCAAATACACATAATCTCTAATACACACACACATGTTGTTACGACTGTCGCTGCCCGACGTCTCCACTCCGCCCACCTTTCTTTTTTTGCGACTCCTCCCGCGGTTGATGGACGTCTGGTTGCCGCAGCATCTGCCTGCCGTCTTCTCCGGTGTCCCCGGTCTGGCTTGGGCGCTCCATCCCGCCATGTTGTCCAGGTACCATAGGGTGCGTGCGGCCCTGCTTCTTATTCTCTCTTTGGCGCGAACCTCAGGGGCGTCCCCCTGTGATGACGTCACGCATCGCGGATACAAAAGCCTACACTTTTTGCTAGCTAATCGAGTTAGCAAGGGAACTCCTTACAGATGGGATTCGCTCTCCATACCTAGCTACTCTGCCTCTCCAACTTTTGGACTTTATCCTAACGGGGTACCCGCTCCTCGGGGACCTCTCTCATTTCTTTCAGGTCACTATCAGGAACCGGTACTCGTTCCTCGAGGGCCCATGTTCCCTGACTCGCTGCCTGAACTTATCTCTTCTGCTTGGAAGAAACCGCTGCCTACATCATCAGTGAGTTACCAACTTTATTTCCTCAGAGCTGTTCCCTGGAACCAGGTACTCACTCCTCGAGGGCCTGCCTCTATTCCAGCTTCTGTGTCACCTTCCAGAAGAAACCGCTGTGTGAGTAACTTTACCAACGAGGCTCTATACCAGAACTCTGTGTATGCTCCACTGTACTCACTATCTCAGTTTTCTCCACTACAGCACAGCCATAGAGGGAACCGCTGTTCCAGTATCCTGAGGAACCCTAGCCCAGCCGGGCTTCATCTCTACTCTCTACTGCCACCTCTGGTGGCTTCTCAAATCTGTCTAATAAAAGATACAACTCTGTGTTGTGTGTCCCAAAGCTGAGCCTGACCTGGGGCCCCTCACGGGACTTCCCCCCGTGGGCGAGGTCAGCTGCCACAGTGTCCAAGGGTCCACCCAAAACCTTACAAACAATAACACATGTACATTCTTACACTCACACAGGCTCGCACTGTTGCAGATGTTTCCTTATACACACACATACACACACAGACTCACTCACTCACTCACTCTTCTCCCCCTCTGGAGTTCACAAGCAGCAGCAGCAGTAGTTTCCACCTCCCACCCACACAGCCGATGAGACTTCTCTTTCTTCCTGATGCAGCTCCTGCTCCTTTCTTCTGGCCATGATTGCTGGCACTACTCTTACTCCTCATGGCTGCAACAACTGTGCCTCCTTCTTCCCACCTGGTCAACTCCATACAATATAATTTCCTTAAACAGACACATGCAGGAGGGAAGAACAAGGAGGCAAAATCGTCAAAGTCCTGATACAGCTTTACTGTCCCCCAAAGTGTAGCATCCTAGGCAGCCCTGTCTTTTTTCCACTCAAACATCCCCAAAAATTCTTGCTCCCTTTCTAGTTCCCATCCTTTCCTTCTCACTCACCTCTTCTTCTCACTCACATCCCCTTCCCTTTCCTCCCCTCTTACTCTCCCCTTTACCTTTTCTCATTCAGCCCCTTCCCTTCACTCTTCTCACTCACCCGCCTTTTCTTCTCCTCACTCAATCAGCTTCCCTCACTCACTCCTCCCTTCTCTCTTCTCACCCCTCTACCACTCACTCCTTCCTGCTTATTCACACTTTCTACACTTTCCCTCCTCTTTCACCCCTCTTCTCTCCCTCTCTTCCCTACCCTTTCCACTCATTGACCCTCTCTTCTCACTTCCTCATCCCTCCCCTCTCACCCTTTCCCTCTGCTCTTTCACACTCACCCCCTTCTTTCTCCCTCAGGCCCTTCCCTCCTGCTTAGCCCACTTCCCTTCCTCCCTCTGTACAGATCTTCCATTTCTTTCTGTTGTTGGGGTGGAAACTCCATCAATATGACATCATTGACAATGCTGTGAGATTCTTCAGTTGGCCCGAGGGCGGTTGGAACCCTGCGGGAATGAGGCTCCTCTGCAGACCCGTGGGTGTGTCATCGAGCTGTGTTGTGCCAGGCTGCTCTACATGCCCAGAGAGGGGAAAAAATCCCCCCGTGGGTGCATCACTCCTCTACAGGCCCATGGGGGGTAGAAAACCCTGCGGGCACATCATCAAGCTCTGCCGCACTCTTCTGTAGGCCCATAGTGGGTGGGAACTTCCGTGGGTGCATCATCAAGCAAGGTTCCTCTGCAGGCCCATGGAGATGGTAACCCTTGCGGGTGCATCCTTGATCTGTGCCACCATGAGGCTCCTCTCCAGACCCACGGAAGGTGTGAACTTGCTGCACGACACTCTCGGGGCTCTTCTTCCAGTCAACAGGTTCTGAACTGGGGCTCTTCTTCCAGTCTGCAGCATCTGAACCTGGCAGGTTCTTGTCTTGTGGCAAGGTAAGGCAGTTGCCACAGGAGCATTTTGGTGAGCCCTTTTTGCTGCTCCCAAAATGTTGCTGCCTGAGGGGGTCACCTCACCCTGCCTCATAATAGAACCACCCCTGGTAAGTAGGACCAAGGAAAACAAACACAAATAGGATTGGAAGTGAGGTAAACTTCAGTTTCAGAAGACTGTGAGGAGTTAGTTAAACAATATGTAGATAAACAGATGGGGCTAGGTGAGATACATATGAGAGTATCAAGGGAAATTAGAGAAATTCTGGCAGTAACTCTGGCTGAACTTTTCAATACTTCTTTAGAGTCAGAAGTATTTTCAGAGGACTGGAGACAGGTGGATGTGGTTCTTCTACAGAAAAGTTGAAGAAGGAGGCCAGGAACTAAAGGCCAGATAGTCTGACATCTGTGGTGAGTAAATTAATGAAACTGCTGCTAAAACAGAGATAGTGCAGTTTATTTATTTATTTATTTAACATTTCTTTTATACCGATATCTGTTCGCACATCGTATCGGTTCACAGTGAACAAAAAACCATTGGGCAGTGCCCGTACATATAACAGATAACATAATATAATATGATGATCTAGGCAACATAGTTTCTGGAATCCAACGGCTTATAAGATCCAAGGTAGCATGGCTTTTACTAGAGGTATATCTTGTCAGATAAATCTAATCAATTTATCTGACTGAGTGGCCAGAGAGTTGGATCAAGAAAGAGTTTTAGATGTAGTGTACTTGGGTTTCAGTAAGGCCTTTGATACTGTTCTATATAGGCAACTTATAAATAAAAGTCGTAACTTTCAAAGTGATATACGTGCACACATGTGCGCACATTTGCCAGTATGAATATGCATGAGATAAAATGTGCATGCTATGGAAGCAGTGCATGGAACTTTAGCTCATTCATGTTCATTGTGAATATCCAGAAAACCCGACTGGCTGAGGGTCCTCCAGAACAGGTTTGGGTACCACTGTTCTAGAGTTTGGCAGCTAAGATTAAATGCTAAAACATGCAGAGTCGTGCATTTGGACTGTAAAATCAAAACAGAGTATTATACCATATGGGATGTCTACAGAGTCTTCGACTTGTTCCAGTACCATCGCCTGTCCTCGACCTCTGTCCGTCCTGACGCATTTGCCGTTCCCGTACGGCAGATCCGAAAGGGCTTTCGAGTGGCCGGAGGGCTACCCCAGAGACCAGCATTACATTGTTGGGTCTCTTCTGATGCGTCAGGTTCAGCGGAGGTCAGAGTCCCTGGTCTTCAGCCTGTCTGCCTGTGCTTGGACACGTCTCACCTTCCTTGGCGCTTCTAAGGAAGGTCTCTGCAGTCGCCCCGTGGTCCAAGGGCACACTAAGCTCTCTGGATTTGGGACCGCTCCCTAGCATTCCTGCAACATCCCTATCACTTCTGACTAGTTAACCTGTCCCTTTGATTAATGCTTTTGAAAATGTGGTTTTACATGATCTTGCTGAACTTGAATCTGCTTCTCCTTCAACAACTTTCAATAACTTATCTAAACAATATCATCTCACAATAACTGCTCTCTGGTCCAACCCCTCTATAATTGTAAAACCTGCTGATAAGGGTGGTGACATTGTTATTCTGGATAAGACTTAGTATGTCCAGGAACTCTTTGCCAATTGTCAGACACCCAGTTTTATTTGCCTTTAGCCAATAGTCTACTAGGACATTAAAAATTATGATTGCTGGCATTATGCAAAATGATATATCTGCTTGGTTTATTACAATTAAGGAAGCTGGCTTTCTGGTTAAGAAATTCCCACTTGAGTTCTGTTGTTTACATACTCCCAAAAATCCATAAATCTTTGCTGAATCCCAATCATATTAGGAATTGGCTCCATTTTGTAACCTCTATTTATTTTTGTTGATAGGTTTATTCAACTTTTTGTTCGCAAAGCTTTGCCCTTTATCTAAGACTCAAGCTATATGATTTCTCTGCTAGACACTATTCAATAATTGGATATGCCTGGTTTTTTTTAGGTACCTTGGATTCTGAATCCTTATATTCCAATATTCCTCAAAATGAGGCCAATACATTAGTTCAATTGGTCCTCTATTCTTGTCCCACAAACATTCGGGTTCCCACACATTTTTGGGTTGAATTGAGTATATTGCTTTAATTTTTTTTTCTTTTTAAAATCCAATAGATTAAAGGTACAGCAATTGGGGTTTCTATGGCCTTTAAATAAGCCTGGTTATACCCTTCTTTGGCTCTTTATTATTACTTGGTGACATTTTTTGGTCTGGTCAGTAACTGATATTCAATTTTATCTGTTCCTTGACTAGTTAAATTCATACGACCTACATTTACATTTTTCTTATTCTCTTCATTGATCTGAAATATCCTTTCTGGATATTTTAATATCTTTTGAGAACTGTGGAGCTGTTACCTTGATATTTAATAAATTTACAAACAAAATTACCTTCAGCAGCCACCATCCTAAACTACTTAGAAATAATATCACTGCAATTTTTTAGACCCTAAGATATCTAAGCCATTTTGTTCTGATTTTATTACATGGGCTCATGTTATGGCACAAAATTAGTTACAGTGATTTTTTTATTACTGAATGCTGCTCCCCTCAAATTTGCAGAGGCAATTTTGCCTTATACTTGTTTTGTTGCAAGGAACACTGGATTTTTCTTTTAACTCTCTGCATCCCAAAGGTCTCAACCAGGATATTGATTGGTTTGCCTGTTTTTGATATTTTTTAAGTTACCTTTCATCTATCTACTCATTTAGGGGTAGATTTTTAAACATACATACGTGTGTCCATAGATGCGCGATTTTATAACATGCGTGCGCCGGCGCATGCATGTTATAAAATCCGGGATGGCGCATGCAAGGGGGGTGAAATAATGAAACTTTCATGCAGCGACGCATCGTGGCCTTCCCCAGTTCCCTCCCAGTCTACCTCCAGCTCTGCCCCTCCCTCCGTACTGGCTCTTGTGGGCATAACGGAGGTTATGCGTACGGCCAGGCCCCTTCTAAAATGTGCACAAAAGCACACAAGGCCTGGCTGCACGCATTACTCCAAGTATTTTACGTACGTGAGGAAATTAAAATTCAGTCTTTATTGTAATTTGCAGCCTCCATTTGTTTTTGACTGTTTATGCATTTGCTCTTATTTCTTTCCTATATGTACAATTGTTTCACTTAATATCAAATTGTGCCCATCTATTCATACTGCTGACAGTACCTGGTATGCTGTTTGTTTATTGGCTTTTTGAATATTTTTCATTGGTTGCTTAATCATGTTCCTTTTTTTTTGACAGTCTTTAACTGCTTTACATCTGACTTTGTGTTTGTTTTGCATTTTAATGGCTATATGTATATCACTGAACACTTTAACTTAAGTTTCTTTTATTGTACCTTCTTGTTCCTATTATCTGCTATTTATTTCTATTTGTTGTAGAAGGCTGAATTAATTTCACCAGAAGCCTCAATATGTGAAACATGGCTTCTGTTGCAGAAAATACATGACAGTCCATCCAGCTTTTCAGTCTGGATGTGGGACTATCGCAGACTGTGTTTTTTCCTTTTCAAACAACCTGTTTATATGGCTATTAAAACATATATTATTAACCCATTATGTCTCAGTGTCCTATTTAAAGGCTAACTCCCAAATTATTTAAGAAACTCTCCTCTAAATAGGACACTGGGACATAATGGGTTAATATATCATTTTTGGCACTGAACTATTTATTACCTTCCCTCTCCTTTGGATAAAAGATTTTATGTTAATTCACTTGAATATTAAGGAGAATCAACAAAATATGTACTTTGAAGAGTCAAAGTGAATTTCACTTCTAATAGCAGATATTTTGCCTTATTATGCATATATTACAATAGGATTATAATAGCTATTTTTATTTTAATGATTGCAACATTCCTTCTGTTCTAGAGGTTTTTCTAATGGTTCTTTTCACCGTAGCTAACAGTTTTGGTAAAGCTCATCAGAACAATGGTTATATTTGTTTTCTAAATAAGGGCCAGATGTACTTAAGGGTTTTCACATTCTATACCTTTGAGAAAACTACTTAGTTTATATGACACTAAGTAATCTTAAAAGATTGCTTAGTGCCATACAAAGAGTATGAATGCTTTCTTTATAAACCACCTACAAGTTTTTCAATAGGCAGCATATCAAGTTTAAAAATTATGGGGTAGATTTTATAACATGCGCGCACTTCCATGTGCACGCGGTTCCCAGCGCACACACATGGGCGCGACAATTTTATTGAACTTTTGCAAACTCCACACGGCGACGCAATCGGGCCTTCCCCATTTCCCTCCCAGTCCGCTCCAATTAAGGAGCAGACTGGGATGGAACTTCCCTAACCCCCCTGCCTAGCCTTCCTTCCCTTTCCCCTCTCCTCCCCACCCTCTAAAACTAATCTACCTGCCCTGAAATCTATTATTTGATTTCTTGCTGCTCCTCGGGAGCAGAAATAATTTATTATGCACCAGCAGCTGGCCAGCGCATGCTTCCATGGGAAAGCAGCTAACGGCCACTGACCTGGCCGGCCTCCATCCCGCCCCATGCCTCCCCACCCAGACCCTGACCCCCAGCTCACTCCTTTGACGAGGCCCAGCACTTGTGTGCGTACCGGGGTTTACACGCATGGCGGGATCCCTTCGAAAATTATCTCGGCGTGTACAAGGCCCGGCCATGCACATAAACCCCAGGATTTACGCATGCAGGCCTTCTAAAATCCAGCCGTAAGTAAATATATATATACAGATATACAGCATGACATAATAAGCACATTCATATTGGTCCTCTCCTGTGTGAGAGTTGAGATGTGCTTGCATCACTCGGCGATGAACTTTTTGAAAACTGCTTGTTTTCTCATGTGTACTTCATTTCCTAACAGCCAGTGGGTAATCTTTTCATTCCCCCGAGGAAGCCATCTTGATTGGTAAAACGAAGATCTTCAGTTTGGATCATTAATATACTGCTACAACGAGGCACATTCAAATATCTCATTCACACATTATTGTTTGTTGTTGGTTTAAAGCATTTCAAGCTGAGCTCTAATGAGACATTCTTTGAAGTTTTTTCTCTCAACTATCATCCCAGCTACTGATATAGATGTTTGTTCATATAAAGACTCCCTATTATAGAAGTCCAGTTTTGGGTTATTTAAGTGACTAAGGGTTTTTTGCCAGATTTGATTACATTTCCTTGGGGTCTGCTGGCACATTTTGTGTTACATTCCTGCAAGTTTGTTTGCTACCATTGAATAGAAGGTTATGACCTGATTTTTTCACCTTTCCAAAAGGAATTTGTTGCCAGAGGATGTGGTTAGTGCAGTTAGTGTAGCTGTGTTTAAAAAAGGATTGGATAAGTTCTTAGAGGAGAAGTCCATTACCTGCTATTAATTAAGTTGATTTGGAAAACAGCCACTGCTATTACTAGCAACAGTAGCATGGAATAGACTTAGGGCCTCATTTTCTAAACGGATCGCATGCGATAAGGGACAAGGGACATTTCGCACGCGATAAGGGACGTTTCGCATGCGTTTCACACCCCCATTTTGGTATCGCACGCGAAACGTCCCTTATCGCGTGCGATACCAAAATGGTGGCGGAGTCGGCCCCGGAAGAGGAGGAGTCGGGGCGTCACCGGGGCCGACTCCGCGAAGACGCCACGGACGACGAAAAGGTAAGGCCCTTTTCACGTCTGAGTTCGCGCCCAATAGCTACACCTTCTATGGTGGCACTATTGGGTGCGAAACCGGCAGCGATCGCACCGCGACGGTGCGATCACTGCCGGCTAGCTCAGGCCCGCCCCCCATTTCATCCCCCCGCCCCTCATTCCCTAAAGTATTGCAGGGCTGCAATACTTTAGAAAATGAGGCCCTTAGTTTTTGGGTACTTGCCAGGTTCTTATGGCCTGGATTGGCCACTGTTGGAAACAGGATGCTGGGCTTGATGGACCCTTGGTCTGACCCAGTATGGCATGTTCTTATGGTTTTCCTCTTTCTTTAAATAGCTTTTTTCCACTAATTGTTTCTTTCTAAGCACTGTATGCTACCCTCTTTAACATATACATGCTACCCTTATGGAATCCTCTAGCAGGACTAAGAATCATACATTACATATACGCAGACGATATTCAACTAATTCTGCCAATAGATGATACAATAGAAAAAACACTTAATCTAGCTAACATGTATCTAAACATTATAAAACAACTTCTAAACCAAATGAAACTAGTGATTAACATTGACAAAACATAATTTCTACACATAGAAAGAATATTGTAATCATCCAAAATCCAATAACACTCAAAAAAACCAGAAAATTGATCTAGCTAAAAAAGTACGTAATCTAGGAGTAATAATGGACTCAGAAATCAATCTAAAACAACATATTTCGCTAAAAGTAAAAGAAGGCTACACAAAACTCATGATACTCAGAAGACTACAACCACTACTAACACCATCTCACTTCAGAACAGTGCTCCAGGCACTAGTTTTTCAAGCACTGACTACTGGAATGCACTTTTACTAGGCCTCCCGAATTCAACATTAAGACCACTTCAAATATTACAAAACACAGCAGCTAGAATACTGACCGGAAAAAGAAAAAGGGACCATATAACTGAAACTTTGGCAAAATTACAATGGCTACCCATTGAATACAGGATTAAATACAAAGTATTATGTACCATACATAAACTAATACATGATAAAGAAGCAGACTGGCTAAACACAGCATTACGAGTACACGTTCCACAAAGAAACATTCACTCAGCAAATAAAGCACTTCTAACCATTCCCTCAGTAAGGACAGCAAAACTATCACAAGTAAGAGAAAGGGCCTTATCATTAGCAGGCCCCATATTATGGAACACAATGCCTCCTGAGATCAGACTTCAAAGCAATCTCAAAACCTTTAAGAAAAACTTTAAAACATGGCTCTTTAAACAAGCCTTTTCTAAAGAGACCAGAAAATAGAGAACATACAGGAACATGCAAAAAAATACAAGCACACAGCAATAATCTCACAACATACATGACATTACTTTATTAAAGCTCATAACAAACATAAATATTACCGATGTACAGTACCGATGGTACACCTAGACTTACACTACCCAACTATTGTGCCCCTTTTATGATATATTGTAACCAAACCTTTTGGCACCTGTAGAATGTACTATAGTACACATTCACTTACCTTATTTTATGTGCCTATATGTAAACCGTTGCGATGGTATATATCTTAGCGACGGTATAGAAAAGATTTTAAATAAATAAATAAATGACAGTAGTTCTTATTGACACACACACTTATCTGTTATAATGTGTGTAGGGAAGGAGGTAAAGTTGATTTGCGGCTGCATAGTATGGAAAACATAAGCATTCTCTTAAAGAATACTATCAAAAACTCTTTAGTACCAGTGCATATATAACACACACATATTTATATTTATTTATTTATTTGTAAACATTTGATATTCTTCCTTTTTCCACAAATAGTCTGAAGGTAGATTACAAAACAAGTTTTAACTCATCAGTTACAGTACATTGGTTGAAAGAAATTTACAGTCAAAACTGAATCAAATTCACAATAGATAGCAAGAGAGCTTGGGATGTAAAACTTATAGTTCTAATGTAATGGTTCAAGCAGACAGGTCAGAAGGATTCATTGTCTATGTTTGTTTGTGGAATAAGGAGACCATCTGCATCTGTGCTTTGCCATGGTCCAACCATATTTAGTTAAATTTGAACTGTCCAATGTGCCTTTTCTGAGCTGGGTGCCTCATAATTTGGTTTCATGTGGAATTTTATGTACAATAATATGAATGAGGTCTTTGCTGCCTCTTAGGCAGACATGGAGAACCAGCTTTTCAATCTCTTGATTGAGGTTTGGAACTGAGTGTTTTGGGATAAGTGATTAAGAAAGTGGTTTATTTACTGCAAGTATACTTGGGTGAATGCCAGGTTCTCCATTCAATTCAGTCAGTTTTTCAGTCTGGATATGGGACTGAGATAAGAACATAAGAACATAAGAACATGCCATACTGGGTCAGAACAAGGGTCCATCAAGCCCAGCATCCTGTTTCCAACAGTGGCCAATCCAGGCCATAAGAACCTGTCAAGTACCCAAAAAATGAAGGGGTAGATTTTAAAAGCCCTGCGCGCATAAATCCTGCCAGCGCGCCTATTTCGCATAGGCCACCAGCGCGCGCAAAGCCCCGGGATGCGCGTAAGTCCCGAGGCTTTGTTTGGGGGCATGTCGGGGGCAGCGCAGCACTTGGGGCATGTCCGGGGGCATGTCCAGAGGCATGACAGCGGTCCGGGGGCGGGGCCGAGTGCTCCAGCATAGCAGCCTGTGACGGGGCAGGGAGCCGGCGACGCGCGCAAGTTACTCCTGCCAGAGGCAGGCGTAACTCAATGAAATAAGGTAGGGGAGGGGGATTTAGTTAGTGCTGGGGGGTGGGATAGATAGGGGAAGGGAGGGAAAGGTGGGGGTTCAAATAAAAAGTTCCCTCCACCGACCCCGGATTTTTCTTTGTGCCGGTTACGCGAACAAAAGTATGCGCGAGCGTACTTTTTAAAAATCTGCCCCTAAGTCTATTTCATGCTGTTTCTAGTAATAGCAGTGGCTATTCTCTATGGGGCAAATTTTCAAAGGGGTACGCGTGTATCTTACACGTGTACCCCTTTGAAAATTTGCCCCATAGAGAATACCCCCCGAAAACCTGCCCCAAGCTCTCCCTGCGCATACCGAGCCTATGTTGCATAGGCTGCCGGCGAGCGCAATGCCCCGGGACGTGCATTAGGGCGTGTCGGGGGCGTGTCGCGGTCGACGCGTCATCGGGGGCGTGTTGCGGCCGGTGCGTCATCGGGGGCATTCCGGGGGCATGGCCGTGGCCTCCGGACCAGCTCCCGGATCGGACCATGGCACGCCGGCAGCCGGCCCGGCCTCGGAGGGAACGGAGGCAGGCTGCGCGGCTTGGCCTGGTGCGCGAACAAAAGTACGCGCGGGCGTACTTTTATAAAATCTACCCCAAAGTCAACTTAGAGTCTTAACTGCTTGGCAGACAGTATTTGAGTGCAAGTGGACAGAGGGTGAGACACTCTTCTAGCGCTCTTGGACCTGTCACTGTATTTAATACTTTGGACTATTGAATTTTGCTCTACCATCTTAAGAACACTGTCATTACAAGAGTGGCATATAAATGGTTTGAGGTATTTTTTACTAAATGAACATAATGCATTAAAACAACTACAGTGGGGTGTCCAGCAAGGATTTATATTGTCCACATTGCTTTTTAATCTATGCTTTCAGTCACTGATTTATGTCATCCAGCAGCATGGCATGGATGGCCATTTTGTCACAGATGATATTCAGTTATATATTCACATAGACAATGACCAGGTACCAGCTATTGCTAAATTAAACTCCTGCTTTGCAGAGGATGCACTCTGGTTGGACTCCAACTTGCTAAAATTAAACCCAGCAAAGTCCAAACTAGTATGGGTCATAAAATGTAAATGTCCCCTTTCTGTTTTTCCAGTGGTTATAGGGTTGGACTTGAAGCCTAAAAAGGGGATTTATTTAAACTGAAAATTATCAGTGGAGACCTAGATCTCCTCAGTTATCAGATCTACTTTCATACATCTCTGTATTATAAGGCAGCTTCATTCTGTTACGCGTCAAAGTGCCAGGCCCAGTTAAAGGGACGGGAAGGGGCGGGGCTAAAGGCAGCCAATACAGCGGCCATTTGCCGCTGTACCGGGGAATGGTCGGAAGGCGCGCACAAGTTGTTATTGTTTCGTTGGAACAGTAAGCAACAAAATAAAAAAATCGACATGTAGGAGAAAGGGTTTAAAGGATGGGGAGGAGAGGGGAAGGGGAAGGTAGGTTAGAGTAGGCATTAGGGAACTGGGGAAGGCCGGAATGCGATGCCACGCAACATTTGCGCAACTGTACCCCCCTTGCGCATATGTGCGTGTGGCCCGTCCATGTGTGCGTACGTCTATTAAAATCTATCCCTTTGTCATTATATTCTTCCCAGCAGAATTCTTAATTTTTCACCTCTTTTCATGATTAAATTATCAGTTAACATAAAATTGCTTTTAGGTCTTTTTCTTCTAAATTTATGGAATCTCATGCAGAAAGAAAATGCATGGCCCATTCAGACTGTCCATCTGTCCAATTAATTAGAACACTTCCTTAGAGATCCTGTGTATTTATCCCATACTTTCTTGAATTCAGGTAGATTTTGTCTCCACCATTTCCACTGAGAGGCTGTTCCACCCATCCTCTCTGTAAAGAAATATTTCCTAAGATTATTCCTAAATCTCCTCCCTTTCACTGTCATCTCATGCATTATCTCATCCTGCCACTATTAATACACTACAGCTTAATGCCACAGCTGCAATTAAGGAAAATCTGAGTTTAAATTTTAAACAAGAACTTTGTGAAACTAGGATGAGATCTAAGAATTTTCCCTTTTTAAGTTTTCCAAAGATGAGATTTCTGTCAGGTTTACAATTATTTAAAAGATATGTAGTAGAAATAATGCAATGTTTATCTGATACAAATTTTCTGCGCTCTAATTGTTATTATAGGCCAAGCTTCAGTAAGATTGAAAATCTGGATGAGGGTTTCCCTGATTTTTTGGCCCCTTCCGATAGTTATGATATATCTAATATTCTTAATCTTCTCAGGATAATATTACCTCACATGCTATTCTTGAGGCTGTTAAAAATATTGTTTTTCAACAGTATTTCAAAAATGCAATATTCTGCAGACAGAAGGTTTTGGTTTTTCCTGACATTTGCAAGAAAACCTAAGCAAGAAGGAAGACTAAACAGCATGCAATAGATTTGGGTGCTTCCTTCTTCTTGAAGTTTCCCTGAAAATGTGTCATGGATGTGAAGCCTTAGGCTGTGGTGTGGCTGAAGCAACCTAGCTGATGACTTCACTAGGCCCACACTAACATCTAGTGAACTCACTCTTACTGAGACTGGGGCAGGAGCTTCACCTATACCAGTCCTGTTCCCTGCAGGATGAGCCTTTGTGTTCCAGGGGCCGGCAGAGCTTAGGCAAATGTCCCATGAATAGTGGACAAATGAAGACAAGATGCAGACAGTGGTCAGGACTTACAGCCAAAAACCAGAATTCAGATCTAGGCCGAAGTCGGTGCAGGTAGCGAGCAATCAATATCCGGGTCCAGACCAAAGTCGGGGTAGACAGCAAGCAATAGTATCCGGATCCCAGCAGATGGCATTCCATGAGCATAGTCAAAACCCGTAGCAGGAGTCAGAACCAGAAATTTAACCAAGGCAGACAAGACATGGCAAGACAAGACCCTGGGGACCAAGACAAGGCAGGGCGGAGAGGGAAAGGCAACAGAAGCAAAGTGAGACAGAATCAAAGCATGACAAAACAGCAAGCTAACTAGGCAAGTGACATGGACAGCGAGGCAAGGCACAAGGAAATAGCAACATGCACTACAAGGCAGGAGGACCTGTTGCTGAGGCATCTGTCAGGAGCACAGCTGGGGTTTAAATACCCTGCTGCGCTCTCATCATCAGTAAGTGCCGTGTATCTCTTTCCCACTACAGGACTTTGAAATATGTCACAGGTGCACATGTACACATCTACGAGAGGTGTGGCATCACTGGCTGGGAGCATGATGGTGGCACCATCACAGCGATAGAAGCCTGGTGTTGTCTCATGGGGTTGGTTGCTCCCTAGGGTGAGTGTTGCCAGTCAAACTTTACAAAATGTGAGGTAGTTTTTCAGAAGTTTATTTTCATTGATCCTCTTCATTTAGAGATCATTTTGAAGGATAACTCACAGCAGTTGATGTTATCTCAGTTATCTGGGTTAGGTGGGTTCGCTTGGACAATCCATTGCCGTTATGGGTATATTATTTTCTCTTTGATTTTTTTTCTTGTAAGCCTCCTTTTTTACTTTTTTATAATGAAGACTTGATATTCATTGTATGGAAATTTTTTATTTGCCTTTTTTGTTTTTCCTAGCAATGTATCTGTGTTTTGGTGTGTTATTTTCATGGAATATGATATAAAACTTTAATAAAGAGAAGTTTAAAAAAATAATTTCTATACCACCTAGTCAAAATTCAATGTGGTGTACAATAAAAGATGTTCATAAAATCATATAACATCTAAAACAAGTAAGATAATCATTCACATACAACAGACAAATTAATAATATAAAACAATAAAAACGATAAAAGCCTTATAATCAAGAAACTGGTCAAATCCTTTGATTGTGAATTAGTAGGTGCTGTGTTACATATTACATATTAAAAAGTATGTATATAGGGTCTCTTAGTCATGAATTAAACTGAAATAAATACATTTTTAAAAGCTTCTTTAATGTTTTTACATATACGGAGTTTCTGAGCTATTCAGGCAATGAATTCCAAAGTTATTAGAATTCATTAATCAAAGATAATTAATGATATAAAAACATTAATACAGTAATGAATCATAAACAAGAGAAAGATTCTAAACCTTACACTTCTTCAATTTTCAAAAGTCACATTTCTTATCCGTATGATAAAAATAAAGAAAACACATACTATTTCAGAACAAAATGAAAGCTCCCCTAAAAAAGGAGTTATCTCCTTAGGTTTTTTTAACCTCCTACAAATAAATACTTGAGAAAACAGCAAAAAATATTTTACCTCAGCAATAGAGAAGAATCTCTACTTTGGTGATAGCCCCAATACATAAGAGTAACTTTTAGAGCCTGATTTCTAATAGTGTTCTCTCACTCTATGCTTGTGTGCAAATGTTAATCTGGATCCTCGGTACACAATGAAATATTTAATACATCTGATTTACTATATAAACATTTACTTTGTCTTCCTGTAAGATTATTAAGAACCTAATGTGAGAGTTTGTGCCCTGCTATTATCAATCATTTCTACATTTTTTAAATTATTTACACATAAAATAATTATATTTCCTCACAGTTCTGCAATGTTATGTTTTATAGGGGTGTGCAGCCAGAAAATATTCGTTGGATTTGGGATACATATTCATCGGGGCCCAGATACGTTGCATTCTTTCAATGGTGCCCCGATACGTTGATACGTGCATTCATTTTCCGTTTCCCATTAAAGTCAATGGGGGAAGTATTTGCAGCCTATTTTTGGCTGCAGAATTGGGGTTTTATTATCAATTTTGATGAAACTTCTGGGGAGCAATCATCAGAACAACAAAACAGCTCCAAGGTACTTAGACTGTGGCAAAGTGGCACCAAAGTGGCATGAATAGCCTAAGGTACTTTAAAGGGGCAAAGGGGTACCAGGAGTGGCAAGAAGAGTGTTTAAATAGAGGCACAAAGCAGCAGCAAGAGTGTCAAAAACACACCACAGCTTCAAAAGAGAGCACCGATAAAAGATGCATGAACCCTCGAAGGCAGCATGACAGGCAAAGCGGCAAGACAAGTGGCATCGACATCCTACAGCACAATGAAGGGGGAACATAGCAAGCAGAAAGACTAGCACCAACACACTGAGGAACCATGATAGTGGCCAGAACACCACAAGGAGTTGAGTGAGTCATCTGATGTATGGCAGCAAGGCACAGAGGCAGAGGGTAGATACAGGCTGACTACATCTGGGGAGAGTTCCCTTTCCTTTGTGCAGGAAAGGGCTCCCTAGAATGTGTTCCCCCCTAGAGTGGGGTGTTTCCGTTGGCGTCTAGTGAGCTCTCGCTGGTCTTTTAAAATCTGGTAGAGTTAGCAGATATATAAAAGAGAACTTGGGGGGGGGGGGGGGTGATTTCTGTGGAAAAGTTTTATTTATTTGTTGAGTTTTATATACCGTCATTCGGTAGAGCCATCATGTACGTACCGGAAGAAACGCGCATACTCACATAGTTTTTAAAATGTGCGCAGTGCGCGCCAGCCCAAGTCACGCATGTATCTCCCGGATTTGGTACATATAGGGATTTTAAAATCAAACAGAATGCATGGAATACATCTAGACTGTGTTTCCAAAACAGTATTTTTTAACAATGTCCACATCTGTTGTACACTCTTAGGGCTGGATTTTAAAACTCTATGCACGCCGGGCCTATTTTATACAGGCCCAGCGACGCGCATAAAGCCCCGGGACGAGTCTAAGTCCCAGGGCTTTACTAAAGGGGCGATCTGAGGGCTGGGCAGGCAGGGCAGGGCGTTCCGGGGGTGGGAGCAGGGTCAGAGACTTCCGGCACAGCGGCCATTTGCCGCTGTGTTGGGGATCGCACATCAGCAGTCGGCTGGCACGCACAACTTACTTCAGCCCCAGGGCTGAAGTAAGCTTTGTAACAAAACAAACAAAAAAGAAAACGGTAGGGGGAAAAGGGTTGGAGAGGTAGTGGAGGGGAAGGGAAGGGAAGGTGGGGTGGGGGGGGGGGTAGGGAAGTTCTTTTCATATGAAGTGTGCAGCCACCTTACATTTTGTCGGCATAAACAGTCCTTAATCAAAAATACCCGACACCATGGCGTTTCGGCAGCTATCCTGCCGCCTGCATCAGGGGAAATCTGTACACCAACTTTGGATTTCAATCGGCTCGTTGGTTCATTAGTATGTATAGCGGTTTATTCTTGAATGTCCATTGGCTGAACTCTGGCCTCCATTTTACGCAAGCTGCTCCTTGTGTCAATCTAAGAATAGATAATGTTCAGTATTCTTGAAGAATTTTCCATTCCTTCTACCAATATGTGGATGTCCACATTAGACGTAACATCACTATATACCAACATACCACAGGGAGAGGCGAAAGATATGGTTTGAGACTATATGACCAGGAGAGAAAGGAGGATTAGGACCCCCATGGAATTTGTAGTAGATCTTATGACATGGGCTATGACACAGAACTATTTCAGTGTGGGTGACCGGTTCTTTAAACAGATAAAGGGCGAGGCCATGGGGGTGTCTATGGCGCCCGACATAGCCAGTTTATACATGGGGGACTTTGAGACCCCGCGCACATAGAAAAGGTGTGTTTAAATCTTAGAATCCTGAAAATTGCAAGCAGATTTATTAAAGCGCCAGCAGACCTTACTATTTGCAGGTGCGGACAATGCACCAGCCAAATAGCTTTTTTTTTTTGCGCAGCCATTCCCCATGCTCTCGGGTCGGCTGCTTTACTCGTCATCTACCTAAGCCACAGCCCTACGTCCTGAGTGCCCCAAGACATGAATTAATTTTCCTCCATCTTGTCTTGGAAGCGCTCATCGCAGTTCAGCCAAGCCTACCCTTCAAATTCCCTATACGCCACAAGAATTGTATCGGTATAACTCAATATCAGCCCGTACTGCCAGGATTGTCCTGGCCTACAGCGCTGATCATCCTGAGGAAAACCCTGGTCCAATTAACTATATTCCTCAGTACCGTTGTATAGGGGCGCTTGCCTCCTCCCCCCTCTTGCCCTTTTTTCTATCTTGTTCTTTCCTCCTCCCCTCCATTATACTAAAAATGTTCACATAGATGCGCTTCTTGATTTTCTTATGCAATACGCTGAGAATGCTCTCTCACAACTGGGACAAAGTAGTCAGTATGGGTAGCCCCCCTGCTCGCCTCAGTCACATCCTCTGACGGCCTGGGAGTGCCCTCATCACAGGATGATGCTGAATCCGATGAGCCAGATGAAATGTTGGAACTGGAGCCCCACCCTCATGGCCTTTTCTCCCCCAGCACCACAGTCAATGTATTAGATGACCCTCCTTGACCTTTACCCATAGCCCTGAGTTCACTCACATGTTCCCTGCCCTCGCATGCTGTGGGTGTGTCCGCTGGTCTGCCGGTCGATAAGGTACTTGATACACTTGTAGCTGATGCTTCGGCTCCACGGCTAGTTGCAATGTCTGCTGCCACCGGCTGTTTGAGGTCCACTGCAGCCTGTACCACCAGCTCATCTGATGCTTCCGCCAACCCGGAGGGCCCCCTGCATGATTGTCGCTCTGCTGCTCTTCTGACGCACCCAGGCTGTTGTCTCCTTGAAGAATATGTATAGCCACTCTGGACTCGATGCTGTCTGTTCATAGGGCAGATGCCTGTCTGCCACTTCCAGTTACAGGCATGTGTGGCGCATAGGGGGCCCAAAATGGTGGATACACTTGTATGCCCCTGAATAGCCTAGGTAACTGGTACCCCATTGCATGGCCACTGATCTTGTAATCGGCAATACATTACAGGCCTGTGGGCCTGGCCCCAGTGCCCAAAACTGAATCTGCTGTGGGTCAATCCACAAGATCACATACACAGAGAGATCACATATATTCAAATTATCAAAATTTTTATTAGAAATCACAAGGTGTTTTCCCTATCTAGACATTTAAAATCTAAACTCACACACTCATTCATCAATCACACTTCATATAAAAACATCTACATACACAAATAATGTTTACTGGTCAATGATTACAATTGATTATAATCAGTATAACAATATCAAACATGTAATACTATTTTTATATCCAAAACCCTTCTCTTATTTGTCCAACAAAGGATCTCCTTGTTTCGCCTAAATGATCAGGCTTCCTCAGGGACTAACAATATCCTGTAGCCGGTTATATCTCTCAGGACCTGAAGTCTAATTCCTACACTTTCAAAAGTCATAAATATTCATTAACTTTCCTTATATCACCAATATGACCAAAGGTAATTGCTACTCCAAACACTTTCCAAGATTTACTTCCAACCGCTACTTTTTTACATGTCTCTCGATAGTATAAGTCATGACAAGACAAACCGCTACTCGTTCCAATCCTTTAAATAACCTTTAATTCCAAATACATCTAAACCAATCCATTTCAGGAACCTTGCAGACCAGAACCTTGCAGACCAGACGCAACGCACTGCGTCAAGGATCCTTGACGCAGTGCGTTGCGTCTGGTCACGTGCAGATACAATGAAGCACAATCTGCAAGGTTCCTGAAATGGATTGGTTTAGATGTATTTGGAATTAAAGGTTATTTAAAGGATTGGAACGAGTAGCGGTTTGTCTTGTCATGACTTATACTATCGAGAGACATGTAAAAAAGTAGCGGTTGGAAGCAAATCTTGGAAAGTGTTTGGAGTAGCAATTACCTTTGGTCATATTGGTGATATAAGGAAAGTTAATGAATATTTATGACTTTTGAAAGTGTAGGAATTAGACTTCAGGTCCTGAGAGATATAACCGGCTACAGGATATTGTTAGTCCCTGAGGAAGCCTGATCATTTAGGCGAAACAAGGAGATCCTTTGTTGGACAAATAAGAGAAGGGTTTTGGATATAAAAATAGTATTACATGTTTGATATTGTTATACTGATTATAATCAATTGTAATCATTGACCAGTAAACATTATTTGTGTATGTAGATGTTTTTATATGAAGTGTGATTGATGAATGAGTGTGTGAGTTTAGATTTTAAATGTCTAGATAGGGAAAACACCTTGTGATTTCTAATAAAAATTTTGATAATTTGAATATATGTGATCTCTCTGTGTATGTGATCTTGTTATATGCCATTAGAGAGTTTAGCTACAAAAAAGCATTTCCCTCTGTAATATTACCTCGTGGGTCAATCCACAGCATGCCTGTTATGCCAGCAAGTCCAGTGCCACATCCATGGGGAAGCGCTTGGGCTGGAACCTGCCCTGTCCACATGCATGTGCCTGGTAGGGTCATGAATCCCGGTCCAGTCCATGAAGCCAACTGCATGCCGTCCTCTG
Source organism: Rhinatrema bivittatum (assembly GCF_901001135.1). Classification (NCBI taxonomy): domain Eukaryota; kingdom Metazoa; phylum Chordata; class Amphibia; order Gymnophiona; family Rhinatrematidae; genus Rhinatrema; species Rhinatrema bivittatum. The sequence goes on along the minus strand of NC_042615.1, from coordinate 737,965,793 downwards.
TGGCTGGGACCTCCCTGCTGCCCTGGGCATGGGCCTCGGCCCCCACCTGCTGGGCTACTGGAGCTTCACCAATGTCCACTGCTAGCGCTCAAGATGCTTCATCTGCCAGCGGTTCAATGCTTCTCTTGCAACAATGACTCCATGGTGCCGATCCCTCTCCTCAAATCCCAGGCTTCTCCTCAGCCCTGCTCCCTCTACTAGCAGCGCTAGTCGGGTCAACCTTCTGCACGGTGCTGGGGCATGCGTTACGACTTCGGCCCCTTCCTGCGATTCCTGCTGCACATCTGCCTCATAACCGGTTGGCATTGCCCACTCCCAATCATACAAGTGCTGCTACCATCACCATCTGTCCTTTAAAAGTATATCCCCTTTGTCCAGGCAATTCTGGCCACATAAAATATTTGTGGTTTCAGCTGGAAACATGGTGAGAGTGGGCTAACATATATATGAGCACTACCCAGCTAAATTTCTAAAAGGATTTCCCACTGACACATGAGAAAATGATTGATAAATCAAGGTCAAAGTTATGAAATTTAGTTGTGGAGTCTAGATGACTCAACAGCATTATAAAAGCTTTCATCCCTATATCACTGGTTCAAAACCAGCTCATATCAGAAAGAACTTAGAGATTGCCCATGCAAAATAGGTTGATAACCTCAGTCCAATTCCAGGATCTACAGCAGAAGCATTCCCATCACAGCCCTCATCAGATCCCTATTTTATTCCTATAAAAATCTTACTGGCTGATGCAATATCATATGCTGAGCCTAGCACACAGATTACCAAGTGCTTGCACACGCATTTTGGACACATGCCCATAACCCCTTATGCAATAAGGGGATTAGTGTATCCAAAACACATGTCTAAATCAGCACGTAGCTAATAGTGCTCATCACATGTAAATTCACGTTGATAATGCAATTGCTATTACCCACGTATGTAAAAAATAATGTGTGCCTGATGTGCACATTTTTAATCTAAAAAAATAATGCCTGCCCCGAACCAGGAATTAAGTCTTGAGGAGCCCTTAAAATACTGCTTTTCTGTAGTTCCTCTGACTATACTAAGTTGGAGGAACCAAAAAAAAAAGGATTAAGGTAAAAAAAAAATTGTTTTAAATGTCCTGCCGGAGGTCAGTTTAGGGAGCAGAAGCTCAATTAACAAGTATCCATTTTTCTAACCAGTGGCTATGCACGGGTTAGGAAAACATGCTCACAAAACTAAGCGTCCATTTTCCTAACCCACGCGCAGCCACTTCTCCTGGGCGCATGATGCCAGGAGGTGCTAGGCACACACAATTTCCTCTAGTGCCTCCTTTTTAACACAGCAGCTCATTTGCCTGCTGCATCTCACGCTTTTGAGAGGTGGATGGGCATATGTTAGGAAAGCGAGTGTCCAGTTTGAATGCATAGTTTTAGTGGGTCTGTATTGCATTGGCCTGTTTTGAGTAGACAGTATATAGCATATATGTTAACCATACAATTACAACAAATGTTCGAAAAGATAATTTGAGGTATTGATCTCTTACAAAAAACAAAGGAGGTGATTTTAAAAAGGGTAAAAATAGGTTTTATGTGCATAAATGGACTTTACATATTTAAATGGACTTCTGAAAATGCTGACTTTTATATGCATAACTCTTTTGAAAATTCACTTCATAGGGATGAATTGTCAAAAGATTTTACATGTGTAAATGGACTTTACACATATAAATGGGTTTTTGAAAATTGTTACAATATATGCTACTTTTACTCACATAACTCTTTTGAAAATTACCTCCAAAGGGGCACTGAAATACTTTCTATCATACCAAATTAAAATGTATTATATAACCTTTCTTTTGTTCTTCCCATTGCTTGAGGATGGCCCTGCATGATGTGGGATTTTGCTGAAGCCAACTCATGAATATTGAAATGTGCTTGCCAGCAGAAAGTAGAGACTGGACAAAAGAAGAAGCAGAATACTAGGTAACATACCACCTTCAATACCAGCAACCATTTATCTTTTGATAATCTGGAACAGATGAGTAGATTGAAATATTAGCATTGCATGGAGAATTAGGAATACACAGATGAATCTTACCTCTTCCCATTGATGTATATATCTAATTAATCTTGAAAGTCGTAACAAACGCAATAAACTGAGGATTTTTGTAAATCTCACAATGCGAAGTGCTCGAGCAGTCTTGTACACCTCTGAATCCATTCCTTTTTCTACAATGAGAAAGATATAATCCACTGGTATTGATGAGATGAAGTCAACCACAAACCAGCTTTTTAAATAATTCATCTTGATGACCTGAGGGTCAAGTATTATCTCAGAACTGTCTTCATTCACAATTCCGGTTCTAAAGTTCATGATCAAGTCGAACAGAAAAACTGTATCAGATGCCACATTGAAAATAATCCATGGTGTTGTTGTTTGTTCTGTAAAGAATGTGATTCCAACTGGTATTATGATAAGATTTCCAACCATCATTATAAGCATTATTAAGTCCCAGTAAAACCTAAAAAAAAAAAAAAAGAGATACATTATTACTGCAGCTACTGCACAGATAAATATTTTACTATAATTCTGACAACCTGTTTATATGATATAGCATGTTTATTCTATGCTACTGTGAATGTTAATTGTAATCCACATTGAACCATTTTATTGCAATTAATGGAATATAAGAAAAATTAAATTCATAACATTAAATAAACTTTTTTTTACAGGTAAACCAATGAAGGTTAGCCACAGTTTGGGGCAGATTTTAAAAGGTACGCGCGTGGGGTACATTTGTGCGCGCGTGTTGCCGCGCGCATGTTATAAAATCCGGGGTCGGTGCGCACAAGGGGGTGCACACTTGTGCACCTTGCATGCGCCGAGCCCGAGGGGAGCCCCGATGTCTTTCCCCGTTCCCTCCAAGGTCGCTCCGAAATCGGAGAAGCCTTGGAGGGAACTTTTCTTTCAGTCCCCCCCACCTTCCCCTCCCTTCCCCTATCTAACCCACCCCCCAGCCCTACTTAAATCCCCCCACCTTATTTTATTTTTTACGCCTACCTCTTGCAGGCGTATCTTGCGCGTGCCGGCCAGCTGCCAGCGCGCGAACCTCGGCACGGCCACTGTGCCGGAGGACTCAGGACCGCCCCCAGACCGCAGTCCTGCCCCCTTCCCGCCCCTTTTTCAAAGCCCCGGGACATACCTGTGTCCCGGGGCTTGTGCGCGCCGCCGAGCCTATGCAAAATAGGCTCAGAGCACGTGCAGGGGTAGGTTTTCGGGGGTTATGCGCATATATTACGCACGTAACCCTTTGAAAATCTACCCCATAGCCTTTAGCAATATAATTCACAGTTTAGCTGTAGTATTTCTATACTGTTCAAACAGTGCTCCCTGTCACATAGTGTTGCTTAAATTTGAAAGTGATTGACAATGTGAAAAAAGCTTAAAAGCTAGAATAATTCCTATGAAAAGTACATGTTAACTGATGTGCTTGTGTCCTATCACCCATTTAGCTTAATGGCAGATACAGTGATAGACATTTCAGCAATCCAGCTACACAAGAGTGAAAGTGCATTTATATCTGCAGGAAAAAGATACATGCAATTGCAATTCATTGTGAATTCAGTAAGGTCTATATTGAAAAGCCCAGTGAGTAGCAAAGTTATACATATAACTATATCCAAGTAATTGTACGCAGATATTCAGTGACACATATCTGGGAAAAAGTGCCTCTAAACATACCTGGATAAAGTTACCCAGTTATAGTCATCTCGGTAAGTTTAGGACAAGTATTTGGTTCAAACCAATTTCCCTGGCCAATATTAGCTGCACAGCACTGAATATCAGCACCATTCAGCTAACGCATAACCAACACCTTGGGAATATCTCCAGCTGCAACTCATTTTGTCTGGGTAAATGTCCTCTGGGCAATAGCTTGCTCAGAAAATATTTACCTACTCAGCAGAATATTTTCAACCCCGAAATTAAGCCAGACAATTCTTTTGAATATTTACCTCAGTATTTATGTTATTGTTTTATGTTTTCTACTTCAAGCACAATCAAGGGCTTAGGCAAGATCTTATAATAAGAAAATTAACATTTGTATTAAACATTGTAATTTGTCATGCTACACAAAGCAGAGGCAATATCATCTGCCCATAGTTTTGTGGTAGACTTCTGAGCAATTACTACATGCTTAAAATAAGGATTTTCCTAGCTAACAATGTGAAAATCTCATAAAGCATATTATATATATTTTTATCATTAATTCAAAGGAATAAACTCAAAATTAGAACTTCTAATATAAATAAAAGAGTATTAGCATACAAAGCCTATATAACTAACCGTTAATGTTTGCTGTATAGATCATATGAGTAATTTTAATGATTTATTTGTTCAAAGATTTTTTATATTATTAGGTTAAAGAGAAGGAAAATTAAGTTATAATGGGCATCATTACTGTTCTCTCAACCTAGCTTGATGTTTCCCAGGTAGAGAGTCCATCAAGCTAGGTTGAGAGAACATTGTACAAATCTCATCTTTGGGTGAGTTTCCTCATGCCGAAGGTCATGAAATCTTCACAAGAGAGCACTGTTCTGTTCATACATCTCACTTTGAATGTCAAAGTGGCCCCTAACCCCTACTCTAATACCTAAACCTCACCTCGAGTGGCTAGGTGGGCCTCATATAGAGATATAAATACCTACCTAGTATGAGAGTATTATGGCTAGGTTCTTTCTCTCTCTCTCTCTCTCTCTCTCTCTCTCTCTCTCTCTCTCTCTCTCTCTCTCTCTCTCTCTCAAAACATCACATAGCTAGATAAAGTCCTATCACACAAGTCTAGGAACCAGACATTCATCCTGTCCTTACTTGAGGGCAAGGCTCTGGCCTCTTGTGAGAGCGCTCTGATCCCATTCTGCAGGATCTTCCCTGGTTCCTAGACTTGTTCCGGACGGTGTTTGAGAAGGCAGGATGGCTAGCAGCCGCAGGCACCGAACTTCTGCATATCCACCAGGGAGGATATTGCTGACGGACTACGCCATCAAATTCAGAACACTAGCTACCGAACTCTATTGGGTGGAGGCCTGCTTAGATCTATTCTCCTGGATGGATTATCCCCGAAAATCAAGGACGAGTTGGCGGCCTGGGAACTTCCCACCTCCCTGGATGCCTTCATTGAGATGGCCGGCAGGATAGACTGCCGCCTGCAGGAGAGGGCTCATGAGCTACAGGGCCTGAGTAGGCATACAGTGGCCCCCAGTCGCCCCCGACACCCCTCACCCATCTCGCGGCCTCCCCCATCTTCGGAGGGACCTACTGAGGAACCCATGCAGTTAGGTCAAGGGCCCTTGACTCCCGAAGAATGGCAGATGCGTCATTGGGTGGGCCTCTGTCTTTACTGTGGGGGCTCCGGGCACCTCACTGCTCACTGTCCCATCTGTCCGGTAAACTCCTGGGCCTAGGTTCCACTGGGGGAGTGGCCCTAGGCCTGACCATGCCAGTTCCCCCATTAACACTCCCTGTGACATTCTCCCTTGAAGGATGTGATTTCCCGACACTAGCCTTAGTAGATTCTGGAGCGGGAGGGAACTTCTTGATGCAGGACATTGTGCAGCAGCTGCTAATTCCCACCTATCTATGTCCAAGTCCCCTGTCCCTTTCCTCCATCCACAGGGATCCCCTTCCAGGAAGGATCATGCGTCGCATTCTGTTGGAATGCCGTATCGATCCGCACCATCTGGAATGCCTCTCCTTCTACGTCATTCCGAAGACCATCCATCCAGTGGTACACCTTGGCTTCAACAGCACAACCCCCAGTTTGACTGGAGCTTGCTACAGTTGACCCAATGGGGTTGCGCTTGCCAAAGGATCTGCTTGAAAAGAGTTGTGGGTTTGTCCTATTGTTCCAGTACTCCAGTCCTAGAAGGAGTGCCTCCATAATATGGCCAATTCACAGATGTATTCTCTAAAAAGGCAGCTGATACTCTGCCTCCACACCGGGACTTCGATAGCGCCATTAATCTGATTCCTGGCTCCACACCTCCTCGACAAGGGTTTACCCCTATCCTTACCAGAGACCCACGCTATGTCCGAATATATCTGGGAGAATCTTCACAGGGATTCACCGAGGATCCACCTCCCCAGCCGGAGCCAGCTTCTTCTCTGTCAGTAAGAAGGATGGGACCCTGCGGCCTTGTATCAACTTTCACGGCCTGAATGCTATCACCATGAAAGATCGGTACCCGCTTCCTCACATAGCCAAACTGTTTGACCGCCTTCAAGGGGCGAAAGTCTTCTCGAAGCTGGACCTCCGGGGGGGCCTACAATTTGATTAGGATATGGGAGGATGGCGAATGGAAGACGGCGTTTAACACTCCGAACGGCCACTACAAGTACTTGATCATGTTGTTCGGACTTACCAACGCTCCCGCCATCTTCCAAAATCTCATGAATGAGGTGTTCTGAGACCTCCTCTAAGAATGCGAGATTGTCTCATCTCGACAACATTTTGGTATACTCCAAGGATCTGCACGCTCATCACCAACATGTTGCCTAAGTGCTACAAAGCCCAAGGAAGAACCCCCTGTATGCAGAGTTGGAAAAGTGCATAGGTGAAAAGGAGTCCCTGCCTTTTCTAGGCTACATTGTCTCTAACCGTGGTTTTCAGATGGACTCAGCTAAACTTAAGTGTATCCAGGATTGGCCACAACCCAGGGGTTTACGAGCTCTTCAACGGTTCCTCGGCTTTGCGAATTATCTCAGTTTTATCCAGAACTATTCCAGGCTGGCCGCACCTCTCACGTCCCTGACCCGCAAGAGGGCCAACGTAAAGAACTGGTCCGCCGAGGCAGTAGAAGCCTTTCGAGCCCTCAAAGGGGCCTTCTTACAGAAGCTATGCCTCCAGCACCCAGATCCCAGGCTTCCGTTTACAGTGGAGGTGGATGACTCCTCCGAGGGAGTAGGAGCGGTGCTCAGCCAACACGACTCAGCAGGAACCCTATACCCGTTCTCTGTCTTCTCGAGGAAGTTTTCCCCGGTGGAATGGAATTATGCCATAGGTGATAAAGAACTCTTGGCCATAAAACTCGCATTCGAAGAGTGGTGTAAATGACTTCAGGGGGCACAACACTGTATTACGGTTTACCCGGACCATAAAAATCTCGTACACCTCTAGCAAGCACAACGTCTTAACCCCCGCCAAGCTTGTTGAGTGCTCTTTTTCACAGGATTTGATTTCGAGCTGTTATCAACCTGCGACCAAGAACCTCAGAGCGGATGTACTCTCCCGTTCCTGCTCTCTGGAGGATCATGTCAAACCTATACAGCATATCATAGATCCAGCCTGCGTCATCCTCTCTGCCACCCAAATTGTGCCACCAGGTAAGATGGTCATCCCCAGAAAACTTCGTCTTAGGCTGGGCTCATGATTCCCACGTCACCAGCCACCCTGGATGGGCCCAGACGCAGGCCCTTCTCCAACAGTTTTACTGGTGGCCAGAGATGCATAAGGACATTCGGGCTTATGTAGATTCTTGCCCTGTCTGTGCCCAGCAGAAGACTCCAGTGGGAAAACCACAGGGCCTATTGCATCCATTACCTGCCCCTGAAGAACCTTGGATGCACATTTCCATGGACTTCATTGTGGATCTTCCCGCTTCAGAGGGCAACACAGCCATTTGGGTGATAGTTGACCGCTTTTCTATGGCAAATTTTACAGCATTGCCTAGCATCCCCTCAGCTTCCCAACTGGCACAGTTATTCGTACAACACATTTTTCATCTGCATGGACTGCCACAACGTATCATTTCCTACCAGGATCCCCAGTTTACCGCTAGGTATTGGCAGAACCTCTGCAAAAAATTCCAAATCGTTCTGGATTTCATGACTGCCTATCACCCCCAAGCAAATGGCCAAGCAGAGCGGACTAATCATGCCCTGAAACAATTCTTAACAACTTATGTCAATGCTCGTCAGGATGAATGGACCAATCTACTCCCCTGGGCAGAGTTTTCACATAACTCACACCCCTGTACTGCTACTGGTGCATCACCCTTCCAAATCGTTTATGGGAAGCAGCCGCTTCCACCCTTACCGCTTTCCTTGTCCATCCTGTCCCTGGCCGCCCAGATGACAGCTTTAAAGTTGAAAGAACTATGGATTCAGACTCAATGGATGAACCAGGAGGTGGACCTGATGGCCAAGAAATTTGCCGACCACCATCAAAGACCAGTGCCCCAATTCCAGCGAGGAGAAAAAGTATGGCTCAGCACCTAGCACATTCGCCTGAGGGTCTCATCCATGCGCTGGCTCTGCGTTATATTGGTCCCTTCGCTGTGCTCTGACAAATAGCGCCCATAACTTATTAGCTTTGCATACCTGCCTCTCTGAAGGTACACAATTCCTTCCACATCTCCCTTCTAGTACTCTCCTGGCCCTGCCGGAGAACCCCAGAGCCTCCTCAGCTTGCCACCAAAGATGAGACCATGTACCAAGTTTGTGAGGTCCTTGATTCTAGGAATCGAGGTCACAGATAGGAATACTTGCTATCCTAGGAAGGATTCGGCCCAGAGAAGAATTCCTAGGGACCATCCTCCAACATCCATGACAAGAGCCTAATTAGGCAGTTACTCTTATTAGAGTGCTGTTACATCAAATTTGACATTTCAAATTCCATTTCAAAACTTTGCAAAACACCTTTCAGTTTTCCATTTAATACAGGTTACTCATCTTCACTATCTACAACCATGCGTATCACCCCAGGAAACCTAGACCCTCACGCAGGGGGCTTAAAAGAGGAGGTACTGTTACGTTCATCAGTCGTGGCCCCCCGTAACCGGCCTCTCATACTTACCCGTGCCATGGCGTGGCTCGGGCGGGCCCTGGAACACTGGCGGCAGCAGGGAGCCGCTGCCAACGCAGCTCAAGTCACGGCCGGTCTCTCCGGTGCTGCTCTCTCCCGGCACACGGCCACCCACTGCCTCAGGCTCCTTCTTCACCCCAATCCTCTTAGGCACACGCGCATACTACCTCCCAAGATTTAAGGGGACCATGGCAGGAAATGGCCACGGCCCCTCCTTTCAAAAACCAGCACCTTTTCCTATTTAAGGCAAGGTCTGGCTTGCTTCTTAACTCTTGCTCCTATTCCTCCCCGGAAGGAATTCCCGAGCTCCTGATCCTACCTTTGGGTTGCATCAACCCCACCTCGGCCCAAGGGTCCACCTCTGACACAACAAGCTTTTTGAATATTGACATCTATATTTATTGTCCCTGATTCTATCAGATGGAAATAATGTTAGAGCATGTGCAATCCACTCTTTTAAACAAAACAGCAAATCGAAAGATATGTAACCATTTGAATCTTCTTAAACAATTAGTCAATTGCGAAAATCCTCTAACAATATATGCAAGTTATTCCAAATGTCAAATGCCTGACATTTTTTGCTGACAGTTTCTTTAAGGGCTAATATTTTTCACTGGAGATCCCCCATAGTGTCAATTGAAATTATCCTTTCTTAATATTTTCTGAACTGAGACCATGAGATGTGAGTTATGAGAGATGAAAAGAGATACTGAGAATAATAGAATGAGAAAATTAAAAGATGAGAAAAGAATCACTTTAACCTACACTCCACACTCACTCAAACACTGGTCTTGAAATTGAACTTGCTTTACACTCGACACTTTTCTTTATATTTTCTCTAAAGAAATATTCAAATCCTGAGTTATTTTAACTGACTTATACTGAACTACCATCATGAAATTATTATACGCTATCCAGCATGTGCACATATTTCCCTGGAAGCACCTCTTTATTCATCAGACTATTGCAACCTTAAAAACAACCCTTAGAAATATTTCAGGTCAGGAATAAAGTCTTTCTTGGTGATGATTACAGAGAACTCCTCTCCTATTTGAGAATAAGCATAATAGACTACAGCTTCACTACAGACAGATCCTCCCCAAGCACAGGGCTTTACTATCAGGGTTTTGATAAAATAGTGGAAACCTACTTATGTATGAATTTGAGATTAATTTTTCTTCCACACACTTGTCTTTCTTTCACCACAGATCAGCTGTATTTAATTTACTTTAACTATTTTCAACTCTTACCTTTCCAGGAAAATCTTCTGCTTAAACCACACTCACTTATTTCACACACACTAGAACGTGTTTCACAGAGCTTTCCCTAGTCAAAAGTGTTTTGTTATAACTGTATTAGGCCACAGAACAGAGCTAGGGAGCAGCATTTCTGCTCTATGAATTTCTAAAGAATCGTTTCCACAGTATTCTAAAACTGCTACAGCCTTTCTCCGACAGAAAAAATTATTGCGTTTATGATATCCGAGATAAAAATAGCTCCTACCCCAATAATTACTCAATTTCTAACCCCCTTGTTACAAGCATAGATAAGATCAGGAAATTTTAATAACTTTAGAAATTCTTCAAAACAAATTTAATTATCCAAAATTTAATGTACTTTAACCAATTGTTATATAGCTACATCAGCCTCATAACATGTTGTTTACCAACTAAAAAGTACATTGCTATGTCATTAATATGGTAATGGATTTAGAATGTTACTTTTCTGACTTGTGCTTAGCTGCATGAACCTAATTTTCTAAGGTTTATACAAGAAAAAGCTGAAATGAATCACTAGAAATCACTGAATCAGAGTTACAAATTACAATAAATTTAAAATTTAAAATTCAAAACCATTCCCAATTTCCTCCTAAGGTAATGAAAGATTATTCAATGGTATTTAATAAACCTGCACTAAACTTCGCACAGCTCTGAAATTAAATGTAGGTAGGAAGTCAGATAATCAAAGAACAGAAAAAATAACCACCTCACCTCACAGATCATAAGAAACCGTCAGAGACGCTGAGTTGATATGTGACCTTCATACTAGGCATCATCGTAAAGTGTGATACACTTATAGAATTCCGCCTTATTTATAGTCATCGGTCATTATTGCAAATTGTAGAAAACAAAAAACACCACCAGTGACAACATTTTTTAGTTTTGGGTTTGCACATGAACTCACAAGAGCAAAAATGGATTTTCCATCTAAATAACACTCATTACCATGGCCTTAACATCGCTGTAGAGTGGTATTCTATTTTATAATCATGCATGTTTAATTTGCTGTGATTTTGATTAACACTCTGGCGGGTTCATAAACACACTGTTATGCACAGTTCCGGTATGCTTTGCTGGAAACTGAGTGCAGTCTACCCATGCCGACCCATGGAAGTAAGTACCTGCATAACATAAATTTTAATTACAAACATTCAAGATTTGATCTATCAACTTTTTTGTTCCAGATGCATTTCTTCACCCCATGAAGAAGGATTACCCTCTGAAACATGGACTGTGTCGGTCTTTTGGGCTTTTTGCTTCGGCATCATCTTCCAGCAACTATCAATTTGAAATTTTAATAATATGGCATTTCTGATTTATTGAGACGGGATATACTGCATCGCTATGAAAATTGCTGAACTCTTGCTCTACCATCAAGCTAAGTAGCTCTTTACACAAAAACAATTGTTCAGATTTTGGTTTTAAGAAGTGTTTCAAGAATTAATTTTGTGTGAGTTCACATGCATACCAAAAACCAAAAAATGTTGTCACTGTTGGTGTTTTTTGTTTTCTAGAATTTGCAATAATGACCGATGATTATAAATAAGGCGGAGTTCTTTGAGTGTATCACACTTTACGATGACGCCTAGTATGAAGGTCACATATCAACTTCAGCATCTCTGATGGTTTCTTATCATCTATGAGGTGAGATGGTTATTTTTCTGTTCAATGGTATTTAATGTCATCCTGAGACTTCTTAAGCTCCCATAAAACATATACAATCACTCAATAGTAGCAATGGCCAAATGTCAAAATCCACCTCATTTTTATCCAAAATAAAAATCAAATGGGTGTTTCTAATCTCTCCTCTGATGTTTCCATACTTTACTTAACTTATTCTGAGGTATTTTATATTTTTTTAAATTCTAAAATAAGCTCCATGGAAAATGAGTCAATTATTATCATTAAAACTCACTTTTATTCCCCAATGATAACTTGACAGGGGTTCCTGACTTCTTTTCAGCTGTTCCCTGATATTGTTTAGATTTCATTTATGCAATATTATCAGTTTTAAAACTTATTATGAAAATTGCTGAGTTGAACCATGAAACTTATAAATTCACTAGGGTCTTCCCTTGGGCCTACCTACCGCAATTCAGGGGTTATTTTATTTTATTTCACTTTATTTGTTTTTTTTTCTTTTTAAGCTTTTATTTATAATCGTGTCACAGCCGTGAAACCGCAAGTCAGTGGTGTAATTGTCTGTCAATATGGTCTGTCTTCCGCAAGCACTGGGGCTTTTCCTAAAGCCCTGGACATCCCAGAACCTCATCCTCTGGCAGTGCAAGGCTCCAGTCCATCACTGCTATGGCTGGGACTCAGAGTGGCAACAGCAGCAGTGACTCAGCACTGCTCTACTCGCTCCAGCCCTTTCCCCAGGAAAACAATGCTGGTCCTGCTATGCCGGAGGTAGCTGCTCTCCCGCTCCCATCGCTCCATCTCTGCAGCCCAACTGTGTGAAAGCCCCCCCCACTACCACCACCACCATGGGCAGCCTCCACATAGTTCCCACAGTCCCTGATGTAGCACAGAGCCAGCAGCAGACCTCAGGCCACTCCAGGCCTCCCAAATAGGCCCCACTTAACCAGCAGCCCTGAATTTGGCTGTCACTGACAAACTGCACCTGCAGTTCTGACACTGCCTCCATCCACCCCAAGGAACCCTCGGATTCAGGTAAATATTTTTTAATGTATCCCCCATTCATGCTTGTATGTATCATTTTCTGTCAGAGATTTCAGTCTCTGTTGCATCTGCTGCTGCAAGGAGCCCCAACATCTCTGCTTTCATTCTCTTGTGCTCACAGAAACCCTCTCATTTTTCCTCCAGAATATTTACTTGGGGGGGGGGGATGACCCTGTTCAGCTTGTTGCTTTCTGAAATAAGATTCTTTATGGCATCCTTGAAGGGCTTGTATCTGCTGACTCATCTCTACCCAATCATAATGCACAGGGTGGGGGTGGGGGATGTGATCCACACCTATCTCTATTTCCAGAGACAGGTTATGAAGGGGGTGTCTGCTGCTTCACTAATCTTGGCTAGCAAAAACAACCCATGAAGTTGAAACACAATGTGATACTTATTCAAAATTCAGTAACCCAAGGCACCGAGACTTCACTCAACACTGCACAAAGTTGTGCTAATCAAGTGTAACATGATTTTGGATGACCTTCATATAAACGGAGATGCTCAACGATGTAATGTCTTAAGTCTTGATCGGACCGTGTCTGTGGTTATAATCATTGGTCATATGCATACATTTTTTTTAAAAACATTTTGTATATCGCAAATAAAATCATTTATCTTTTTATCTTTAGAATGAGTGTATGCACATCTTCAACAGTACAGGGTGGTGATAACCTACTAAATATTGTCCTGGAGGTCACTTTGTAGTTGGGGTATAAGAGGTGTAGACACTTAAAGCACAGGTTCACCACCATTTGTAGGATGGTCATCTATTGCAATCTGTTCCCTGATGCACCTCATCACTACTTTCAATGCTGCCTGCCTCTTGCCCAGGTGCAGTGAAACAGAATGCCACCCTATTTCTTCTATGGTGGTTTGCGGCTGCAGATACATGGCAGGGGCTGCTGATCTGACTGGTAGAAGGGGGCCATGGGATCATCTTGAGGAAAAGTCTTCCCGTTTTCAATCCTTTTGCTTCAGCTTTTGTTTTGAGTGGCAGAGAGGGTCCCCATGCTCATACTGCCACCCTCCCCAATGCCATTGCTAGCTGGTGGTGTTTCTGTAGGTGATGCTGCGGTGAATACATTGAGCAAAATACGGTCCTTACTGCGGTGAATACTTTGAGCAAAATACAGTCTCTCCCTCACGTTAAAGTGCCTCCATATTATAAATGCCTTTTGCAGTCTCCCCTCTGCAACTTTGGGGGCTGCTGCTGCTGCTGCTACAGGCACTGTAGTTAAGGTTGAGAATGGACTGTGAAGAAAAATGCCAGGGGCATTATTCACTCTCTCTTCCTTCATGGTCTGCTCTTCTTCTTGGTTGTTCTCAAAACCATCAGTATCATCCATCTCCCCTATCTCTTCACTGGAAGCTAAAACACTACTGAATAAACCTCCCAAATATCTTTGCCTACTAGCTCTTCAATATCTTTTGATTCAGGGAATCCGAGACACAATTCTTCCTCAGAATCAATTCTTTAAAATAACACCTCCATTACTTATAAAGCCATAATCATGGAGCAGCTCACTGCTGATTTTGGGTATTACATGTCTGCTGCCCGTTTCCTTGCTCCTGCCCTAGTAAGGCCAGCCTCTGATAGCTCTCCCACCTCTTACCCCTGCTCTCAAGTAAGAGGAAGAGGAATAGGTGGTAGTAGCACATGATCTCCAAACTTTAATTTCTTATGGCTTGCTCTGGCTTCTACTCTTGGAGTAAAATGCTAAAAATGCTCATAAGTTTAGGGGCTGGACTGCTACAACTGCTTGTGCATCTGACAGGTTGGGCTAGCTCTGCAAGAATATCCAATCTTCAGCCCCTGCCATTTTTCTGCTCACTGCCATTCCCACCTCCTCCCTTTCCTCACAGTGGTATGATGAAATTGGAAGTGGCTACTGGGGTTTTGATGTCACAATCTACTTTATTGATACTGTACCACTCACCAGTACTACTCTAATACTGACTGAATATCTTTCTGTCATACACACTCAATCAAGTTGATAGACTGAGTCCACTTCTGTGCTTAGCAAGCATTGCCAATTTTCCAAGCAGAGTTAGGATCTTGCTAATGGCACAAGCTCAGTCTCTGTCTTTCTAGGGATATCCCTTACATGTGTGTGAAATGCTGACTTCTTTTGAACACACTCAAAAAAACTGTCAGAAAGAGAATAAACTGGCAAGGCTGCACTGTACTCTGTCTGAAGATAACCAGTGCATTACACTTTGCAGAGTCCGACAGATAGACACAAAAAGTCAGCATTTACTCCTTCTGTATTTCTAGTTCACTACACTGCCCCAAAGAACAAACAGAACACAGCGTCTCTGTATTTATGTTACATTGAGTGCACAATGACTGCAGTAGTGAAGAAAAAGCCCTTTGACAATGCCACAGTTTTTCTCCTTTTTTAAATCTTTTGATTTCAAGAAAGTTTCTGAAAAAACAAGATTTCCCTGTGAAATCCAACAAAGAAAATGGAGTTTCTTAGCATATGCTCAGACCTTTTGATTGAAAGACAACAACATTACTTGATCCAGAAGCCAATTGTAGGCTAGTTTAAAAAATGTTTTATCTTGACTGGTCCTCCATTCTCTCTACTTGCCTACTTCTCCCACCTCATCTGTAGCTCTGTTCCTACCTCACACAGGCAGTTGTTAGTAATAGCGGTGGTTATTATCTAAGTCAACTTAATTAATAGCAGATAATGGACTTCTTCTCCAAGAACTTATCCAATCCTTTTTTAAACACAGCTACACTAACGGGCGGATTTTAAAAGCCCTGCTCGCGTAAATCCGGGCGGATTTTTGTGAGCAGGGCCTTGCGAGCTGGCGAGCCTATTTTGCATAGGCCGCCAGCGCGCGCAGAGCCCCGGGACGCGCGTAGGTCCCGGGGTTTTCTGAAGGGGGCGTGTTGGGGGCATGTTGGAGGGGTGGGGCTGAACGACGCAGCGTTTTGGGGGCGGGACGTGGCGTTTTGGGGGCGGGCCGGGGGCATGGTTTTGGCCCGGGGTGTTCCGGGGGCGTGGCTGCACCCTCCGGAACCACCCCCGGGTCGAGTCTCGGCGCGCCAGCAGCCCGCTGGCACGCATGGATTTACGTCTCCCTCTGGGAGGCGTAAATCCATGGATAAAGGTAGGGGGGGTTTATATAGGGCCGGGGTGGGTGGGTTAGGTAGGGGAAGGGAGGGGAAGGTGAGGGGAGGGGAGGGCGAAAGAAAGTTCCCTCCGAGGCCGCTCCGATTTCGGAGCGGCCTCGGAGGGAACGGAGACAGGCTGCGCGGCTCGGCACGCGCCGGCTGCCCAAAATTGGCAGCCTTGCGCATGCCGATCCAGGATTTTAGAAGATACGCGTGGCTACGCGCGTATCTTATAAAATCCAGCGTGCTTTTGTTTGCGCCTGGTGCACAAACAAAAGTACGCAAACACGCTTTTTTAAAAAATCTACCCCTAACTGCACTAACCAGATCTTCTGGCAACAAATTTCAGAGTTTAATTGTGCGATGAGTGAAAAAGAACTTTCTCCAATTAGTTTTAAATGTGCCATATGCTAACTTCATGGAGTGTCCCCTAGTCTTTCTATTATCTGAAAGAGTAAAAAACCGATTCACATCTACCCTTTTCTAGACCTCTCATGATTTTAAACACTTCTTTCATATCGCCCCTCAGCAGTCTCTTCTCCAAGCTGAAAAGTCCTAACCTCTTTAGTCTTCAGTCATCATTTTGGTAGCCCTTCTCTGTACCTTCTCCATCGCAATTATATCTTTTTTGAGATGTGGCGACCAGAATTGTACACAGTATTCAAGGTGCGGTCTCACCATGGAGCGATACAGAGGCATTATGACATTTTCCGTTTTATTCACCATTCCCTTTCTAATAATTCCCAGCATTCTGTTTGCTTTTTTGACTGCCGCAGCACACTGAACCAACGATTTCAATGTGCTATTCACTATGACGCCTAGATCTCTTTCTTGGGTAGTAGCATCCAATACGGAACCTAACATTGTGTAACTATAGCATGGGTTATTTTTCCCTGTATGCATCACCTTGCACTTCTCCACATTCAATTTCATCTGTCATTTTAATGCCCAATTTTCCAGCTTCACAAGGTCTTCCTGCAATTTATCACAATCTGCTTGTGATTTAACTACTCTGAACAGTTTTGTATTATCTGCAAATTTGATTACCTCACTTGTATTTCTTTCCAGATCATTTATAAATATATTGAAAAGAAAGGGTCCCAATATAGACCCCTGAGGCACTCCACTGCCCTCTCCCTTCCACTGAGAAAATTGTCCATTTAATCCTACTCTGTTTCCTGACTTTTAGCCAGTTTGTAATCCACAAAAGGACATCACCATCTATCCCATGACTTTTTATTTTTCCTAGAAGCCTCTCATGAGGAACTTTGTCAAATGCCTTCTGAAAATCCCAGTACACTACATCTACCAGTTCACCTTTATCCACATGTTTATTAATTCCCTCAAAAAGGTGAAGCAGATTTGTGAGGCAAGACTTGCCTTGGGTAAAGCCATGCTGACTTTGTTCCATTAAACCATGTCTTTCTATATGTTCTGTGATTTTTATGTTTAGAACACTTTCTACTATTTTTCCTGGCACTGAAGTCAGGCTAACCAGTCTGTAGTTTCCCGGAACGCCCCTGGAGCCCTTTTTAAATATGGGGGTTATATTAGCTATCCTCCAGTCTTCAGGTAGAATGGATGATTTTAATGATAGGTTACAAATTTTTACTAATAGGTCTGAAATTTCATTTTTTTGGTTCCTTCAGAACTCTGGGGTGTATACCATCCGGTCCACATCTGGACTGTGCTTCTACAATGGTATTTTTTAACAATGACCATGCCTCTTGGACATTTTTTACTCTTGTAGCTGCTCCTTTCAGTTTTTTTGTAACAATTTTTCTCATTTTATCAAAGTTTCCCTTTTGAAAGTTTAGCATGAGAGCCGTGGATTTGCTTACTGTCCCCCTTCCAGTCATTAAATCAAATTTGATCATATTATGATCACTATTGCCAAGCGGCCCCACCACCATTACCTCTCTCAACAAATCCTGTTCTCCACTGAGAATTAGATCTAAAATTGCTCCCTCTCTCATCAGTTCCTGAACCAATTGCTCCATAAAGCTAGGGCACTTCAGAAATGGCGCCAACATGGACGTTGAAGGCTCCGGTGGTAGCAGAAGCCCCAAGGAGGCCGGAGGCTCAATACCCTACAGGGCTCATCCCAACACCAACCGCACTCTGCACTCCAACTTCTCCTCAAATGCTGTCGATGACAGTACAGCTTAAGGAGGAAAAGGCGTAACTTGGTTCCCTTCAGGGTTCCGGAGGGGAACAGGTGCCTGGCAACAATATCAGTGGGGACCACCTCGGGCCCTCGTCCTCAACAGGCATAGATGTCTCATCGCCACGGGGCCGCTTTGGTGGTGTCATGAATGATACAGATGCCTTTCTGAGCTTGCAGCCATGGGAGGAAGGTGATCAATGAAGGTGCTTTCTTGATTTCTCCCATTGCTTGGCCTGGTCTTTCCCCGGTGCTGAGGATGATGGCGACGATCCAGACCTAGAGAGGAAAAAGACACATAGAGGCCGATCCCCAGCACCTACTTCCAGTAAGGAAATCAACAAGAGAGGACAAGACAGGGCCAGTACTTCCAGGGTCCTCTTTATCATGAGGTGTCGACACCCCCAACACCAATGTTGAGGGTTTGGACTTTCTGGCCCCCAAAAGCTTGTCCATCTTGTCCAGGCATGCTTGGCAACCCTTGGGGGTCATCTGAGCACAAAAGGAGCTCCCAGGCACAGAATGCAGATCTCGTGGGGGGTCTGTGATGGACATAAGAACATAAGAAATTGCCACTGGATGGCCGGCGCCATCTTTAAAAATGGCGCAGGCCAGCCAGTGCTCCTACCATGTGACAGGGGCTGGCCAATGGCACGGATACCCTGTCACATGGTAAGGGCAAAGGGCCATCGGCAGCATTTTGATTAGTGGCAGCCGACGGCTCGGGAGCGGGAGATCATTCCCGGGACCCCCACTGGACCACCAGGTACCTGTAAAATGTTTTTGGGGGGTCGGGAGGGTGGGGGAAGCAAAGGGATTCATTTTAAAGGGTTGGGGTGGGTTTACGGGTTATTTTTGTGTGCCGTTTTTCCCGCCCTCCCCAAAACGATAAGAGAAACCCCACGATCAATATCATGGGGTTTTCCTATCGTTTCGGGGGAGCCCCAGATTTCTGACGATTTTGAAAATATTGACGATATTTTTAATCGTCCGTAGCCCGATTCACATACCTAATGTTTAATGAATCTCATGGAAATGTATTAAATAGGCTCTAGAATTTGTGATGTCACGAGATGAACTGTAAACATCAGGAAAGAGATAATGGGGAGAAATTTCAGAATGAGGAAAAGTTCTTGACTTAGCTGTGTAATTATCATATTTAACAAAGCTGCAGCCTGTTGCATCACCATTCTGCTGTAGGGTTATCTGTGATGGGAGGTAAAGCTTTGTTCCAAGTAGAAAATCCACAGGATAGTCCAGGCTAGGACTGCCCATATTAAACCCATAGGGGCAGATTTTATAAATCTGAGCACATGCGTACTTTTGTTCGCGCACCAGGCGGAACAAGAGTACGCGGGATTTTAATAGATACGCGCATAGCCGCGCGTATCCATTAAAATCCGGGTTCGGCGCGCGCAAGGCTGCCCAAAATTGGCAGCCTGCGTGCGCCGAGCCGCGCAGCCTGCCTCCGTTCCCTCCGAGGCAGCTCCGAAATCGGAGCGGCCTCGGAGGGAACTTTCCTTCCACCCCCCCGCACCTTCCCTTCCCCTACATAACCCACCCCCCCGGCCCTATCTAAACCCCCCCCTACCTTTGTCGGCAAAGTTACACCTGCTGCCGCGCTCCATGTTCCGGTCCGGGGCCTGGTCCGGAGGCCGCTGCCATGCCCTGGAACGCCCCCGGGCCGAAACTACACCCGCGGCGTCACCCCCGAAACGCCGCGTCACTCGCGACACGCCCCCCCGACACGCCCCTCCATGCGCGTCCCGAGGCTTGCGTGCGCTGCTGAGCCTATGCAAAATAGGCTCGGCGCGTGCAGGGGGGGGTTGGGGTAGGTTTTCGGGGGGTTCGTGCGTATCTTACGCACGTACCCCTTTGAAAATCTACCCCATAGTAACCAAAAGCATGTAAGTTAATGGGGCGGTTGCAAGAAGTCAAGTTACTCTTCTGGGATTCAGATTATTCATATTCAAGATAGCACAGCAAAGTCCTTGAAAAAATTATTGATATCTCTAAAACCTTTTTTTCTAATTTGTTTCCATTAATTGGATAATCTCAACAGTTTGCAAACAGATGGTCTTACCTGATTCACTTAATGCACCATCACTGCAAAGCAATCTCATTCCTAAATTGAAACAAGTTCTACAACATTGACTTAGGGCCTGACTTACTACATTTTTTTTTATCATAGACACAGGATGGGAGAAAATAATACTAAATCAGCCTTAATTAAATCGAAGTCAAATGTACCACACCATTAAGCATTCCTGCAGTGTGCATTTACTATATGAAAAAAGGAAAAATAAAGATATACAGGCATTTATAGCACTGACATTCTTTTTTGTGGTTTGTGATGTTTCAGGAGGAGAAGTGGGAGGAGGAGACATCAGCAAAATTAGGGTTTATATCTTGCTTCTCCCACTTATATCCCTTGTGATTTTCAAAAATATTTACAGGCTTAAAACTAGGTTTTGCATGTGTAAATGCACTTTACCCGTGTAAGTGGGCTTTTGAAAATTGCTCTGATAGTATATTACATTTACATTCATAACTCCTTTGAAAATGTACCTGCTAAATAGAAAGCTCCCTGGGACAGGAGCTTTTTTGTATCTGAACACTTATCATTATTAATACAACACTGCATACATCCAGTAGCACTTTAAAATAATAATTAGTGCTGTCATCAAAATTAATATACAATTTTCTATACTTCTCATTTGATTATACATATGGGAATACAACAAATGATTCTAAAACTGTATATATCTGACAAATTATTTTGGCAGCTCTCTGAATAACTGACTTTCAACTATCCTTTATCAATATATACCTTTTACACAGTGAAATATAAATGCCCTTAAGTCAGCAATGACATTGTCTACACCTGAAGCTACTTTTGTTCATTAGCATACATAGCAATATCAATGGTCCCTTAATAATTACTGCTGGATTTTTTATGCATTGAACAATTAATAAGCCTTTCAGAAAGAACAAGAGAAATAAGTGGCTACAGCACTTACAAAATTAATAAGTGCAGGAAGATTAAAAACTAAATATGAACAAGTATGTTTCTACATTTTTTCTTTAAAACTCTATCTTGATGTAAAGTTAGTATTCAAAAGTTAACTTTGCACCTTCCTTAATTTGAGATGGAAGAATCCAGCTTTTGTGATAAAGCAGCCAGCTACATCATTAATCCTGGTCAAAGATACACACAGTAAGGATGTGTAGAGGAAAAATATTAATTTTGGTTCATTTATTCATTTCATGGGTCGCCTTCGTTCATTTCATTAGTTTCAAACTAATTAGTTGGTTTTTGGAGTGCAGATTAGAATCCGCACAAATATTTTCCTTGTAGACTTCCTGGGATTTTTTTAGGAAGGTGTTTTACATATCCTGCACCTTTCCAGCTTTTGGGCTATTCTCTTTTTGGGATGGGTCTCAGGGGTATAAATTACCTCTGAGCACATGCAGTAATCAGACAGAAGGTGACACTATAGAAACCAGAGAGTTGGTGGCACTGGTTAGAAGAGGGAAGGCAATATTGAGAAAGCAGATTATCCCATGATTGCACAGTGCACAGGAGTATATTGTAGAAGAGACTTTGAGTAGGTCCTCAAGACCTAGTCAAGTGAAGAGGGTTTTTTTGAAGTAAGAATTTTTGAAGAAAAGTAATTTTGATATTTTAGAGCAGCTCTTGGCTGAGGACGAGAACCCCCTGGAATGAAAAGCAGTATCCCTGTTCTTGCATTTTGAGCCCTGTTAACAGCAAGGTGAAATAAAGAATGGAGATTTTTAAGATTCTATCTATTTTTGAAGCTGGGGAAAGTTTTTCCATCATCCCTGGTATATGTTGGAACTAGAAGAGAACTTACTTACCCTTACGGGTAGATTTTAAAAGGGGCTGCACATGCACCCATAGATATGTGATATTTTACCTGTGTGTTGCATTTTATAAAGTATACAGACATATGTCTGCAGCCGAGAGAGAGAAAAAGAGAGGGTGATGAAAAGGAGTTAATTTGTACAATGCCGTTAGCAGAGACTGCATTGATGAAATCAATTCCTCTTGTTAGATTTTCCATCGCTTATAAGTTCTAAAATTCTTTAATGTCAATTTTACAATGAATACCTCTGAATGTTTCTGTAACATCACTCCCCAAACCCCAACCCCCAACCCATCTCCCAAAAACTCAACCCGAAAAAGTGTTCTCTTACAATGGTCCATATATTGAGTGTCAGGCTGAGCCTTATAAAGAGTCTCTCTCTCTCTCACCTGGATACCTACTGAGGAGCTGTAGCAAAATTACACCAGTAACATGCATGCACTGGCTGAGGAAAATTAGTGGTTACGTGCTGACCCATGTCCTGCCTAATTTTCTGGAATCGTGTCCTTCCCGGTTAATTTTAAAATTCGCATAGCTCCCACATGGTCCACTCACACATGTAAGTAGCCATTTTTTGCGCGCAAAGGGGCAGATTTTCAAAGGCTACGTGCGTAACATACATACGTAACCCGAGAAAATCTGCCTCTGCGCGCACAAGCCCCAGGACGCGCAAAAAGGGGCGGTCCGGGGGGCGCGGTCGAGTGCTTTGGCACAGTGGCCTGTGCCGGGGCATGGTGCACCGGACACCCGCCGGCGCGCACAAGTTACGCCTGCCTCAGTACACGTAGGGGGGGATTTAGTTAGGGATGGGGGGGATTATATAGGGGAAAGGAGGGGAAGGTGGAGGGTCCGGAAAAAAAGTTCCCTCCAAGACCGCTCCGGAGCGGTCTTGGAGGGAACGGGGAAAGCCATCGGGGCTCCCCTCGGGCTCGGCACGCACAAGGTGCATATGCGTGCACCCCCTTGCGCACGCCAAGCCTGGATTTTATAACATGTGTGCGGCAGCGCACGCATGTTATAAAATCTGGCGTAGATTTGTTTGCGCCGGGTTGCACCAACAAATGTACGCCCACGCGTAGATTTTAAGACCTGGCCCACAGCTTTTAAAATCTACCTCTTATTGGGAAAGGCACATTGGAACAGGACACAGTTAGAAGCAGGAAGGTCATCAAAAGAGACACTATGGACAAAAAGAAACATTTATTTTTAATTTGTATTTTTCTCATCCTGTTAATGATTTTTAAAATCCTAGCATGGATACTCCTTTTTAAGTTGAAATTAACCCTTTAATTATTTGAAGACCAATTTTGGACTATAACCCTGTTACTCAAGTGTGCCCTTTTGGACTGACTGACCCCCTTGACTGTAAAAATTGAAAAATGAGTGAAAGTGACTGGGCAGCCTGGTTACTCCACAACAGCACCTAGGGTCCAGAAGGCTCAAGCTTCCTCCCCGCTGGAGAACCCTACCCCCAGGGCTGAAGTCTGATGTAAGAGTGTTTTGGAGATAAAGGAGAGTAAAGACAGTCCTGGGAATTTACTGTAGCCCCTGCATCAGGGGGCCTGCACCACAGATGAGTTTATATTTTATTTTCATTGAAGTCAAAGGAGAAGCAATGTAGCCTATTGAGTTTCAAAATTGGAGTTTTGTAATCAGTTCTAATGAAACTTGTGGATAGACAACAGCAGAAGGGGGCAGAGGGGGGAGTCACATGATGGAGCGATGGTGCTGTTGCGCGTCCCGGCCACGTCCGCACCATGGCCGGCCCTGCTCACCTCGCTATCCCTTCCACCAGCTCCGGGCACTCCTCCTCAGTTGCCAATTCGCGGCGTCCCTGGTTCCCCCGCTCGCAGTCTCCCATGCAGGCCTCAGAGGAGATCCCGTCAGGGCTCCGCGTCGTCGGCGTCCTCGGCCCCCCGCGGCCGACCTGCAGCCCTTTAAAGGGCCAATGGCGGGAATACCCGTGGGGGCACCTTCCAATGATGTCACTTAGGCTGGATACTTAAGGCAAGGCCCTGCTTCCTGTTCCTTGCCTTGGCAATCGGGTCGACACAGCTTGGGGCGGATTTTAAAACCCCTGCGCACCGATTTTGCATAGGCTGCCGGCGCGCGTAAAGCCCCGGGACGCGCGTAAGTTCCGGGGCTTTCGAAACGGGGAGGGAGGGGGCATGTCCGGGGGCAGGCCCGGGGGCGTGGCGCCAGCCCGGGGGCGTGGTTGAGGCCTCCAGACCACGCCCCCGGGACTGGAGGACGGAGCGGGACTGCCGGCGACACGTGCAAAGTTACGCCTGCTGAAAGCAGGTGTAACTTTGCCGACAAAGGTAAGGGGGGGGTTAGATACAGCCGGGGGGGGTGGGTTAGGTAGGGAAGGTGGGGGGAGGGTGAAGAAAGGTTCCCTCTGAGGCCGCTCCGAAATCAGAGCGGCCTCGGAGGGAACAGGCAGGCCGCGCTGGGCTCGGAGCGCAGGTTGCACAAATGTGCACCCCCTTGCGCGCGCCGACCCCGGATTTTATAAGATACGTGCGGCTACGCACCGGTGGCGCGAACAAAACTACCGGCGCATATTGTTTTAAAATCCGCCCCAGCTTGTGTAGTAAGTTTGCCTCCGTGTTCCAAGTATCTTCTGTTCCAGGGTCTCCTGTTCCAGTGTCTCCTATTTCTGTGTCCTTCTCAGGTAGTACCTATCCGGACTGACTTCTTGGTACTGACCTTTGCTTGCCTAACCATTCTTCTGCCTGCCGCCTGGAACTGACCACTGCTTGCCTGACCATTCTTCTGTCTGCCGTCTGGAACTGACCATGCCTGCCTGACCATTCTTCTGTCTACCGCCTGGAACTGACCCTCACTTGCCACAACTACGTACGGACTGACTCTGGAGTTGACCCCCGCTTTGGCTGACATCTCTTGGACTGATATTCTGGCATTGACATTTGCGCTTCATTCGGACACGCTCTTCTGGCCCCCAGGGACCTTCGGGCCTACGCACTTGGATAACAACCGCGGCTTCCACGTGGCTGGACCTATAAGCGCTGCCTGTCTCTTCCAGTGGACCTCTCTGAACTGTTGCCTTTCCGAGGTCTCCGGAGCTTCCGGTCCTGGTCTAGTCCACTCATTCTGCATCAGCCTCGCACCCTTGCTCGTGGTGGGCACACCTCTCTGATTCCTCTCTGGGAGACCATCGGAGGCCCACCTAAGTCCAGGTGGTCCGGGTACCCAAGGGCTCAACCTGCAGAAACACCGGACTGTTACTGGTGAAGCTCCAGCTAGCCTCTGTCTCCTTGTGTGTTCCGCCTCTTGGTGGCAGGCGCTCTCTGGGTCCAACCAGAGGTCCGTATCAATCCTGCACCAGGCTAAGGGTCCACAGCTGCATTCCTGACTAGCTCCCATTTCTTCACCGATAAATTGCTACTTTTCAGCCTCTCCTATACTGGCACAACTCAAAAAAGATATCTGATAAAAGGCCCAAGAAATTGCTACCTATGATCTGGGATAAGCAGGCTCTATAGCCAAAGGACATTATGCATAACATTGGCAACTAACAGATGGCCAGAGGTGATATGGCTTTGGAGAATGAGGCCTCCTGTGAAGATATCCAACTGATGGAGATGACCGAGGCTATGAAGGTGGTTATGAAGTAATTAGGGGACAAGATCCATGATAGTATCGAGGCCAAGCTGGAGTCCATCACAGACAGAGTTGATCAGCTAGTCTCTACATTAGGGGACATGAATGTGAGACTCAATACCATTAAAGAATGCATGAAGGACATGGAAATATCTCTTACTCGAATGGCAGATGTCTGGAGTCCTAGTGCATTCCTATAAGAGAGTCAAGGAAAAATACGCTGATTTGGAGAACCGAGAAAGATGTAATAACCTGTGGATTGTGAGATTTTCAGAGACAGTAGAGGGAGAAGATCCAGTAGGGTTCCTGGCACATTGAATACCAGAAGCGCTTGGGCTAGAATGTAAAAATAACACTCAAAATACCGCAGATTGAGCACACTGAGCCCTAGCACCAGCCCCAGCTGAAGGAGGCCGCCCACAAATGATAATCCTCAGGTTTCATCACTATCATGGCAAGGCCCAGGTTCTTGAGGCAAGCCAATGGAAGCAGGATTTTTTTTTTATGTCCAGCAGAGATGGCAGAGTTTTGGTAATATGAAGAATGAGTTGTGGAATTGTGGGCTTTCTTAAGCAATGCTGAACCCAGAGCACTTAAGAATGGAGCACAGAGGCCGGTCCACAATGTTCATTGATGCAAAATGGTTACTGCCTTCATACAGCAGATTATAGAGGAGCACATAGAAGTAAGCGCGTGATTTGACATGCCTGCATCTTATATCCTATTGTGTTTCATTGAAAATAAAAATGCTTAAAGCCACTAGCTTATTAACAATTCTGTCATTAAAGTCAGCACGCCTTAGTCAAGTGCGTGATCGAGCGATATCAATAGCCGGCCCCAAACTCTGGAACACGTTACCAGCCCAGCTAAAATTACAAGCAGACATTAAGAAATTTAAGACCAAGCTTAAGACATGGCTTTTCGGATGTGCATATGCAGATATTAATTAACAAATTATTTCATGCTTAAGGTTTTAGTTTTAAGAAATTTTTTATTTTCTCCGCTTACTTTCCTTTTAATGTTTGTAATTTATATTGTTGCTGTGCCTTTTTATGATTTTATGATTTTTAGTATTTGTACTGGCTCTTATTTATTTATTATTTTATACTTATCTATTTCCCTGAATTTTGATTCTATTGATGATCTATTTATTTATTTATTTATTTAACGGTTTTTATATACCGACGTTCATCAAGGATATCACGTCGGTGTACATTGAACAGAAACATTACGCCAGAGGCGTTTGACAGGAAACATGATGGAATATATGATTTTAAACTTGGGTGAACAGCATAATAAAAAAGTGATATATAATATATTTAACGGATAACAATGTTATATAATATATACAGGAAAAGGACAACGAGATGCATTAGGGCTGAAAAGAGGTGGGGACCAAAAGGTGGGACTATAGGGGGTGGGGGGAAAGGGTGTCTAGGATATAGGAGGGAGGGATGCCGTGAAAGGAAGTTAGCTCAGGGGGTTTGAAAGTAGAGAGGCTATGAGGTTGTGGGATAAAGGAAATTGGGTGGCCGAGGTGTAGATATTAGGAGTAAGCTTGTGAGAAAAGCCACGTTTTGAGTTTTTGCTTAAAGTTTTTTGGGCATAGTTCTTGGCGCAGATCTTTTTCTTACTTTCATTTTATTGTAAACTGCTGTGAAGGTTTTACTGATGCGACGGTATATAAAAAAAAATAATAAACTAGAAACTAGCTGTGGAGGAAGGTTTTATTAACTGCTATAATATAAATGTAACTTTGCCTTATTCACCTCTATTGTTAATTACTTTAGTTATTGCTTCAGTTATACCCTTGTTCTATGTAAACCGATCCGATATGGTTATTACTATGAAGGTCGGTATAAAAAAGTGTTAAATAAATACATAAATTAAATAATAAGGTACCTTATGGAGAGGAAGAGTGCCAGACAAGACACTAGAATAAACTCCCTCTCAAATGATTTTACTGATAACACAGCATTATATAGAATTTCAGTTGTATATTTCCAACCCCTAAACAAGATTACATAACTGTCAAAATTTCTATGATTGCCTTTCTATTACAAACAAATAATCTGAATGGCTGTATGGTAATTTGCTTTCATTCTCCAAGTTAATTAATTCTCATCTCATATGTAAATGTTTTCTTGGAATTTGCCACCATTAGCAACTTTGTGCTTGTTCTAAGAATATTGTCTATAATCTTAGATGGAATTTCAATTGGCCTCGTCCTTGTTCTAGTTCTAGATATGTTTCTATAATCTTACATAGAATGTAAACTGATCTCATCTCTATTCTTAAATGAATGTAAACTAACCTCATATCAGTTCACAATGTTCTAAAGCCTTGTATTTCAGCATCTTTATCTAATTTATAGAGTCTTTTGCCTAGGAAAAACAAGTGCAAGACTGAGGCAATAATGTTGCTAGTAATTACAAAACTGCTTATGATCAAAAATCAAAAACCCAGGAGTACAGGAATAATCACTTAATATGTGACATGTCAAAAAGTGTTTCACTGAGACAAAGGGCCTTTGAGCACCCACATCAATCCTTTTTAAATTTGGCTTTAGCTGGAGAGTGTAAATTAAAAAGGGATCAACGAGCGCATGGGGCATATGTTCTGGCAGGGTGGGGAGGTAGGAGGGGGTTCATTTTATTTTGTTTTTAAACTTGCACTTTATGGGGGGAGGAAGGGATGGAGGGAGGGTTATAATCACCTGTATAAACTGCTCACCGTCCTTGTTTGGGTGACTGTACAGATATACTTTGGAATACGAGTCCGTTGGCTAGACGGCTCTGCTGCACACTACAGAGACCACAAGGAAGCTGGTGGCAAAATGAGCAGTCATGGTGGCTGCTTTCAAACTGCGTCATCATGTCCTGGAGAGTAAAAGCAGATGGCGGTGGGAACTGCTGCTAGTGCAAATGGGAAACAATCAGAGCTGGATCAGTGCAAGAAGCAAGAGCTCTGCAATCTCCTACTCAGGCTTGGACTGATCTGTTATCAGATGTAGACTGGAGGGATATGGGAATAGGAGGGGGAAGGCAGAGGGTTGATTGGGGGTTTGGACAGTGAGAGGAGTTAAAGGGGAGCAAGGAAGGTGGGTCAAGCAGAAGAGGCTTTATGAGGGTTTAATTAAGCAGAGCATCAAAGAGATTTGCCTCAGGTGGTCCTTCACCCAATGTCATTCTGCTGGGAGGGTGGGATGGGGTTTCAAGATTCAGCATGGGTGACAGGGGGATAGTAAGGGTAAATATGTGAGAATTACCCAGTCTCTAGGAAGCGTTAAGTTTCAGGGGGTTGTTACAGGGAGGGCAATTGTTTTGATTTGGGGGGGGGGTTAAGAGGGTTATGGTTCTGATCCTATTGGTTGATAATAAAAAAGTGGTTGCGTGACTCTACAGGATAGTGGGAAAAATATTGGTACCACATGCTGCGGATGAGTAAATATTTCCCTTAATGAGAGCGGGATTGGTATCCCAATGAAGCGGAAAAGAATTCTGAATTCCCCGAAGAGACAAGGAGCTATGATAGATTTTTACAGGACATGCACCTCTGACTTAAACACAACAAGATGTTTAGGGACTAGGTTGGACAAACATTCTTTTCTTCTTTCAGTACTAAAAGTAGGGGAGTATGTATTCTTAGCCACAAAAACTGTCCACTGAATGTCATCAAATCCATGTCAGATCCAGAGGGTCAATTTATAGTCCTGGAATGTTCTTTATATGACAAGCATTTTCCATTGGTCAACGTCTATGGGTCAAATGAAAGTCAGCAGGCATACTTTAGCAGCTGGTTGAGATACAGGAGGGATTTTCGTCTGCCCCTCTCATTGTTGTAGGGGACTGGAATGTATTTTTAGACCCAGCTATGGACAGTTTGGCTGCTGGCAGGAAGGACAGGGTCAATCGCTGGGAGTGTGGGATCTTATGTCATGTTTGGGGCTTACTTGCAGGGATTATACTTATTACTCTCCATGACATGCCACATATAGCTGTATAGATTACTTTCTCTGTGCTGCTGAATATAGCAGATTGTTTAGCTTAATGGATATACTGACCTGCCAAATGTTTTATTACTATCCAGTTGCTTCTCCATTTTAATATCCTCTAGAACTAGGTACTGATAGATCTTGGTGATGCAATACATTTTTGTTATGCATTGAGAGCTTTTGCACCATGGTGGTCAAGGTCATTGAAGACTTTCAAGAGATTCATGTAGATGCTGAACAATCTCCTACACTATGGGAAACTCTTAAAGCAGTTCATAGGGGCCATATTATTAGCTTTGCAAAACACCTTAATAAATGGAGAAAACAGAGAGAGAAAAATCCTAGAAAAATGGAGCAAAGCTCTAGAAGGCCAACCTAACTTATTTGCTCACGTAGGAATTTCTGGCTACTAGGCAGCAGATACAAATGGTACGGGAGAGAAAAATATAGAGAAGGCCTTTAAGTTTACTAAGGTATGCTTTTATGAGCATGGATGTAAGATGGGAGCTTTACTGGCCCGCTCCATACATAGGAGAATATCAAAAACACATATTACTGGAAATCAGGATAACAGTGGGGGGGGGGGGGGGGGGCAGGGCGGGAGGAGGGTAATCAGGCACAAGCTTTCAGAGATAAGTGAAATATTTTGAGGTTATTTTGAGGAGCTGTATGATTCCAGGCAGACCAATGTTTAGAGAGGATCACTGCATATATAGAACAAATATAAGTCTTGTCATACTGTGTCAGACCAAAGATCCATCAAGCCCAGTATGCTGTTTCCAACAGTAGCCAAACCAAGTCACAAGTACCTGGCAGATTCCCATGGGGGTAGACAGATTCCAAGCTGCTTATCCCAAGGATAAGAAGACCATTTTTGCAACTACACCTTACTAACGGTTTTTGGACTTTTCCTCCAGGAACTTGTCCAAACCTTTTTTTAAATGCAGCTATACTAATAGCTTTCACCACATATTCTAGCAACAAATTCCCGAGCTTAATTAGGGGTTGAGTAAAAAAAAACATTTTCTCTTATTAGATTAAAGTGCATCACCTAAGAAAATAAGAACATAAGAAGTTGCCATACTGGGTCAGACAGAGGGTCCATCAAGCCCAGCATCCTGTTTCCAACAGTGGCCAATCCAGGTTACAAGTACTTGGCAAATACCTAAATATTAAATAGATCCCATGGTACTAATGCCAGTAATAGCAGTGGATATTCCCTAAGTCAACTTGATTAATAGCAGTTTATGGACTTCTCCTCCAAACCTTTTTTAAACTCAGCTACACTAACTGGCCTAACCACATCCTCTGACAACAAATTCCAGAGCTTATTTATGCATTGAGTGAAAAATAATTTTCTCTGATTTGTTTTAAATGTGCTACTTGCTAATTCATGGAATGCTATCTAGTTCTTCTATTATCTGAAAGAGTAAATAACTGAATCACAATTACCTGTTCTAGTCCTCACATGATTTCATAGACCTCTATCATATCCCCCCTCAGCTGTCCCTTCTCCAAGCTGAACAATCTTAACCTCTTAAGCCTTTCCTCATAGGGGAGCCATTCCATCCCCTTTATCATTTTGGCCACTCCTCTCTGTATCTTTTCCAGTGCAACTATATCTTTTCTGAGATGCAGCAACCAAAATTGCACACTGTAATCAAGGTGCGGTCTCACCATGGAGTGATACAGAGGCATTAGGACATTCTCCATTTTATTCATTATTCCCTTCCTAACAATTCCTAACATTGTGTTTGCTCTTTTGATCACCACCACAGCACACAGAGTGGTCAATTTCAATGGATTATTCATTATGATGCCTAGATCTTTTTCCTGCATAACTTCAAAAAATGGAACCTAACATCATGTAACTACAGCATGGGATTTTTTTCCCTACATGCATCACCTTGCACTTGTCCACATTAACTAACCATTTAATCCTACTCTCTGTTTTCTGTCTTTTAACCAGTTTGCAATCCATGAAAGGACATCACCTCCTATCCCATGCATTTTTAGTTTTCTTAGAAGCCTCTCATAAGAGACTTTGTCAAACATTTTCTGAAAATACAAATGCACTACATCTACTGCTTCACCTTTATCCACATTTATTAACTCCTTCAAAAAAATGACACAGATTTGTGAGGCAACACTTCCCTTGGGTAAATCCATGCTGTCTGTGTTCCAGTAAACCATGTCTTTCTATATACTCTGTGATTTTGATCTTTAAAATAGTTTCCACTATTTTTCCCGGCACTGAAGTCAGGCTCACTGGTCTATAGATTTCCAGATCACCCCTAGAGGTTTTTTTTAAATATCGAGGCTACATTGGCCATCCTCCAGTCTTCAGTTATTTATTTATTTTTATTATTTTATATACCGACATTCGATCTCAATCAAGATATCACACTGGTTTACATTCAGGTACTGTAGGTATTTCTCTATCCCCAGAGGGCTTACAATCTAAGTTACAATGGATGATTGTAATGATAGGTTACAAATTTTTACTAATAGGTCTGAAATTTCATATTTGAGTTCTATCAGAACCCTGGGGTGTATACCATCTGGTTTTGCTACTCTTTAGTTTGTCAATATGGTTTACTACATCTTCAAGGTTCACCGTGATTTGTTTCAGTTCATGCTTGTAAACCATCTCCAGAACAGCTATGGCCCCAACATCCTCATTAGTAAACACAGAAGGAAATAATTCATTTAGTCTTTCCATGATGGCCTTATTTTCCCTAAGTGCTCCTTTTACCCCTCAATCAACTCCCTCGCAGGTTTCCTGTTTCAGATAATTTTAAAAACTTTTTTATTATGAGTTTTTGCCTCTACAGCCAACTTCATTTCAAATTTTCTCTTATCCTGTCTTATCAATGTTTTAAATTTAACTTGACAACACTTATGTTTTTCTTATTTTCTTCAGATGGATCCTTCTTTCAATTTTTGAAGGCAGTTTTTTTGGCTAAGACAGCCTCTTTCACCTCGTCTAGTAACTTCATTATATGTCCCCTTGTCTTTGTATTTTTTGAAAGCAGAAAAGGCCGATTAGCATTTACCCATTCTACTCAGCTCATGATTTTATAGATCTCTATCATATCTCCCCTTGGCCATCTCTTCTCTACTCTGAAGAGTCCTAACTTCTTTAGCCTTTCTTCATAGGGGATTCATTCCATTCCTGGAATAAAACAAGTCCCCTATGAGGAAAGGCTAAAGAGTCCCCTCCACTGCTCATTTAGACTCAGAAGGAACCAGTCTCCTCTGCCACTCAGTTAGACTCAAATGCTGGATCTAACTGAGTGGCAGAGGGATAGGTTGGCTGCCCCGGTCACCACTGATAAAGTGGCTAAGGCCATAATGAGCTTGTCTAATGGAACGTGTCCAGTACCAGACAGTTGATCCATAGATTTTTATAAGAGGTTTGCACTCAAATTGTGTCCTGGCTTGATGAAATTATTTATCTATTTGTAGCATTTTCCACAGACTGAGATATAGTGTTAATTCATAAGAAGGTTAAAGATAAGTTAGATCAGAGCTCCTATTGCCCCATATCATTGCTAAATACAGACATCAAAATCATGAAGAAAGTGCTTCAATTATGTCTGGAATCTACTTTTATTTATTTATTTATTTTTAACTTTTATATACCGATATTCCTGTATAGAATACAAATCACACCGGTTTACAATGAACAAAACCTCGCCTGTGAGTGTTACATGGAACAATTAACAATGAAAACTTTGAATAACTGACATTGAACAAAATGGGAGCCATTGATTAAACAAAGCATAAACATTTGCATAAATGAGATACAAGGACTTAAAGCTAGTCTGATGAACTATGTAACATTACTCAGAAAGGTTGCTAAATGTTGTGTTCCGTGGCCATGGCAGACCACGACCGTGGCCCCCTACCTTGTCCGCGGCCTGAGTCAGAGCCCCATGGGAGGGCTCTGACTCAGGCCGTCACTCCCGCGCAGCCCCCGGTGCTACTCGCTGCAGGGGGAGCCGTCCTGCTCCCCCGTCGCGCGTCTCTCCTCCGCAGGGGAAAATCAAAGATGGCTGCCGCCATCCTTAGGCACGAGGCCGCGCCTCCTGTGCAGATTTAAAGGGACCCAATCCCTTTAACTAGCTTCACCTGCTCTTGATCAGCCTGAGCAGGGGAAGTATATAGGGAAGCTTCCTCTGTTCATTCAGTGACTTGGCAACGACCTCCAGCGCTGTCTAGTCTGCTTGCTTCGGTGAGTTCCTTGAGCTTTGGATCCTGTTCCTGTTTCGTCTTGGTGTTCCCGGTTCCTGACTTCAGATTGGCTTATGGTGATTCTCTAGTGTGCGACTTCGGATTGGCAAGTGGTGATCCCTCAGTGTGTGACTTCGGATTGGTAAGTGACGACCCTCTGGCACTCAACCTAGGATTCCTTCTAGACTACCGTCTCCAAGGGCCCGTCTAAGTCCCAGTGGTCTGGGTCCCTACGGGCTCCTCCTGGGGGGACCGCGGGCTTACAGGGCGAAGCTCCAGTCAGCCCTTGCACTGATACCTTGACCTCTCAAAGGTCCACCTAAGCCCCAGCGGTCTGGGTCCCTACGGGCTCCTCCTGGGGGGACCACAGACCTCCAGTGGTGAAGACACAGCTCCTCGTCTTTTCATCCGCCTCCGCAGTCGCCTCAGTCTCCAGTGCTGAGGGTCAGCTGGCCCCGTCTTCCGCTCTGCCTCGCCACCCGACGAGAGAACCTACGCATCTTCTGAAAGGTATACCAGCCTCCCGTCGGCCAAGGGTTCACAAGCCTGAGCATAACACTACATACTTAGATAAATCTTGCTGAAAATACAATACTTAATGGGAACAAGTGGGCAAACTGGCGTGACTTGGTTTGGCTAACGTGACGGAATGGCCTGGTGTTATCATTCTGGAAACGCTGATCTAAATAGCCACATTTTGAGGTTTTTTTTTAAGGATATCGGGCAGGGGTCTTGTCGGAGATCTGGTGGAAGAGTGTTCCATTGTGGAGGACCTGCAGTGGATAGGGCTCTTTTCCTTAGGGATGTTTTTGCTGGAAGGGCGTATAGAGTGCCTTGGTAGGCTCTATTAATCAGTCTGACCGAGGTGTGAGGACGCGGATGGATAGTAAGATCAATTGGGGAGAGATTGTGTAAGATTTTGTGCATAATGGTAAGGACTTTGTAAAGGATTCTGAATTTAATAGGAAGCCAATGGAGGCTGTAGAGGATGGGCATGATGTGATCACTTTTTTTTGGGTTTGTCAGGATCCTGGCAGCAGAGTTCTGTAACATCTGTAGGGGCTTGATGGTGTCTGCAGGAAGGCTGAGAAGCAGGAAGTTACAGTAGTCGATTTTAGAGAGAATGATTGATTGTAGTACCAAGCGAAAGTCCTGCAGGTGAAGCATTTGAAAAGCCTCGACCAAACTGGCTTTGTTAAAAGCCTGCTGTCGACGGCTAATGTCAGTTATTCAGTGTTATGGCGCTAGGGAAGAAAGATAAGGTGCCTTAGATGCTGAGAAAGCCTTTTTACCTAGCCATTGAAGTTATTAGTGCAAAAGATCAGAGCATGCCCTAATATTACGGGGTTCAGGGCTGGGACTCACAGCCATGTTATTTCATTCTATGCAGATGATTTACTTCTTTTTCTCATGAGTCTTAGGTCATTGTTGTGACCGTCGCTGCCCGACATCTCCACTCCGCCAACCTTACCTCTTTGGCGACTCCCTCTTTGGTTGATGGAAGTTTGGCTGCCACGGCGTCATTTTGCCGACCTCCTCCAGCGTCCCCGGACCGGCTAGACGCTGCTTTCTGCCATGTTCTCCTGAGGCCTAAGGGCGCGCGAGCAGCGCGGCCCCTACTCAAGTACCAGCTACGGTGCGAACCTCAGGGGCATCCCCCTGAGATGATGTCATCATCACCAGATATTTAAGGTCTCTTGTTTTGCTAGCTAATCGAGTTCCTACCTAGCTGCCTCCAGGTATCGCTGCGGATGGGATTCGCTCTCCACTTACCTTGCTACTCTGCCACCTCGGACTTTACCAGGGGTACCTGCTCCTCAAGGGCCTCACTCTCTCTCTCTCTCTTGCTTTTCAGGTCGCAGTCTGGAACCGGTACTCGCTCGAGGGCCCACTTTCCCAGACCTGCTACTGAATATAACTTCTGCCAGGAAGTCACCGCTGCCTACAACACCAGTGAGTTACCATCTCTCTCTCAGAGCTTTCCCTGGAACCAGGTACTCGCTCCTCGAGGGCCTACTTCATTCCAACTCCTGGGCTGGACCAAGAGACTATAGTGTGAGTGTTACCATCAAGGTTCTGTTCCTGAACTCTGCATACTCTGCCTACTCACTATCTCAGTTTCTCTACAACTCAGCCATCCTAGGATCGCTGTTCCAGTGCCTGAGGGACTACAACCCAGCCGGGCTCTTCCAGCTCACTACTGCCACCTCTGGTGGTTCTCTAATAAAAGAACTAAGTGTGTGTCTGTCTCCCAACTCTGAGCCTGACTGGTGGTCCCTCTCAGGATCTTCCCCCGTGGGCGTGGTCATCTGCCACCGGCCCAAGGATCCACCCACACTTATCACAAATAATAACAGTCATCCAGTCCTGCTCTTCTTCATATCATAGAAAAGTACAGTAGGGTAGCCAGCTATAAAATTAATTTTGGCAAGTTGGAAGTATTCCCCATAGGCACAAGCAGACTTCAAGATGTACCTGCCTGTCTCTCTAAATTTAACAAAGCAGAGAATAGCAATACTTATTTTGGAATAAATGTTCCCAAGGACCTAACAGATCTATACAGAAATAATGTGACTCCAATGGTGAACAAAATACAGAGGGATCTGGAAGAATGGAATGTCAACTTTGTGTTCTAGGCAAGCAAAATTGCTATTTTGAAAATAAACATTCTAACTCTATTGATGTACGTGTTTCAGCATTTTCTGTGCTACTTACCTGAAAGCTTCTTTGCTAATACCAATAGTATGCTTCCTAAATGTATTTGATGCAACAAACTTCCACATATCTAGCTAAGAACCCCATGATGAATGGTCAACCCTGGAGTCCTGTCTTCTCCAGGATGTCCTGGTGGAAGTCTGTTGGAAACTCCACAACTGTCCATTCCTGATGGGGAGAGCTTTTTATTGCTCATGCCATGCTCCTCCAGTTCCAAATCCCAGTTTGAGGACTCCAATATTTCTTGGACTTGCATTCTGTATAAGAGTCTGAGCTGTATAACCTTTGTTATCTGGATAGACCTTTGAAGTATGGGTTCTGCTTAAGGCTTCACCTCTTCAGTATGTCTAGACTGTCCAAAGTCTCCTCCTTTGTCTTACTTGGTTGTCCAGAGTCTCATCTAGGCTCCCATTTGCAGGGACTTCCTGTTGTTCTGCAGCTCCAGCTCACTTTGTACCAATGGCAATACCTGATTTTTCTATGATTTCATTACAAACCATGTGGCTGGTTATGCTCACAGGAATCATTTACTCAGGGCTCATTAACTCTCAGGTTACTGTCAACTGGTCTATCCCACTGAATAGGATTCTGTATCCTCAGTTCCATTCACTGTTCCCCAACAGCATACCCTCTGTGACTCTGTCCACCATCTTGGAGTACTTTCCATTTGAAGCATGTATGGAGGCCTTGTAGCTGAATGCCTTCAGGTGATTCATGCAAAGTTTTCTATTGTGCCATATTCCATGTGGTGTCACCTCATTTGCCCTTACTAGTAGCAGGTTCCGCAGATAGATCACAGTCATCAGTGCCTCCTCATAGAACTTGTCAGGAAATTTGGCATTCAGCATCATGCTCCTTGCCTTTTTTATCAGTTTGTAGCTCTATCCCTCAGATACACTGTTCTGATCAGGAGTATAGGGCACTGTCATTTGATGATTGATCCCTTGTCACTTGAGCTGTGTTTGAATCACTTTGTCCACATACTCTCCTCCATTATCCTTATGAATGGTTTTATATTTAAGCTGGAACTTGTAGCGCATCTCTACCATATACTCCTTGAGTTTCTCCAGTGTTTTGCTTTTGTGTCTCTGGGGATAGTTTCTTGTGTACGTATGGTAATCATTAATGAAGGTCAGGAAGAATCTGTATTCAGAAGGGGTCACTGTTTTCATTGGTTACTGTGGATCCACTGTGAATCCACTGTGGATTTGCTGCTGTGAATGACTTCCTCTGCCATGGCTCGACTCTGGTGGTGGTGCATGTATTGCTTTGCCTTTCAGAGAGCACACACATATCAATGTCTCTGTGCAGGGGAATACATTTAAATCTGCCATCATCTGTTTGTCCAGCAAGTCATTTACTGCATCTGTGCCCCAGGAACTGTGAGTTTGGTGTGGGAGTTGGGTAGCTGCTTTAACTTCCTCATACGTGCAAATGAGTTTGTACAGGCTGTCATCTGAAACCCCTTGTGCCTCTATCCTTGTCCAATTCTTAATCATGCATGCATTTTTTTGCAAAAGAGGATAGTGAAGCCCTTATTTGTCGG
This sequence comes from Rhinatrema bivittatum, assembly GCF_901001135.1. Classification (NCBI taxonomy): domain Eukaryota; kingdom Metazoa; phylum Chordata; class Amphibia; order Gymnophiona; family Rhinatrematidae; genus Rhinatrema; species Rhinatrema bivittatum. The sequence continues at coordinate 737,927,690 of NC_042615.1, read as the reverse complement.
GCATTTCATTGACAATAGGATGCCCTTCAGGTCTGGTACAAACAGTACAACTTTCATGTGCATTCTGTGCTTGCATCCATCTATGGTTCTAGCCATCCCTGTCCCTTTCCCATTGCAGGAACAAATTTCCCATTTGCCACAAATACTTTATTTTTCACACTGTAGTCAATGTTTGTGAAAAAATCTTATTACTTATCATGTGATTTGTTGTACCCAAATCAATACATACATTTTCCATGTTGCTTCTCTCAGAGTTTAATGGTATAGATCCAAAGCAATTAGGTGTTTCTCTGGTTGCTTGCACTCTTAAATGCACCTATTGCCTCAGCTGATGACTGGGCAGTTCTTCAAGTGGCCCAATCCCTTGCAGTGATTGCATAGCTTGGGCTGTGACCACCTCTGGGCTTCACTCCCCACCTATGTAGGTATCTATGCCTCTCCCAAGCTGTGTGAGAAGTTTTTGCTTTTCTGGGCTGCTTTCAGATATCAGCCTCTCCCCCTGCAGCAAGAACAGTTTGAAAATCATTTGTGACTTTCTAGTCCTCCCCCATGCAGGGTTATCTCATGGAACTTGTGATGCTTGCCATTGTCTCTTTTAGTTTTTCACTGCTGTAAATTCATCTATGAGTTTGCCTTTCACATGGTCCAGGATCAGTTCTCATTCTGGTCTAGTCTCCAGTGAACTTATTAGTGCATTAAATGTGTCTGACAAGCTACACAATCATATCACAAAATTTTTAAAATTTTCTCATATATCAATTTCTCCTTGATTTCTAGCATGGTATTAATATGCTCTACTATTTCTTGAGATTCTTTCAGTATTAAGCTGTATAATTTGTGAAGCAGAAACAGTTTTCTATTTAAATTACACTTTTCATGTAATCTTTTCTAACTTTACCACATCTGTTTTAGAGCGGCACAGCTATGGATGTGTACTAATTATCTTCAACAAAAAGACAAATAACACTTTGATTCAAAATCTTTCTGGTCCTACATTTCTGCACTTCCAGTAGTCTATCCTTGCCTATTATATCTCATAATTTATCTTTATTCAGCATCATTTCCATCTTGAACTTCCATATCTGATAACTACTTGCATTGTGCTGGATGTCATGCTCTCTCAGTCAATTGCTTCTTTTGCTCCATTCTATGGTCATAGTGGGCTACCTGCTTTTCTTTTCAGCTTGATTCAGGTTTGTGTGGGCTCTATTTCCCTCGATCAGCACAGCCTGGATTAAAAACCCTTTTTTTTAGGTTTGTAGTGTACTCTGGACATGTTACCTGATGAATTTTTCTCTCATTATCTGATACCAGTTCTGAGCAGATCTGCTCATTCAGAATCAGAATTGGGGGTGGGCAGCAGGTACCTTCATGCAACCAGGAGAAAGACTTACTGTGAAACAGAAATGGCTCAGAGCTCTTCCTTGGCTGCATGAAAGAATTCTTAACTTGGGAAACTGGAATAGAAAAACAACAAACATTATATACAGTTGTGGTTTTTTTACAGGTGATTGTGCCAAATTTAACCAGCAAATCAGGCAGAAAGAAAGATGGATGCTGGACTCACTAGTACAAGTTACATCCTACAGAAGTCCTTGCAGACCCACCTCTCCCAGAGTTAGGTGACATGATTGTGGGGTGTTAACCCCTTGCTGTCAGTGCTAGAGAACGGCCCTACCCGTTCTAGACCTCTCATGATTTTAAACACCTCTATCATATCCCCCCTCAGCCGTCTCTTCTCCAAGCTGAAAAGTCTTAATCTCTTTAGTCTTTCCTCATTGGGGAGCTGCTCCATGGTAGCCCGTCTCTTTACCTTTTCCATCGCAATTATATCTTTTTTGACATGTGGTGACCAGAATTGTACACAGTATTCAAGGTGCAGTCTCACCATGGAGCGATACAGAGGCATTATGACATTTTCCGTTTTATTCACCATTCCCTTTCTAATAATTCCCAACATTCTGTTTGCTTTTTTGACTGCCGCAGCACACTGAACTGACGATTTCAAGGTGTTATCCACTGTGACGCCTAGATCTCTTTCTTGGGTTGTACCACCTAATATGGAACCTAACATTGTGTAACTATAGCATGGGTTATTTTTCCCTATAGCATCACCTTGCACTTATCCACATTAAATTTCATCTGCCATTTGGATGCCCAGTTTTCCAGTCTCACAAGGTCTTCCTACAATTTATCACAATCTGCTTGTGATTTAACTACTCTGAACAATTTTATATCATCTGCAAATTTGATTATCTCACTCGTATTTCTTTCCAGATCATTTATAAATATAATTGAAAAGTAAGGGTCCCAATACAGATCCCTGAGGCACTCCACTGCCCACTCCCTTCCACTGAGAAAATTGTCCATTTAATCCTACTCTCTGTTTCCTGTCTTTTAGCCAGTTTGCAATCCACGAAAGGACATTGCCACCTATCCCATGACTTTTTACTTTTCCTAGAAGCCTCTCATGAGGAAAAGTAAAAAGTCATGGGATAGGTGGCGATGTCCTTTCGTGGATTGCAAACTGGCTAAAAGACAGGAAACAGAGAGTAGGATTAAATGGACAATTTTCTCAGTGGAAGGGAGTGGACAGTGGAGTGCCTCAGGGATCAGTATCGGGACCCTTACTTTTCAATATATTTATAAATGATCTGGAATGAAATACGAGGAGTGAGATAATCAAATTTGCAGATGACACAAAATTGTTCAGAGTAGTTAAATCACAAGCAGATTGTGATAAATTGCAGGAAGACCTTGTGAGACTGGAAAATTGGGCATCAAAATGGCAGATGAAATTTAATGTGGATAAGTGCAAGGTGATGCATATAGGGAAAAATAACCCATGCTATAATTACACAATGTTGGGTTCCATATTAGGTGCTAAAACCCAAGAAAGTGATCTAAGAGAAGGTACAGAGAAGGGCTACCAAAATGATAAGAGGAATGGAACAACTCCCCTATGAGGAAAGACTAAAGAGGTTAGGACTTTTCAGCTTGGAGAAGAGACGACTGAGGGGGGATATGATAGAGATGTTTAAAATCATGAGAGGTCTAGAACGGGTAGATGTGAATCGGTTATTTACTCTTTAGGATATTGCACGTTCAGGTTGATTAGAGATAAGGATTTCAGTTTTAGATGCATTTGGTGCAAGGTGGAGGTTAGCATGTGGCACATTTAAAACTAAATCGGAGAAAGTTCTTTTTTTACTCAACGCGCAATTAAACTCTGGAATTTGTTGCCAGAGGATGTGGTTAGTGCAGTTAGTATAGCTGTGTTTAAAAAAGGATTGGATAAATTCTTGGAGAAGTCCATTAACTGCTGTTAAGTTGACTTAGATAATAACCACCGCTATTACTAGCAATGGTAACATGGAATAGACTTAGTTTTTGGGTACTTGCCAGGTTCTTATGGTCTGGATTGGAGGAGAAGTCCATTAACTGCTTTTAATCAAGTTGACTTAGGGAATATCCACTGCTATTACTGGTATCAGTAGCATGGGATCCACTTAGTGTTTGGGTACTTGCCAGATATTTGTAGCCTGGATTGGACACTGTTGAAAACAGGGTGCTGGGCTTGATGGATCCTTGGTCTGACCCAGTATGGCAATTTCTTATATTCTTATTTGTTCATAAGTTCTATCCCTTTCACAATGTCGCTCACAAAGATATTTAACAGAACAGGTTCCAACAACAATTCCTGTGGGACTCCACTTAAAATGGTTCTCTCTTCAGAGTAGATTCCATTTTCCAGTACACACTGTCTCCTATCAGTCAACCAGTTTGAAATTCATGCCACCACCTTGGCACTCACTCACAAGCTTCTCATTTTATTCACAAGCCACCCATGCAGGATCATATTAAAAGCTTTGCTGAAATCCAAGTACATCACATCAAGCACTCTTGCTTGATCCATTTCTCTAGTCACCCAATCAAAATAATCAGATTTGTTTGACAGGTCCTTCCCCTGGTGAATCCATGGTGCCTTGGGTCCAGCAACCTACCAGATTGTAGATACTTCATTATCCTTTCCTTCAGTAGAGTCTCCAATAATTTTCCCGCAACCGAGGTGAGGCTAACCAGCCTTTAGTTTCCAGTCTCTTCTCTGCTATCACCACTCCTGTTTCCAGGGATCTACTGAACAGGTACTTCAGCGGGCACACCAGCACATCTCTGAGCCCTCTTAGTATCCTGGGGTGTACTCATATGGCTCCATGGCCTTCAGTTTGCCTAGCTCCTCCCATACATTCTCTTCTGTAAACAGAATTTTGTCTACGCCATCCTCATCTACAGTCTTGTTAATGAGCAACGGTCCTCCTCCAGGGTCTTCTTTAGTGAACACTAAAGTGAAGCATTTTTTAATATTTCTGCCATTTCTTTATTACTCTCCACATATTGTTCCTTGTCACCTTTCAGTTTCACTGTACCATTTCTGACCTCCCTACTTTTTCTGATATAGCTTTAAAATGTTTTGTCTCCTCATATTACCTCTTTGGCCATCCTTTCTTACACTTGACCTTTTGCTTTCCATATTTCTTTTTTTGTCTCCCTCAGTTTTAACAGATCCTTTTCCCTGGTCCATTTTTTGGGATCCTTCATATATCTTGAATGCTGTTCTTTTCACCTTTATTTTTTCAGCCACCTCCTTAGAGAACCAGATCAGTTTCTTTTTCCTCTTACTCTTGTTTACTTTTCTAACACATAGATTTGTGGCCTTTGTAATAGCTCCTTTTAACTTGTCCCACTGTTATTCTACCTCACCCATTTTTCTCCCAGTCTTCCTTTTCCTCCTCCAGGTATATTCCCATTTTGACAAAGTCTGTATTTTTGAAATTCGAAACTCGGGTCTTCTTGTGACTTCTCTGTATCCTAGTCACATAATCGAACCACACTGATGATCACTGGTGCTCAGGTGAGCCCCTACCTGAACATTAGAGACTTGCCACTTAACAGGATATCTTTAGAAGATAACCAGTTATTTGAACATCCTCTGTTAAAAATAAATAAATAGTCACAAGTCTCCTGGGTGATTCTTATCTTCCCACCATGAATGTCTGAAACAGCCCCCTCCCTTCCAGCTAAATATAGCACAAAAGTATTGCTTCCTCAATCCCCCAGGCACATCTCCTACATTTGCCACTCTCCCCTTGAAGCCCTCCCACTCACCAATGGGTAGATTTTAAAAGGGCCGTGTGTGTGACCATAAATGTGCGCAGGTTATAAAATACTCTCTGTGCGTATGTCTGCAGCTTGACACATATATCTTGGGTGCACTCGGGGATGGGAGAGAGAAAGAGAAAAAAAGCCTCTTTATGAGGCTCAGCCTGACACTCAATATATGGACCATTGTAAGGGGGCACTTTATTTTTATTATTTGATTTATTTGATTCGGGGTGAGTTTGTGAGTTTTCAGGAGGTGGGCTGGGGTTAGGGGGTGTTATAGACACAGTCAATGGTATTCATTGTAAAATTGGCATCATTAAAGAATTTTAGACCTTATAAGTGATGAAAATTCTTACGAGAAGTTGATTTGTACACTGCAGTCTCTGCTAGCTGCATTGTACAAATCAACTCTTTCATCACTTATAAGGTCTAAAGTTCTTTAATGATGTCAATTTTACAATGAATACCTCTGAATGTGACTGTAACAGCACGCCCCCCCACACCCCAACCCACCTTCTGAAAACTCACCCCAAATCAAAATGCCCCCTTACAATGGTCAATATATTGAGTATCAGGCTGAGCCCTATAAAGAGGTTCTCTCTCTCTCTCATGTTCATTAGATACCTAACAAGGAGTAGTAGCAAAGGAAAATTAGAGGCTATGGGCCGGATTTTAAAAGGGTTACGTGCATAAGGTACACACGTAACCCTTTTAAAACCCCCCTGCGCACGCCAAGCCTATTTTGCATAGGCTCGGTGGCACGCACAAGCCCCGGGTCACGCGTAAGTCCAGGGGCTTGCAAAAAGGGGCAGTCGGAGGCATGGCTAGGGGGCATGGCCGAGTGCCCCATCACAGTGGCCTATGTCGGGGCCTGCCGCGCCAGAAGACAGCCGGCACGCCTAAGTTACTACTGCCCGGAGACAGTAGTAACTTTTGGAATAAAGGTAGGGGGGGGTTAGATAGGGGAAGGGAGGGGAAGGTGCGGGGGGATGGAAAGAAAATTCCCTCCAAGGCCGCTCCGATTTCGGAGTGGCCTCAGAGGGAACGGGCAGCGCACGCAGGGCTCGGCGCACGCAAGATGCACAAATGTGCACCCCCTTGTGCGTGCCGACCCCGGAGTTTATAAGATACGTGCGTATCTTATAAACTCCGGTGTGCGAACAAAAGTGCGCGCGCGCGCTCTTTTTTAAAATGTACATCTATGTGTATCAATAGTCTGCCACTTTTTTCTGGGCACATGTACACGCACCCTTCCCAGCTATTTAAAATTCACATGCTCACTTACACGTGTATCTAGCCGTTTTTGCAGGTGCAAGGCTTTTAAAATCTGCCTTATAGCTGTTTGAGATGTTTTTGGCACCAACCATTAACATCTGCAGTCACTTTTCCTGAACCTCTAATTATAAAATCTTCACTCAGACTCCTGACATCTGTATCTCTCTGGACTGACAGAATTGCTCTATTCTACCTGAGCAAGACACTTCAGCAAACAGAGCTAATAAGCAGATCACTGATTCTAATGTGTTATAGTCTCCTCCTATCTCTGGGATGAAAAGCAAATGGTATTTTATATTCATTCTCTTAACTGCTGTTCTGATATATTGTATCTGATTATTATTTAACTAATTATAACTCACTTTGAACTCTCTTAGTGGAAAAGCATGTCATAAATGATGATGAACAAGCTGCACCTGACTTCCCTCCCCCCTTTCTAGTTCTCCACCTTATAGGGCTTCCTCCCAGTTTTTCCCCAAGAACTTCAGGACGTGGTCCTGCAGGTGCCTTGCATTTGTAGGATGAGGGAGGCGATCATACTGGGGCACAGCTTTCCACAGAATCATCACAGCACCCCAGCTACAGAGACTGCCTCTGTGGCTGGAGCACCTGTTCTTAGCCCAAAAGCCAACTCTCTCACAGCTACAGGCACAGCTGACCTTAGGAGTCTGCTTGTGGTGGTGAGGTACCTGGCCCAAGCTCAGGAGAAACTCATAGGAACTCTTGAGTTCATTGGCCTATGTGAAACACCAGCACCCCTCGCACCCTAAACCTTGCATGATCTCTCCTCCTAGGGCCTTTGTGGTGTGTATATAGTTTTATCCTTAATCCTTCTTTTCCCTTTTATATATTGTAAGAAATATTTTTGTTTATTAATATTTATAAATACTTTCAATATTTGTTGCCAACTATGCAGTTAGTTTTAACAACAGCAGAGGCATCCTCAGAAGAGCTGGTCCCAGATCGCTGTAGGAGTCCTAGGGACCAACTTGAAAGATAGGTATGGGGCTGGGGGAGAAGGAAATGTTCAGGACAACAATATCTTCTAGCAACTAACCACTATAAGACTACACATATAAGTTAAAGAAGCAGAATGCAGGCCCAGACAATCTTCAAGAAATACCTCCTATGGATGTTGTAAGCTATGGCTTCAGATAATGAGAGAGTCATCCGTACACGCTTTGGAGTCCTCACAGAAATTATATTGGACATTATTCATGTATTTATGTGACCCAGGCATCCTTTCACGTTATCAGTAAGCCCTGGGATGTGTCATGGTAGTGCAGTTAGTGAGAGAAAAAATTAGGTGAGTATCCATTCATGTGCAGCCCCTCCTATTGAGGGTGCTGTAATGGATATACCACAGACGTTTTATAGCAGAGCTCTGCTAAGGGCTCTGTGGGCAGTCTAAGTTAAAGTTCAGGAGGAAGGCCGGAAATGTTTCCTAAGTTATACTTTTGGCCTACCTGGGGCCTGGGCTCCTTCTGCCTAAGATCCTTTGGGACAGGTCGAGGTCTCCACTGCTGTACTCTTCTGCAAAGGTGCAGAGTGGTTGTCCTAGGAATAATTTGGCTTTTGGACTTTTATATGGTAGAAGCCTTGATGGACATCTGGGCCTTTACTGGATTCAGGGAACAGGAACCCTGTGTCTAAGATGCCCAGGGATAGGGAAGACCTGCCCCAGAAATGGTGGTGACCCATTGCATGGGGCAACTCTGGAGTTACGTCCTTTTTGGGAACCATCAGCAGACCTGGCAGTTGCAGTTCCTGCCAGGATCCCTCCCAATAGGGATCCCCATCCAGTGTAAAGGAAAAAGAACTATGAGTAAGAACATATTTACAATTTGGAGGACACCCATCTGGAGTCTTCAAGCCCCTAGGGAGACACTATTTTTGGTCATCTTGGAAGGGATTTTTGCAGCCATCTAAGGGTTGCCCTGCCCTCTGAAAGATTCCTGCACAGATAGAGGTAAATAATGTAAATTATAAGAGAAGAGACCGTGGTGCTGGAAACATAATTATTGTGCCATCTGCAACTATCTTATTTAGTAGATTTAAGTTTGGGCACTAACCCAGTGCATCTACCATCTTTATATGGGCACGTAGCACTCACAAAGAACAGAATTTACCCATCTTCCAGGGATAACCAAAAGGATGTCAGACATCCTTTCAGGTCCCCTGCACTGGGACCTGAAAGGAACCCTTTCCCCCTCAAACCAAAAGATCCACAGAAAACAGCTAGTCAGGGTTTCTTCCCCAAAGAACTTACAAATACGTTTATGACCCCACCCACACAGGACACACACACCAGGGTGAGGTTTCATTTATTTGATATACTGACATTCATTGAAACACCATCATGGTGGTTATCAAGTAAAATGTAAGTACATGAAAAATCTCATTGACAGCTATCTACACAACCTGTAGGATACTGTATTCAAAATTGTTTCCTTTTGTGTTACAGATATACTAGAAGCAGTGGCTTAGCCAGAACTGATTTTTTTTTTTTGGAGGGCCCAAGGTTAACATGGGTGAGAAGTAGGCCCATAGGTCTGCGCCCTACTAGTTGTATCCTTATCGATAAATAATGCCTTAGAGTGCACCTGACAATGAATTTCTAACCAGTATCCAACAGCTGTTATACATCATGAGTGAACCTTTGAAATATTTAATCTTTATTTCAAGCTTTAAAAATTACTTCTTAATTTGAATTAATTTTATATTTATTGCAGTTCATAAAAACACAAAAATATCATGTAAAAAGCAAACAAAAAGCACAAACATCAGATGCAATCAATTATGTAATAAAACAAGTATAATGTATTCTTTCATGAATCACAGTGGGTACGGAGCGAAACTAGGATAGTTCACATGCAAAATAAATAAATATATATTCTAATTCTGGTGTCACCTCAGCAAAACAAAATCCTTCCACTGTTCAACAGTTTAGAGGTAAGTGTGTAAAGGTAATATACTACCGTAGCAATTTTAAAAAGTCATTTATGCGTGTGAAATGCAACACGTGTATAACCTATGCACATACATTGTAGCAATTTTCAAAAGCCACATTACATGGGTAAAGTGCATTTACACATGTAAAACCCAGTTCTATGTATGTAAATCCTTTTGAAAGCAGGGGTTGCCGCCTACCCCAAAGAGTGATGCCAGCGCCTTGGCCAAGGCCTATACCTAGGCCTGAAGCCAAAGCCTCGCCTAGGGCACAGGCTGAGACCTCAAGCAGGGGCCACGGCCTAGGCCCGAGAACGATGCTGTGGTCTCGGCTCAGGTCAACACCAGGACCTTGGCCGAGCCCCCCCCCCCCTCTTACCTAATCCATCAGGTATCAGCGGAAATGGCCAGGCTGGGTCCCAATGCCTAGGCCAGAGCTCAGACCCAGGCCTGATGCTGTAGCCCAGCCCGGAGGCCAGGTCCCAACACTAGGGCTTCGGCCTAGACCCAGCTCCAATGCAGGGAGAAAAATTGTTCAAAAAATAAGATACGTACAGACTGCTCCGCTCATTGTTTGTTCAGTTGTTGGGACAGTTTTTTGAAAAAATTTGAAGCAAAAATTTGGGACAGTAAGTGGCATATGATGATAGTGAGGACATGAAGTCAAAGGTTTGAAGTGGTCCTTTGACAAGTCCTTTTGATGCCCTTTCCATATCTAAAAAAATATGTTTTAAAGTTTTTTCATGTTAAACAGTCTTGCATTTGGCATTTTTTGATTTGTGAAGCTACAAGTATTGAGGTATATTAATATTTGTAAAATATTTTCATTGCTGCTACTTTTTTCTAGACGAACTGAACGAAGGAATTTGTTGCCAGAGGATGTGGTTAGTGCAGTTAGTGTAGCTGGGTTCAAAAAAGGTTTGGATAAGTTCTTGGAGGAGAAGTCCAATAACGGCTATTAATCAAGTTTACTTAGGGAATAGCCACTGCTATTAATTGCATCAGTAGCATTGGATCTTCTTAGTGTTTGGGTAATTGCCAGGTTCTTGTGGGCTGGTTTGGCCTCTGTTGGAAACAGGATGCTGGGCTTGATGGACCCTTGGTGTGACCCAGCATGACAATTTCTTGTGTTCTTATGATTATAGAAATGGCAACATTCAGAAACCAGTAGGAGAACATTTTAACCTTCCAGGACATTCTCTATCTGAATTTAGGGTTGCCATATTCCCAAAAGAAACTTCAAAGGAACATTCCAGCATGAAACTGATGAATTGAAACTCATCAAAAAAAAATCATCATACTACCTCTGAACAGAGACAATGCCTTCATGGTACTCCACAACTATCTGTGAACTTAACAGTTCTCAGATCATTCTGTCTTTTCACACTACCTCAGTTGTCAGTAGGCTGGACCAGTGGTTTTTTTCTATCAGGACACACCTGAGAGATGACGCTCACATGCATGACACACTGAACACATGACCATCACGGGACTAAATATAAACATATACCCTGCATCCACAGGAACTCCCACTTCCAAACAATGAGTGCAGAGCAGAACTAAGACATTTCCCTGTACAAACTCAACATACAAAAAAGATATTCTGATTCTGGTAAGATCTCAATAACATCACAAATTCCCTATACTACCAGGTGCATTGTAAAATAATACAAAACCTAGAAAAAAAAAAAAACAAACAAACCCCACTCTGTATATGTTTATCAAACCTGCCATACTGAAGGAGCACTAACTCCAAGAACTGAAACAGCAATATCCCTACCCATGAAAAGGCAGCAATTCACCACCAGCGCAATATCATATTGAGAAAATACAACAAATAAGACTGACACATTCTCTACATGCTCAGTCACACACATACAGAATACAGACAGTCCTACCTTCACCTAATATAGAATAAAATACCACAAATGACAAATGTAGAAACAAAAACAGGAATGGAAACCCCAAGAAGACCTTCCTCTTGCAATGCAAAACTGGAGAACTAGAAACAGAAATGTATTTCCTCCTACATTAAGCAAAGTTCAAAGATAGAAGAAATGCATATTCTCAAAATTGACATAGTACCCCTCCCCTCCATGCCCCCATCACCCCTCACTTTTCCCAATTACTCAATTGTCCCTTCACATGCTCATGTCCCTGTGCAACATTTCCGACACCCTCCACCTCTGCATCCTCTTCCCTGTGCCACCTCTCTCCCCTGCTCAACTGTACCTGCCCTTTCCTCTCCCCTTCCCTCCCCAGCATTCCTCTGACCACGTTTCCCACCCCTTCCTGCTCAGCATCCCCTGACCTCCCTTCTTCCCCAACCCTGAAGTCCCCACACCTCCATCACTCCCTCCACCTCCATCTCTCCTCCCTGCCCATCTGCCCCAGCCCCTCTTTCCTCCACTTCTCCCTACCCAGCAACCCCAACCTCCTTTCCCCCACCTTTTCCTACCCAGCAGACACCTGACTCCCCATCTCCCAAGGCCTTCCTGCCCAGCACATTTCACCCTCCTCCTGGCTCCCAGCAAGCATAAGCCTTCAGTCCAATCCAGAGTCTCCCTCCCGCTTTACCAGCAGGAGATGAGAGGAAGTAGCATTGAGGAGAGGAAGAAGATGAAGCAGTAGATGCGGAAGTCAGCAGTGGATCTATACAGCATGCACCTCTCTTCCTCATGCTTCTGCTTTCATGTCCAGGCCCCGTGGGGTGAAGTGAGAAGCTGCAGCCTCACTGCCGGCCCCTTATGAACAGGAATTGGTGATATCTCACTATGATCTGGTTGAAAAAGAAGAGAATAACCTCCCACTGGGCCAGGAAGAGGAAAAGGAAGCAAGAGCAGCTTCCTGTCATACCCAATAAAGGAGAAATCAGCCAACTCCCGTCCAGACTGATGAGCAAAGAGCAGGCCTTCCGCTGAGTCTGCGACACACTGTCCATGACCTTGTGACACACTAGTGTGTCCCGACACACCTGTTGAGAACCACTGGGCTGGACTATAATGCTATTAACACTTTGTTTCCACACCCTACCCTGCCTAATTCAGTATCCTCCTCCCCCCCCCCCACCACCACAAACACACTCTCTCACATCCCCCATATATTTTACCCACCCCCCTGTACCACATTTCATGCATCTGAATTTGTCCTCGAAAGCTGATGCCTCAATAAATTGATTAATACCAGACTAACATGGCTATCCCTCTAAAGATCTTTTCTCTGCAGTTTCTGAATGGGACATATGGGTGAACTGATAGGGTGCAGGGTGAACTCCTGGAAGGTCTAGATCAGCGGTTCTCAACCTGTGGGTCGCGACCCCGGCGGGGGTCGAACGACCAAAACACAGGGGTCACCTTGTCCGCAGACCAGTACCGGGCCGTTGAGGTTTTTTGCCGGTCTGCGGCGTCGCGGCTGCTGCGGGGAGGCGGGGCGAAGCTGGCGACCTGCCTCCTCCAACCCCAAAAGGGAAGAGACATGGCCCAAAAAGCTAGCGCGTCGCAGTGACGTATGTAGCTGGAGCCGCGCAGGCAGGAAGGAGGTGTATCAGCCACTGCAGGTGCTCCTCCTACTTCCTTCCTGCCCGCCCTGCCCTGGAAGACAAATGTTGCCGGAGCCGCACGGGGAGGAAGGAGGAGGCGCGTCAGCCGCGTGGGTAGAAGAGGCGCGTCAGCCGCGTGGGTAGAAGAGGCGCTTCAGCCGTGTGCAGCAGAGGAGCAGTGGGGCCAGGAAGACTAGAGCCGCTGCAGAGCCCATCCTGTGGCAACCCGTAAAGAAGAGGCCCAGAGGTGAGAGAGAGGTGTGTGCGAGTATGAGATGAGTTGAGAGATTGTGTGTGAGAGTGAGTTGAGAGACTGTGTGTGTTTGCAGAGACAGCATGTGAGAGCCTCTGTGTGTGTGAAAGAGACAGCATGTAAGAGTGAGAGCCTGTGCTTGAGCAAGGCAGCATGTGGGGGTGTGAGAGAGCCTGTGTACGAGACTCAGACAGCCTGTGCCAGTGAGAGACTGTGTGTATGAATGATTGCATGAGAGAGAGAGCATGTGCCAGTGAGAGCCTGTGTGTGTGTGTGTGTGTGTGTGTGTGTGTGTGTGAGAGAGAGAAATGCATGTGAGAATGAGAACCTGACTGTGTGTTTGAGGGAAGAAGACAGGTGGAGAGAAAAGAAATAGAAAAAAAGGCAATTGCAAAAAAATAAGAAAGGGAAGCAGATGTAAAAAAATAAATAAATTACTTTTTAGTGATTGGCACATGTAATCTTTGGGAATGTGCAAGAGTAGCACTTTCTCTATGGCGGATCTCACAATGTACGAGATCAACATGGAGGAAGTGGAAACCCACAGGGCCTGCACAGAGGAGGCAGCAGAATGGGCTTCAGTGCCAATAGCAGCAATCAGTGCCTCCCCAATAGCCACGTGGCAGCAGTGGCAGTAATTAGATTAATTGTTTGACTCAGCTGGAGGTGACAAAGTATGAAGTGGGATGTGAAATCACCTTGATCTGGTGGAGAATTAGGATTGCTGTTACACATGAACTGTATTTGGCAAACATAAAGGGAGCCAGGATAATCAATTGAAGCCTGCAGCTGAGGACTGATTCATTATGACTCATGTAGAAATTAGTGCATTTTCCAGATTAGTGTGCATAACACAATTCTCAACATTCAGCATTATTTCTGCTGCATAGAGTTTTATCTGAGAGGCTCTGAGGTTGTGAGGGAGCCAGTAAGAGTGAGAGCATGAGTGTGTATGAGAAAATCCAGGGGAGTAAGAGTGTGTGGGGGGGGGGGAGGGGGGAGAGAGTGTCTTACACCCTGAGAGTGTATCAGTGTCTGTGAGAGTGAGAGGTTATGGTGGGTATAAGAGCATGAATGTGTATGTATGTGACAATGTATGTGTGAGAGAGAATGGACATGTGAGTATGTGTGAGAGAGAGAGGATAACCTCCTAATCCTCGACAATATCAGGGTGACTGGAAATCAAGAGCTCCCATGTATGGACAGCAGGGGCTTTTTAAAATCCTTATTAGTTTTAATTATTGTGTGTTATTTGATATATGTGCTGTTTTGAAATATTATTGGTGTTTGGGAAATTATAAAAATGTATATGATTTTAATTAATAGAAATTCTATTTATCAGTAATTTTAAAATATTCTTTTATTAGTATGGTTTTACTATTATAACTGATGCTTTATGTTTCTTAATTTTATTGTTTTATGAGGAATGGTGGTTCTGTTTATAAATGTCATAATAAATAAGTATGCACTAAAATCCAACCCCATCCATAACCCCGCCCCCATATGACCAAAGCCCCGCCCTCACCCCACCCTCGCGGGGCGAGGGGTCACCGCAACATGAGGAACTGTATTTCGGGGTCACGGCATTAGAAAGGTTGAGAACCACTGGTCTAGATGAACTTGTGAAGGACTGGGTGAACTGGTGGAAGCATCGGCAAACTGATGATTCCAAGTATGTGTGTAAGTAGCTATTTTCAGAAGCAAAATGTGTGCATAATTTATAAAATACCTGACTCTACATTTAATTCTGGGTTATTATGTGCAAATTTTCACAATTATTACATATGTCAAATAAATGTGCATATTTTCTCTTAAATGGCTAATGAAAGAATTTGTGTTCCTGCATTGCAGATATACACGTGTACTGTAATATAGGCATATACTTTGGGGGCAGAAATACACTATATTTTATATGTTGCCTTTCTCTCTCTCTGACTTTTCCTGAGAAACAAGCTAGTAGTTGCTACCTAAGGAGAAGTAAAAGCACTTCAGACTGTGAATTAAAATATGAGTAAATCTTATTAACAGGCTAACATTTCACACTCACCTAGAGAAGTTGTTAAATTTAGTAGGGCTTGAGGGCCTTGGTAAATTTAGCATCATTTAGTGAATAGGGTTATAAGATCACATGAGTTCAAAATAAATCTATTTCCCTAATTTGCATGCACTTTCTTGGGAATTTTTGGCATGCATTCACATATTAGCATGGATTTTCACCCTTGCTAAATTGTTAGTGGCTGGCCCATTATTTACCTAAAGGCATAAGTGTGCACACAGGGGAGGTAATTTTCAAAAGGATTTACATGCTTAAAACTGTTTTTTTACACATGTTAAAGGAATTTTTTAAATTGTTACTTATATGTACATAACATCTTTGAAAATTATTCCTTACAGGTCCAATATAATAAATGTATTTTATTTATTTATGGATTAATGTTATATGTTTTATATACTGTTCTATTGCAAACATTAATGCTCAGACATCTGTATTTCAGAAGGAAATTGATTAATGAGCATTAAAAGTGCTGCTGGCATGCATAAATTAGCTTTCAATAGTTTTAACATAAAATCTATGCTAATGAGATAATTAGATATAAAAGCATGCAAACAATTTCATTGGGCCAAATATTCAAACATAAAAGTATATGAAAGTTAGCCGTATAAGACTAGGAGTAGCTTAGTGGTTCACACAGAAGAGTAGCCTAGTAGTTAGTGCAGCAGGCTAAAAATAAAGGAAACTAGCATTCAAATCATACTGTCTCAGGTACAAATTTAGATATAATCCCTCTGGGGATAGGGAAATACTTATCATACCTGAAAGTAATCTACTCTGAAGCGTCAAAAAGCAGAATAAAAATTAAATAAAAAAAAACTTATCCAGCAAACTTACATGAGATATGAAGCAGCACAGCTATACTACTAAATATCCCTGTAGAAATCACTACTTAGCCAGATAAGTCATTTTCAGCAAAGTTAAGCTTGTTTTATGGCAGGTCTATTTTATTTATTACAATATTTACATACCACCTATACAATTACATGCTAAGTGAAGTACAATCACATATAATATATAAAACAGCATACAACAATAGTATTATTTAACTAATAATAAAAATGATCTTGCAAGACTGGAAGATTGGGCATCCAAATGGCAGATGAAATTTAATGTGGACAAGTGCAAGGTGTTGCATATAGGGAAAAATAACCCTAGCTGTAGTTACACGATGTTAGGTTCCATATTAGGAGCTACCACCCAAGAAAGAGATCTAGGCGTCATAGTAGATAATACATTGAAATCGTCAGCTCAGTGTGCTGCAGCAGTCAAAAAAGCAAATAAAATGTTAGGAATTATTAGGAAGGGAATGGTTAATAAACGGAAAATGTCATAATGCCTCTATATCGCTCCATGGTGAGACCACACCTTGAATACTGTGTACAATTCTGGTCGCCGTATCTCAAAAAAGATATAGTTGCAATGGAGAAGGTACAGAGAAGGGCAACCAAAATGATAAAGGGGATGGAACAGCTCCCCTATGAGGAAAGGCTGAAGAGGTTAGGGCTGTTCAGCTTGGAGAAGAGACGGCTGAGGGGGGATATCATAGAGGTCTTTAAGATCATGAGAGGTCTTGAACGAGTAGATGTGACTCGGTTATTTACACTTTCGAATAATAGAAGGACTAGGGGGCATTCCATGAAGTTAGCAAGTAGCACATTTAAGACTAATCGGAGAAAATTCTTTTTCACTCAACGCACAATAAATCTCTGGAATTTGTTGCCAGAGGATGTGGTTAGTGCAGTTAGTGTAGCTGGGTTCAAAAAAGGTTTGGATAAGTTCTGGAAGAGAAGTCCATTAACTGCTATTAATCAAGTTTACTTAGGGAATAGTCACTGCTATTAATTGCATCAGTAGCATGGGATCTTCTAGGTGTTTGGGTAATTGCCAGGTTCTTGTGGCCTGGTTTGGCCTCTGTTGGAAACAGGATGCTGGGCTTGATGGACCCTTGGTCTGACCCAGCATGGCAATTTCTTATGTTCTTATGTTCTTATCTAATGAATTAAAAATGCTTTGTGGTGAAACAGAGGTTTCACATGCCTTGTAGTTTTTGCTCTGCCCTGTAACACTTTTCCACAGAGAGCTCATTTCCTGTGAGCTGGCCTGCAGGAGGTGTTTGACCTCTGCCTGTAGTTCAAGAAGAGGCTTTAGAGCAGAACTTTCCAAACTTTTCATGTTGGTGACACACTTTTTAGACAAACAGAATTTCGGGACACAGTAATTAGTCTACAAGCAAACCAGAGGTTAAAGGTTAAATGAATGAAATGTATTTCGACAAGTTATGTATGTTTCCTTAAATATATACATAATAAAATGTTTCACAACACAACATATCTTGTGAAAAACTTTCGTTTATATTAAAAATATATAATATTCCTCTTTGTCATCTGTTAACAAGTCTCAATCTTAACAAGTTAATCTGTTAACAAGTCTCAATCTCATCCACTACATCTATGCTGACGATGTTCAGATTCTGCTTCCCATTACAGAATCCATCACCAAAGCTCTCTCACTTTGGAAAACTTGCCTTCAATCTATAAACAACCTCCACAATAATCTAAATTTGGTCCTCAATTCCGCTAAGACTGAATTACTATTTATCTCTTCCAACCCAGACATCCTTCCTCCACAAATCCATCACAGTCACCAACTCACCCACACTCAAGTAAGAGATCTGGGAGTAATTCTAGACAACCGCCTTAATCTAAAGACTATGATCAATACGACTACCAAAGATTGCTTCCACAGACTACAGGTGTTGAGAAGACTCAAACCTCTCCTATATCTCCACGACTTTAGAACTGTTCTGCAATCCCTAATATTTTCAAAAATAGATTACTGCAGCGCTCTTCTTACTGGCCTACCCAGCTCAACCACCAAACCACTTCAAATGATACAAAATGCCGCAGCCAGAATCTTAACCAGTACCAACCGAAGAGATCATATTACACCCACTCTCCGAAACCTACACTGGTTACCAGTCTACCACAGAGTCCTTCACAAATCTCTCACCCTGATACACAAGTCCATTCATAACTTTTTTCATCTTGACCTTGAATTTCCCCTCAAACTCCATACATCCATTAAGCCTCGCAAATGTCAGGTGGGAATGGCAGAAGTTCAGTACTTAGGACACAGAGTTGGAGGTGGACAGTTAAAGCATGAACCAACTCCCCAAACAAAAAAGCAAGTACTGGCCTTCCTAAGGACAGCAGAGTACTACAGACAGTTTGTGCCCCAGTATAGCACAATAGCCAAGGCCTTGACTGACCTGACTAAAAAGAAACTACCACGAACCACTTCCTGGTCACCAGAGTATGAAGCAGCCTTTCAAGAATGAAAGACTGTATTAGCTACTGCTCCAGTACTGGCTACACCGGACTATAATCAAAGATTTGTGCTACAAACTGACACCTCAACTTATTTTATTTTTATTTAAATAATTTATATACCGGAGGTTCCTGTATAATATACATATCACCCCGGTTTACATAGAACAGTAACAATCGCTACATTTTGCGGTTTACATAGAACAGGATTAAACAACGAAGTTTTACATTGAGCAAAAAGAAGTAAACAAGTTTTAACATTGAAACAAACAAAGTAAACAAGTTTTTACTTTGAAACAAATTAATAGAAGTAGGCAAATAGTAAATACTATTAAACCATTAATAGACATGCGGTTAATAAATCAAAAAATAACATGGAGATATGTAAGTCCACATGAATATATGTATGTAGACTATATGTAGACAGCATGAATATGTGAATCTCTAATTGAATAATGAAGAATAAAAAAGATCTGAAAAATATCATTGTGGGAGTGAAAAGACTTTTGACATCAACTTATGGCATCGGAGCTGTGCTTAGTCAAGTAGACAATAAAGAAGAGGAACACTCCATTGTGTATCTGAGCTCCTGCACAGAAAGTGGTATATGCCACCATTGAAAAGAATGCCTGGACTTAGAGGGGCCCTTAAAAAGCTGCACCCAAATTTGTATCAGCACTTATCTAGCTAAGTTACCTGGATAAGTGGCACTGCCCCAATTCATCGACTGCCCATGCACAAAATATCTGGCGATCTACTTAGGCAGGTAAATACTTGTCCGGCTAAGTGGCAACCACTAAATGTAGCCAGATATTCAGCAGCTGTAACTTAGCTGGATAAGTCACTACTTATTTGGCTAAGTAGCACTGAATATTGGCTTCAAAATCTGTTAGGACAGCAAAAACTTACATGCATTGAAATATATTACAAATGCATTACCGGATTTTTCACACTGTAAGATGCACCTGACCATAAGACGCACCTAGGGTTTAGAGGAGGAAAAAAAAAATAATTCTGTCCCCATGACAGGCTCTGTTCAGAGCTCCCCCTGGTGGCTGCCCGTGTATTTTTTTGGTTTTGGTTTTTAGGTACTCTCACTCACTGGTTTTCTCTCCCTCACATACATACACAGGCTCTTTCCCCTCCCCACATACACACATAGGCTCTCTCACATTCACTAGCTCTCTCCCCCCATTTCCCCACTCCCACACAGGCTCTCACACATACAAGCTCTCCCCACCACACACACACACACACACACACACTCACTCACTCACTCACTCAATGGCTCTCCCTCACATATATACATACCCACAGACACTCACACTCAGATTCTCTCCCTCATAAACATAGCTCTCTCACACTCACTGACTCTCTCTCCTTCAAATATACATACACACAGGCTGCTCTCCCCTCACCCCACAACAGACTCTCTCAAACTCTAGGGCTCCTCTGCTGCGGGTGGGAAGGAAGATGCTCGAACATTTGCCCGACAGGACTTGGATATCCTACTGGCTCTCTACTTACAAGATGTATCGTCTTCTGCCAGCAGAGCTTGAACTCCCTGCTGGTCTGCTGTTCCCAGGGGGTATCTTCTTCTGTCGGCTGGGCTCCTGCCAGCCTGCTGCTCCTGAGGCATTTCTTCCTTTCTGTTCGGGCTGTTAATACCGTCCTTACTGCGAATGTCGGCGCAGCACAGGTCAAACATCAGCTGTTTGAACCGCATGGGCTACGGAGACCCCTCCAGTTCAAATAGCTGACATTTGACCTGCGCCACCATGCTGATTGGGCTGAGTTGGGAGGAGGAGGAGGGGGACGGCGCACGAGAGGAAGAGACGCTACATTCGCTCCATAAGATGCACAGACATTCCCCCATCCCCCCCCCCCCAATCTCGGGGGGAAAAAGTGCATCTTATGGAGCGAAAAATACGGTAATTAAAAAAAAAGTTAGCTACACTTTGGGGAGGTGTATTTAAGTTTTTGCAATATTGTCTGCATGTATGAGAGTATTTGCACCGTGACAAATCAACACCATATGTGAAAACATATTATTTTATGAATGGAGATCTCATAAGTATTACCGAGAGCTTCTCTTTGTTTTGAATCTCTCGTTCTGCCAACTTGCAGTCTTAATTTATACATCCACAGTCAAATTGTATATATTACGACTGTTATAACCTAGTAAGCCTAGAAAATTAAAATGGAGGATCCTGTTTGGAATCGCTGAAGCAAAAGAGCAGGACACGAGTGGGTGCTAAGATGCAAGGAACGTATGAACTATGGTTTAAATAATGTCTATAATGATCTAATGTCTGGGTGAATACGGGTAGTTGGGCTGTTCCTATGGCACTAAGCCTCCTCAAGAGACCGCAAGGAAATGATAAGTGTCCTTGTTATTAAGCATTAAGAAAAATTTCAAAAATCTTCAAAAAATTTGAAAATTAGATACAGTGAGTGGAGATTGATGATTAAAAGGTTATAGCAGTCGTAATACATACAATTTGACTGTGGATGTATAAATTAAGACCACAAGTCGGCAGAACGAGAGATTCAAAACAAAGAGAAGCTCTCGGTAATACTTATGAGATCTCCATTCATAAAATAATAATATATGTTTCCGCATATGGTGTTGTATTGTCAAGATATCATAGAGTACATCATACTTACAGTTCCCTAATTAATGAGTGTATTTGTGTGCA
Organism: Rhinatrema bivittatum; assembly: GCF_901001135.1. NCBI lineage: Eukaryota > Metazoa > Chordata > Amphibia > Gymnophiona > Rhinatrematidae > Rhinatrema > Rhinatrema bivittatum. The sequence goes on along the minus strand of NC_042615.1, from coordinate 737,906,431 downwards.
AGTATTTCACCTTCTACACTAAGCATGTGCTTTATTTTAATTTCATTAACACTGTCAGCAAACTATTGAAAAGCACCAAATGTATGCTCATTAATGGCCTCTGTTAACACACTATAGTACATTGGCCTCTAGTTGATATCTGGCTTTAGGAACTTGTCTCCATAAAGGTACTAAAAACCTCATTAAAAAAAAAAATACACAGAAATTTTTCAGTGACCTGTGCCATCCAGCATCAGGTTAGAACTTATTTCCTACAAAAGTTTGGGTTGATAAGGGATTTCTCCATGTACTGTGGTGCAAATTTCCACTAGGGGAAAACTGCTCCATACTGCTTTAGAGCCTTTCCTGCCTTGAGTAACAATCTCCAGGTGACAAGCTAAAAGGAAACCTTTCACCAGGAACAAATGCCTGTATGAAAGCATTAAAAATATTGTGGACTTTTTTTTTTAGCATAAAGACCTAGAGCACTGCTTTAGATAAGAACCAGATTTTTAAACTGAGCAATTTTGCTAAAATTCAGGCAGTTCAAAGATTGTCAATTATGAACTTTCCTTTCTAGAAAGCTTTCTTTATTTACTAAATAATTCACGTAAAATAGTAACTAAGACTAAAGTGTCATTCAATGCTGTCAGCTTTCCAGATTAAATGTAAATCTTTTTATGGTACCATAAGCCTCTTTACAAACCTAAGAAAAGATTTAGGATTAAATACTATAACAGAGAACACACATAGGGACAATTCAAAGAGATACAGCTGGCATATACAGTATCTGCACAAACGAGATTTGTATGCCAGGAAAAACTTAATCAGACAATATGATTACCCAGTTCATCCTTTTTGAGTACTCAGATCTCCTCTAAGTGGGACATACATTCCAACCAGGATTATATAAATTAGGCTCATAAGACATCTATGAATTTTTTGTTTAATCCTCATAATACCAAGCTAGAGTAACTCTCAGAAGTATGCAATTTAGAACATATTATGGTTTGATATTGTGAGTTAGATATTGAATAATATGTATATAAAACAAAACTGCAATGCAATATTTACACTTGTTTAAAAATCCTTAACCCACTATTTCCAAGCAACAGAAGACAGAATACTTTTCACCTGCACAAGATTATTACAAAAGCAGAAAACAGAGTAAGCCATGGAAACTGGCAATGGAAGTTCTTACATATGTTACATATTAAGCATATTAAAAATGTATGCTTTTATTGTCTTAATATCCAACATGAGTACTATAATTGCAAAGGAATAATCACTAGCTATTCTACTTATAGTGGGAAAAAACAGTCTGTATTTGTCCCTTGAGGGATTAATTTAAACAATGTAGAATATTTATACATGTAGTGTTTTTCAAATGTATTTATGAGTTCTCCACCAAGCTACTTTAGTTTTAGGACATAATCTAATTTCTACAGTGTTCTCCATACTGTGCATGAGATTCAAATTATTTGGTTAAGCCATAGACTTTATTTATTTTTTTATTTTTTTATTTATTTTATTTATTTTAGTTTTTTCTATACCGGCATTCGTGAGAGTCTCCCATCATGCCGGTTTACAATAAACAGGGGGAGTGATAAAAGTTACAGTGAACGAAATAAATAACATGTGCTGAACGAAAACAATTACAGTTACAATAAAACAGGGAAAAGTACAACTGGGAGCAGAGAAAAGTGATAGTAAATTTAACAGCATGTATTAACCGAAATTTGATGGGGTACATTTACAGAGTTTATGGTATTTACTAGGATATGTCCATTTGGTATTTTGTAGTTTTTGCGTAAGGGTGGAAACTGGAAGTTATAGTTTTCTGCGTAAGGGTAGTGATTGGAAGTTGATTAAAGGTAGTTAAGATTTATTCCGAGTCTGGGAAGGCTTTTTAAATAGCCACGTTTTGAGTCTTTTCCTGAAAGTTGGGAGGCAAGGTTCCTGCCGCAGCTCCGGTGGGATGGAGTTCCAAAGAGGAGGTCCTGCTGTGGAGAAAGCCCTGTCTGAGGGTTATATGATGGGAGGTTTTGGAGTGAGGTACCTGTAGAAATTCCTTATAGTATAGTACTCTCTTATGGGTCTGGAGGATGTATGTTTTTTGAAAGGGATTTGTAGGTTGAGCGGGGCGTATTGTTGGATAGCTTTGTATATTATGGTGATGGATTTATATACGATTCTATAATGAATCAGCAGCCAGTGTAGGTCTTTAAGGATTGGGGAAATGTGATCTCTTCTCCGAGTATTTGTCAATATTCTGGCTGCCGTGTTTTGAACCATTTGAAGGGGTTTAGTATGCGATGATGGGAGACCTAATAAAGAGTTGCAATAGTCTAACTTAGAGAAGATTATTGCTTGTAAGATTGTTCTGTAGTCATGATTGTGGAACAGTGGTTTTATTCTTTTTAGGACATGCAGTTTATGAAAGCAGTCCTTGGTGGTTTGGTTTATAAAAGCTTTTAGGTTTAGCCGATTATCAATGATCGCTCCTAGGTCTCTCACTTGGGCTGTTTGTAAGTTTGCTGAAGGATTTGTAGTGATGTTGCCGTTCTCCGTGGATATGAGAAGGAGTTCCGTTTTTGAAGAATTTAGGATTAAATTCAGATTGGAGAGGAGGGAGTTGATTTCTCGAAGGCATGTTTCCCATAGATCTAGGGGTTTTTGATGGATTCTTTGATGGGGATCACAATCTGGACGTCGTCAGCGTATAAATAGTATTTTAAGTTCAGTTTGGTTAGTAACTGGCAGAGAGGGAGAAGGTAAATGTTAAAGAGTGTAGGTGAGAGGGATGAGCCTTGCGGAACTCCTAGAGATGAAGGGTAGTGCTTAGATTCTTTGTTGTGTATTTTGACCTTGAAGCCTCTATTTCTTAGGAATGTATTGAACCAGGCCAATGCTGTGCCTGTTATGCCGATGTTCGATAGCTGGTTTAGGAGCATAGCGTGGTTAACAGTGTCAAAAGCGGCTGAGAGGTCCAAGAGGATCACTAAATAGGCCTGACCTTTGTCGAGGCCCATGATGATGTAGTCTGTCAAGGAAATAAGAAGTGATTCGGTGCTTAATGATTTCCTGAAGCCATATTGAGAGGGGAAAATAATTTTGTGATCCTCAAGGTAGTCTGATAATTTAGTATTAACTAGTTTTTCCATGACCTTGGCTATGAAAGGAAGGTTGGAGATTGGGCAAAAGTTGGTGGGGTCTTCTGGATCTAGGTTTGTTTTTTTCAGGAGCGGTTTAATGGAAGCTATTTTAAGGTCGTCTGGATAGATTCCTTGGGATAGAGAGCAGTTGATAATGTCTGCCAGAGCTTTGGAGATGGTGTCTGGAATAAGAAGAAGTAGTTTGGACGGGATATGGTCAAAAGGGTGAGACGAGGGTTTCATTTTTTCGGTACTCTTAGGATCTCTGAAGTTGTGATAGGTTCGAACGAGTTGAGAGAGATGTTTTTGTTAGGGTGGAGATAGGTACTGGAAGGTCACTTTAGTTGCAACAGTGCACACTATACTTTGTATTTCTATTTCTCTGTATAGATTGAGAACCTGAAGAATAAGACCCAGGAGCTAATAAGCTATGCAGGAAACATTGGAGGGGGCTGTATCGGCTGCATGCGAGACAGGATGGAGCTGGAGGTAAATTTATTATATGGCCACCTGCAAGACCCTGTTTCTGCCATGAGCTTCAACAAGCCCTCATGCCAAAAAATGCTGTCCTTGAAATTTTCCTGGTTCATATCATGAAGTATGACTTCAAATGCACCCTCAGGCTTAGTATGAAACTCTTTAAGGTGTTAAAACCCACTCCTAAAGTTATTACTAGGGAAAGTATATCCCCCTATTCTAGATACACTCATATACTAGGTTCTACTTCATGGCCCTTGATCGGGGCAGTTCTTTAATGAGTCAGAGTGAAGTGGCCGCTTTAGGTAGCAAGATTTTGAGGCAGCAAAACTGCCCCTGAATCCTTCCTGCCACAGCCGCCTCACCCTGACTTTATTATGCCTGCTCTTAGAATTTGAAAAGGGACAAACCCATTAGAGTTAATGTCAGGAGCTGTAATTCTGCTCATGCTGTAGCGTCTTAAGCACCTTTGGCCAGGGGTGGATTGCCTTATTGGAGGATCAGGCTTCCCCCGATGGGCTAGTTGCTTCCATCACGTGATTTCTTTTTTATACTTCCTGGACAAAGAGAAGAAGGGGGGCTGCTGGCGCTGTAGCCTGAAGAGACACCTGTGGGGCCACAGCAGAGCCATCCTGGCTTGCGGCGGCTGCAAAAATGGAAGATGGGCTTCCGCTGGTGCCAAGCCGGCAATGGCTGAAGAAAGGAAGAGGGACCACATGCCGCTACCGGAGCCCAAGCCAGCGGCGGCTGAAGAAATGAAAGAGAAGTCCAAGTTATGCTGCCGGAACCCGGGAGAGTGATGGCCGCGAGCCGCCACCGGAACCCAAGCCAGTGGTGGTCAAAAAAAAGGAAAGGAAGCCACAGGCCACCACCAGAGCCCAGGTGGTGGTGGCGGAAGAAAGGGAAAAGGCATAATTTGTGTATGTGTTGTGTGTGAGGCAGCCTGCTTGTATGTGTGTGAGTGTATGAGAGGGTGGGGGTGGTAGTGTGTATGTATGAGAGGGTGGTGAGGGGGTGTTTACATATGAGAGAGGGTGTGTGTGTGTGTGTGTGTGTGTGTGTGTGTGTGTGATTGTGAGAGGGGGTGTTTGTGTGTGTATGTAAATATATGAGAGGGGTGTGTATGTGTATATATGATAGGGTGTGTGTGTATCTTTGTGTATATATGAGAGGATGTGTGTGAATGTATGTCTATAAGAGAGGGTTTTTGTGTGCGTATATGTGTGCGTGTGTGTGTTTATGAGAGAGAGTGCCTGCTCACATGTGCATGTCTGTGTAAGTGTACCTATATATATATATGTGTGTGTAAGAGAGGTTAAAGTTTGTGCCCCCTCCTCCAATCTACAACAATCTCAGGAGGACTAGAAATCTAAAGTTCCCAGGTATGGAGATGGGAGATTTTTTTTTTCCTTGTTAGTTTTAACTATTGGATGTGATGTATCTGCTTTTCTGAAATATTTTATTAGTGTATGGTAATATTTTAAACATTTTTATACATGTTTTTAATTGCCTGAATTTATCAGCAGATTTGACATTCTTTTTATTGGAATGTTTAATATTTTCTATTTCTTGATTGTGTTTGCATGGCTTACAAAGTTTGGCTACTTGTGATTTCCAGTTCAATTTTTGTCTATATGCTTCAATTTATTTATTTATTTAATGGGTTTTATATACCGTCATTCGGAAACGCCAAAATAACGCCATCATAACGGTTTACAAAATAACGTTACAGGGATAAGGGGGGTTAAACAAGGGATGCAAAGTACAAACTGTTAAGCATAGGGGATAACATGTGTAAGGATTTAGTTCCGTCTTTTGTTTGATTTCTTATTTATGAAAACCTAGATGTGATGAATTTCATTTATTTATTCATGAGGTTGGATTGGAGGGTGATGATGTTGTGTTGTTCATTGGGTGAGTTGGTATGCTTTGTTGAACAACCACGTTTTTAACTCCTTTTGAAGGTTTTTATATTTTTTTATATTTTATGTTCTCTTTATTCTGTTTTTGGTGAGAGTTTATCTGTGTTCTACTTGTGTGACTGAGGCTTTAGGTATCCTGCTAGCATGAGGTTTATGTGTAGGGATTTACAGCAACCTGGCTTTAATCTGTTTTCCTAATAGGAGGTGTATTGGTGTTTAGGGCCTGATGTAATATTTGCAGTATGACTTTTTCATAGGTTGAGTGCTGGCTTTTATATGGAGGGCTTACTATACTGGAATTATAGTTCGGTTTATTCCTGGCTTTCTGTGGAACAAGTCCACACCAAATGCCCTTTACCATAAGCCTAATACCATATGGGATCCAGTAAACCGCCTTCATTACTATGAGAAAGGTAGTTTATTAAGTCTTTGAATGTCTATTTTCCTTATGCAATCTGCCTTTTTAGGTTAGGGATGTTAATAACATTTAAAATGGAAAAGAATGAATAAGTTTTAATTATGTGGGGAGGGGAGGGAAGGGGGAATGAAAGGCTATACGTTTTGTCTAGGGCACTTAATACCCTTGCATCAGCCCTACGAGAGAGTGCGGGCCCAAAAACTGAATGGTTAGAGCAGTGAGCTGCAAACAAGGGAAGCCAGGGTTCAAATCCTATTTCCATTCCTTGTGACCCTGGAAAAATCACTTCACCCTCCATTGCTTCCCCCTGCCTTGGCCCTCGATGATTTCAACTGCACAGGGCCATGGGGGGGAGGAGGGCACCATTTCATCCTTCGCCTCAGGCAGCAGATTGCCTTGAGCCACCCCTGCCCTTGATACCTTGCTATGTAGACCACACCCAAGCACTAACTATTCTGACACAGAGTCTACCTCCAAGCCTAATTTATATCACTAGCTCACTAGCTAGGCACCATGTAGTACAATACTGCTGAACTGAAGCTTCCGTAACCAATATGTGGCCTTGCTACCACATATAGGACATGAATGTCCTGCAGCTAGGAGAATTTTCGTTCACTACACTTCTCCCAGAAATGGAATGCCCGCTTAACTGCATTTATGATCATGCACATCATAACCTGGAGCATATGAGAACAATAAATGACCACACAATTTTTGATCTCTTCACAGATAACATCAACTTGTCATCATCAGAGAAGGAGGAAGAGGCAAAAGATGATGACAAGAGTCCAGTCCTTCCTGATGCAGCAGCAGCTAAGGCCACCAATGGAGAGCAGCTGCCATCCCCTCCACTATCACCAGCAGGGGGCCCAGTGGTGGCAGTCTAGTCAACCCCCACACATGGAAGGCTCAGGGCCAGCATCTGAAGACAACCATCCCTCCTTCCCAGTTGGGCCTCCTCCCTATTCTGTCCTAGGACCTAGGGATGCAGGTTCTCAGGTTGCCCAGCCTTTGCTGGCTGAGGGAGTCCAAGATCTCTCTTTAATTGTTGTTAACCAAGGTGGAGCCAGGCTGCTGGGCCAACCTTTAAAAAGGAAATAGAGCAGCTTTTAAACTAGAACAAAAGGAAAAGCCAACAGTCAGAAGTGCATGGTTCGGAGAGAGTTATCTTCAAAGGATACTAATGAAGCATTAGAGTTAGGGCATTCAGAGAGATTCCAATAGTAAGAAAAATAGTCCAAGTGCCTATAATTAAAAACTCACCTGAGCTAAAAGATTCCAATTTTTTCCTGTCAACTGAAAAGTAGAATATAAATACAAACAAAAAACACTTTGAAATGTTAATATGCTAATGCCAGAAATCTAAGAAGTAAGATGGGAGAATTAGAGTGTATAGCAGTGAATGATGATATAGACTTAACTGGAATCTCAGAGATATGGTGGAAAGAGGATAACTAATGGGATAGTGCTATACCGGGGTACAAATTATATTGTAATGACAGACAGAAGGATCGTGGTAGTGGGGTGGTGCTTTAAGTCTGTGTGTTGGGGAAGAAGAGTATAGTGATAGGAGTATACTACTGTCCACCCGGTCAAAATGGTGAGATAGTGAAATGCTAAGAGAAATTAGGGAAGCTAACCAAACTGGTACTGCAGTAATTATGAGAGATATCAATTACCCCAATATTGACAGGATAAGTGAAACATCAGGGCATGCTAGAGAGATAAAGTTCTTGGATGGAATAAATGACAGTTTTATGGAGCAATTGGTTCAGGAACCAGTGAGAGAGGGGGCAATTTTAGAATTAGAATTCTCAGTGGAACGCAGCATACGCTGAGAGAGGTAACAGTGGTTGGGCCGCTTGGCAATAGTGATCATAATGTGATCAAACTTGAATTAATGACCGGAAGGGGGACAATAAGTAAATCCATGGTTCTAGCGCTAAACTTTCAAAAGGAAAATTTGATAAAATGAGAAAAATAGTTAGAAAAAAAACTGAAAGGTGCAGCTACAAAGGTAAAAAGTGTGCAACAGGTGTGGACATTGTTTAGAAATACCATTCTAGAAGAACAGTCCAGATGTATTCCACACATTAAGAAAGGTTGAAGGAAGGCAAAACGATTACAGACATGGTTAAAAGGTGAGGTGAAAGAGACTATTTCAGCCAAAAGATCTTCATTCAAAAATTGGAAGAAGGATCCATCAGAAGAAAATAGAATAAAGCATAAGCATTGGCAAGTTAAATGTAAGACATTCATAAGATAGGCTAAGAGAGAATTTGAAAAGAAGTTGGCCATAGAGGCAAAAACTCACAATAAAAACATTTTTAAAATATATCTAAAGCAGAAAGCCTGCAAAGGAATCAGTTGGACCGTTGGGTGATCGAGGAGTTAAAGGGGCATTTAGGGAATATAAGGCCATCATGGAAAGATTAAAAGTTCTCTTTGCTTCATTGTTTACTGAAGAGGATGATGGAGAGATACCTGTTCTGGAGAAGGTTTTTATGGGTGATGATTCAGATCAACTGAACCTAATCACTGTGAACCTGGAAGATATGGTAGGCCTGATTGACAAATAGAAGAATAGTAAATCACCTGGACCAAATGGTATACACCCCAGGGTTCTGAAAGAACTAAAAGATGACATTTCAGACCTATTTCAATTAATTTGTAACCTATCATTAAAATCATCCACCGTACCTGAAGACTGGAAGATGACCAATGTAACTCCTATATTTAAAAACGATCCAGGGGTGATCTGGAACACTATAGACCGGTGAGCCTGACTTCAGTGCCGGGAAATATCCTGGAGATTGTCATAAAGAATAAAATCACAAGACATTTAGATAGACATGGTTTGATAGGACACAGACAACATGGACTTACAGAAGAGAGGTTTTGCCTCACAAATCTCCTAAAGTTTTTTGAAGGGGTGAATAAACATGTGGACAAAGGTGAACCGGACATTGTGCTATGCTTGGATTTTCAGAAGGTGTTCAACAAAGTCCCACATGAGAGGCTTCTAAGAAAACTAAAAAGTCATGGGATAGGAGGTGATGTTCTTTTGTGGATTGCAAACTGGTTAAAAGACAGGAAACAGATTAGGATTAAATGGTCAGTTTTCACAGTGGAAAACGGTAAAGAGTGGAGTGCCTCAGGGATCTGTATTTGGGATGGTGCTTTTTAATATATTTATAAATGACCTGGAAAGGAGAACAATGAGTGAGGTGATCAAATTTTTGGATGGCTCACAATTATGCAGAGTAGTTAAATCTCAAGCGAATTGTGATGAATTGCAGGAGGACCTTGTGAGACTGGAAGACTGGACTTCCAAATGGCAGATGAAATTTAGGCCTAGATTTTCTAAAACACCGTGGCGTCATGAATCACACAGTGCAGAGGGATTTTGGGGGGGGGGGGGCGAAGAGTGGGGTGGGTCTACGAAAGCCGGCAGTGATCGCACCTCTGCAGTGCAATCGCTGCCGGCCTTCGCACCCAACAGCGCCATCATAAAAGTAGTGCTATTGGGTGCGAAATGGGCAGCAAAAAGGCTCCTTACCTTTTCGCCGTCCACGCTGTCTTCGCGGCGTCAGCCCCGACTCCTCCTCTTCTGGGGCAGATGTCGCCCCGACGACGCCCCTTTTTATCTATCGCACACGAAAAGGGACTTTTCACATGCAAAACGTCCCTTTTCGCGTGCACTAGCTTTAAAAAACGACTCCCTTAGTGTGGACAAGTGCAAAATGATGCATATAGGGAAAAATACCCCTTGTTGTAATTACACAATGTTAGATTCTATCTTAGGAGTAACCACCCAGGAAAGAGATCTAGGCATCATAGTGGATAATACATTGAAATTGTCAGCTCGGTGTACTGTAGCAGTCAAAAGAGCAAACAGAATGTTAGGAATTATTAGGAAGAGAATGGCAAATAAAACGGAGGATGTCATAATGCCTCTGTATCACTCCATGGTGAAACCGCACCTTGAATACTGTGTGCTATTTTGGTCACCACATCTCAAAAAGGATATTGCTGTACTGGAGAAAGTGCAGAGAAGGGCAACCAAAATGATAAGGGGCATGGAACGGCTGCCCTATGAGGAAAGGCTAAAGATGTTAGGGCTGTTTAGTTTGGAGAAGAGATGACTGAGGGGGGGATATGATAGAAGTCTACAAAGTCATGAAAGGACTTGAACAAGTTAATGTAAATCAATAATTTACCCTCTCACATAAAAGAAGGACCAAGGGGCTTGTGATTTATCTAATGTTTGGGTACTTGTGACTTGGATTATCCACTGTTGGAAACAGGATACTTGGCTTGATGGACCTTTGGTCTGACCCAGTATGCATATGTTATGTTGTTCCTAAGTTATTATTATTATTATTATTGTAAAGCTTGTTGCTAAGTTATGTTACATTGTGAACCGAGGTGATGTTTTGCAAACGTGCCTCGGTATATAAGAAACCATTAAATAAATAAATAAAATAAATGTTCTTATATTCTTATAACCCATCCTCTGCTGAGCTGCCAATAGCTGCTGAGCCATTCTCACAGGAAGCTTTTGGCCAGGGGATGCAAATGATGGTGGAAAAGTTGTGAAGTGTCAGAGCTGACATCTGCAAACTTCTCGCAGTGATGGAGTGACTAGCTGAGGCTCAAGACAGCTACATGGCTGTTCTTGAGCTGATGGATATGAGGCCACTACCACCGCCATCAGCTCCCTTAGGCCTTCATGACCTGGCCTTCCTAGGTCCCTGCGCCATTTTTTTTATGTATATAGTTTTATCCCTAGTTTGTCCCATACCTGTCCATATTTTTATTGTATATAGTTTTAGATTATTTTAAAAAGGTTTAATTTTTGTTAAAGTTGTAATTGTTGTTAATCAATTTCGGTGTGTGTCTGTGTTCTTTGCTGAATTGTATGGTTTATTTCCTACAACAGTCAAGTCCCTTTAAGTACATCCTACACTTAAAGCTGCATTTTTCTTTAGTTCTGCTATCCCTTGCAGCCTGAGAGACCAACCAATAAGGAAGACCACAAATCTAAGGTATAAGTCTACAAGTACCACTTTCTTCCTTTAAGGGCTGCAGATATAAGTGCAACCAAGTTACAAGCAGGGATTTAGTATATAAAAGAAAACATCTTTAATTTGTCTCCCTTTAACAAAAGCACTGCATAGGGAGACAAGGAGCACACATGAAGTGGCCCTTTCATAGTAACCCAATTATTAGGCAATATTATGCTTCTTATTGTGCCTATTTAATACTAATACCAAAAAACACTCCCTATGGGGTGGAGTAAAAACACAATTATTGTTTTTCAAATTCCTATTTTATTAGATCTATGAAAAATCACACACAACAGGTATCAAAATTTGAAACACTCATAAAATTACAATGAACCTTCATATTTCATCAATACATCTCACTACAACCTTGCTCTCATTAAAATCACTGCTCATTCATACACATCCATACCACACATATCCATACATATTCACAATTTGTGCAAATTTACATTTAAACTCTCCAAGCAAAAATTGCATAATGTTAATTTTAAAACCTTCTAATTATTAACATTTATATAAACATTCCTTATAGTCACAATCTTGATTAATCCCAGCGAAAATTACATTATACCAACATTTGTATTTATAGTTCTAATTAATCTCAATTCTAATTAATTCTATATATAGAATATATAGAATTCTATATATAGAATATATGAATTAATTGTATATATACAATTAATTCATATATATATGCCAAAAAAACACTCCTGCCGGAGTGGGATATAAGCACATACCACTATTTTTCTATTATTTCTTTATCACAAACAATTTGTATTCACTTCCACTTATTATGTCAATATACAACAAATTGCATATACCATCCATTAATTGTGCAGCTACAAAAATACCTTTAACATATTTTAAATATCTCAATTAAAAAAACATCCTCACTCATACCCATACATACTCAATCATGCTAACAACTCACTAAAAATTATCTCCTAAATCACATTCCATAAGCCATAATGAAACTAAACTGTTTCTAATTGCACTATTTTTACAATATTAGACACATTCATCAGACTAATCTCGTTCATATAATTATTCCATCTAACATACTCCTTATGTTGCACATATCCAACGAACTATCTATATACCTAACACTAATCTCATATTAAACAACGATGAATCCTGTACAGGAGTGAAAACCTGAGAAATTTATAAGCCATAATGCAGTAGTAATCACCGTGGCTTGTCTAGCTCATTGGTCAATCTGTCCATTATGCATACCTGTGCTATGGTAGAAAATAGCATATTTTCTACCATAACTCGGGGAATTGAACTTGTCATCAGGATACTTATCTGTATACAGTACTATTGCCACAGTATTTGTATGTACACAAACTCATAACACCCACCTTTTCACATCCAGAGCCACTACACCGATCACAACTTTGGGACTGTTACCACTTCCATTCTGGGCCCCTCCTAGTAGATGAGCAATAGTTGAAATCTTTAACTCCTAGGTTATGTTCTTGTAGCAGTATCTTATTCAGACTCTGGTGACTGTTCCCTGGCAGCAAGCCCTACCTGTAACCCCTGCATGTACTCTAGTACTCAGCTAATGTCAACCTTTTTTGCTTTTTGTATCTTTTAAACTTCCAAGAAATCCTTTCCTTGAAATCTTCTCTCAAATCTTAGCTGAGCTTGTGAAGACATGGTCCCTATGCTGGCACTCAATGAAGAGATCTCACCTAGCGGTGGAATGGTACATCTCCATCGCATACTGACATGAAGCCGACATCAGAAAGGATAGGTATAGTCATAACTCTGTCATACTGAGGGCACTCTGACCAGTTAATGGTACGTATAAGATGTAAGTAAGGGAATGGGACACATTTAAAGGGTCACAAATGTGTCCCCCACCTACCCCCACACCATACATATTGATATGTTATTGCTTAGAAATATGAAATGGTGCACAAGTCAGACAGAGTGAGTACATAACAGTAGGCTGGTCATGTGGCTTCACAGAATCTGGACATTTTGATCCAGTCCAAGATTTACCACACATCATGCACTGACTCGTACTATAGCTCTTTTAAAGACCAATAGGGAAATTAGAAGTACATATCCCAGAATGCAGTTAGATAAATGAAGGACTCAATCTACCTGTCCTGAAAATCTTGAGCCAGTAGTCAACCCTAATCAAGAGCTATATCAAATCTTGAGTCATCTCTCTGTCCTCACCTACTAGGGTAGATTTTGATTCCATTGGAATGCTTTCTATTTAGCTAGTGGAATAGCTGGAGATAAGGTTGGGTCCATGGAGATGTTCTGTAAGGAAGAAAAAAAGTTCCAGTAAGTGTGAAGAAAATGAGCCACGTAGCATGTATAATTACAGTTTGTACACTCATCCTTTTTGCAGGGACCAGCCAGGTGATGAACCCCAATGCTCCAGGACCCAGTGGCCTCTGAAGGGCAAGGCAGAGCTCTTGAGTGCTGCCTCCTCTGAAAAGGACAAGCAACAGAGTAGCACCCAGTGTCATGATACATGGCTCGCGGGAGGGCCCCATGATCCACCTTACTTACCCCCGATGCCGCCCAAAACTGCATGTGGCAGAAATGCCACTCTCCTCTGCCAGGGCCATACTGTGTGACTTGCACACAGACATGGCGTTCAGGCCCTACCTCTGTCCTGCTCCTCACAGCTCTCTCTAAGCATGTGCCTATACTTAAAGGGACCTTGGTGGGAATCCTGGACCCAGCACCCTCTGATGATGTCAGCAATGAGTATAGTATAAGAGGCTGCTCCAGACACCCCTCAGATGACTCAGCAATGAGTCTCCTGCATTGGCAGTACATGTTGCTCCTGCACCTTTATTCTTGCTTCTTCCTCAGTCATGTCTGGGTTCATGGTTCATGTATCTCCTCATCCAGCCTGCCTTGTCCAGCCTTCCTTGTTCAGCCATGCCTTGCCCTGTCTGTCTCATCCACGTCTTCAGTGTGTCTTCATCTTGCCTGGACCTGACCATGATTCCCTGCTGCCTGGACTTTACCTCTTGCCTGGACCTGACCACGCTTGTCTGCTGTCTGCCCTGACCTTGGCGTGCCCTCAGACTCTTGCTCATCTGACCTCCCTAGGGACCCACCTAAGTCCTACCATCAACCAGAATCCAAAGGCTCAACCTGCAGCAGAGGTAGGTGGTATATGTGAAGCTCCTACTTGTCCTGAAAAAGGGCGTGTTCACCAGCTGTTGGCACAGGCTTCTTAGGTCCACCTATGACACAGTATCAACTATGCCACAGCAACAAGGGCTCACATCCATGACACCCATCATACCCAGTGACACAATAAGAGAAAGAAGAGGAGGAGGAGTGAGCAGCAGAGGAGCAACAAGTGGCTCTGTGTTGACACCTGGAGGAAGTGGAGAACCATTGTACTCTGACTCAGTCACACATGCCAGAACTTTGGCAGCATGCAGCTGTGCTGGAGGAGGACATTTCAGCTGAGGAGCACTCTGGCTCAAAAACAAAAGAGATGATACAGGCAACTCCAGTGGAGAGGCATGTAATGGATCTGAATGCTCAAGTGGTGGAGATCTATGTCCTCAGGCATGATCTGCAGGGCCTACTAGATGTAATAAAAGATGAGATGCAGAATATGTGACAGGAGATGCTGGATGTGCAGCAAGAGCTAAGGGGCATTCATAATCAGATAGAGGCCCAGACAGCTGTCTGCAGGGAAATGCTTCAGAGGATGCCCCCCTGCCAGCTACAGCCCCCACCATATGTGTTCTACATGCTGTTTCTATGGATGCAGCCCCCACCAGCCATGACAGCACCACCACCCTAGATGGTGCCTCCCCAGACCAGAGTGTCACCTGCTCCCTGAGCCATTCCACCTATTTCTCCACCACTGCCTATAGTGGTTGAAACTCCACTTCTGCTACCACCTCCTGCAGCAAGGCAGCCAACAGGATCACTATCACCAGCTCACCAGAGAGAGATGCTTCCCCTTCTCCAAGGCCACAGAAGGCAGAGGAGGATAGGCCCACTAATGCTAGCATCCCATCCTCGCAACTGAATCATAACCCTCCATAGCCCTCCAGCAGCTATCTTGATGAGCCACTGCTTCCAGGTTCTGGGCCCTCTGAGGGCAGCATAAACTGCAATTGAACCCTGCTGCAGAGGAGTACAAGACTTGTGCAGGCCAAGTCAACAGAGCTTCCCCCACCCCAAAAAAGAGAAGCCATACAAGAAAACCCAGAAATCTTTGAATTTATTCAGTATCACATTTAGCACTCCATGTAAATAAGTGCACCTTCACCTTCTAATGAATCTTTGCACACCCTCTAAATTAATTAATGCACCTTCACTGTCTACAATGTCTTTGCATCAGTGTTCCTTTCTTTTTAACCTGATGTTGATCTGGAGATGTATTTCCTATAATTTTTCCTGACTCAAGACACGTGCCTTCTCATTCTTCTCCTCTTCATGTAGATCAGGGGTCGGGAACCCATGGCTCGCGAGCCAGATATGGCTCTTTTGAGGGCTGCATCTGGCTCGCAGACAAGTGTCGCCACACTTCGCGGTTCCCCGCTGACCCAGCTGCTCCCCGGTCCTCCGCCGCCCGGGCTTAAAATGCTGTCAGCCCGGGCGGAACGCGGCGGGACAGCTGGAGTGTAGGGGTTAGGGGCCACTTTGACATTCCAGGTGAGACGTACGAACAGAACAGTGCTCTCTTGTGAAGATTTGATGCATGAAATAATTTTACATAAACTAAGTCTCCAGTGTATGCCAATTGATCTCATGCATTCATTATGGAGTAGATTTTCAAAACAGGTGCGCGCAAGTTATAAAATCGGAGGTCGTGCTCTCTTCTCCTCCTCCCCCCCCCCCCCCCGCGGCCCGGAAGAGGAAGTGGTGAGCATCGGGTGCCTGCGCGGAAGAAGAGACCACGCTAGTGTGGTCTCTTCTTCCCGCGCAGGCACCCGATGCTCTCCACTTCCTCTTCCGGGCCGCGGGGGGGGGGAGGAGGAGGAGAGAGCACGCCGGCAGCGGCACGACTGGAGTCAGCCGGGTGCCAGCGCTGGAGTCATCGGGTGCCTGCGCGGGAGTCTTCCCGCGCAGGCACCCGATGCTCACCACTTCCTCTTCCGGGCCGCGGGAAGAAGAGAGCACGCCGGTGCCGCTCAGCACCGGCGTGCTCTCTTCTTCCCGCGGCCCGGAAGAGGAAGTGGTGAGCATCGGGTGCCTGCGCGAGAAGAAGAGGCCACGCTTGTGGGAAGAAGACTGCAGCGTGGCTCGGAGGAAAATGAA
Source organism: Rhinatrema bivittatum (assembly GCF_901001135.1). Taxonomy (NCBI): domain Eukaryota; kingdom Metazoa; phylum Chordata; class Amphibia; order Gymnophiona; family Rhinatrematidae; genus Rhinatrema; species Rhinatrema bivittatum. The sequence continues at coordinate 737,890,146 of NC_042615.1, read as the reverse complement.
GAGTTTCAACCGCGGCCGATGGGACTCCGCCTCCGCGAGGGCTGAAAATGAAGGAGGTTAGTGTTGGGAGGAGGCTGCTGCTGCCGCGAGTTCCTGGGGTGGGGGTGGGGGAGAGAGAGAGTGAATGAGCGAGCAAGCGTGTGTGTTTGAGATCCTGTGTGTGTGAGTGAGATTGCATGTATGTGAATGATTGAGAGCCTGTGTATGTGAAAGAGAGTATGTCTGTGATTGAGAGCCTGCCTGTGAGAGAGAGAGCATGAATGTAAGTTTACCATTGGGAACCTGTATGTGTAAGTTTGTGATTGAAAACCTGTTTGTGTGAAAGAGTATGTGTGTATGATTGAGATCCTTTGTGTGTGAGAGAAATCATGTGTATGTATGATTAAGAGCCTGTGTGTATAAGTAAGAGAGAGATCATGTGTGTCTGTGTCTGATTGACAGCTGGTTTAGGTGATGGAGCATGTGAGTATGTGATTGAGAGCCTGTGTTTAAATGAGAGAGAGAGACCATGTGTGTCTGTATGTGATTGAGAGCTGATTTAGGTGAGGGAGCATGTGAGTATGTGATTGAGAGCCTGTGTGTAAATGAGAGAAAGAGAGGACATGTTTGTAAGCATGTGAATGAGAGTCTGTGTGTGAGAGAAAAAGACAGCATGTATTTATGTGATTGAAAGCCTGTGTGTGTGTGTAAGCGTGAAAAGATAGACAGCATGTGTGTAAATGTGTAATTAAGAGCCTATATAAGTGAGTGAGAAAAAACATGTGTATATGTGAGTACTGAGAGCATGTGTGTATAGGTGTGTCATTGAGAGCCAGTGTGAGAGAGAGCGCTGGTATGTGACTGAGAGAGGAGAAAGTTCCAAGCAAACCACCCCACCTCCTGCTAATTCAGAACAATCTCAGGACACCTGGATATCAAACGTTCCCAGGTATGCAGAGCAAAAAAATTTTTGTATCCTTATTATTTTTCATTACTGGATCTTTGTGTCTGCTATTTTGAAATATTTTGTTGGTATCTGGAAATGTTTTATATGAGTTTTAATTATTGGATATTCCTCTCATCAGCTGTTTCGAAATATGTTCTTTTTGTTAGTACAGTTTTACTGCTGATGATTTTATATTTCTTGATTTGTTTTATAAGGATGGGTGATGTTTCTTTTTTCCTTTGTTACACTGCATACAGAGACTCTGGCTTGTTGCAGTTTCCAATTCAGTTTTTTCTGCATGCTTCTTGTTATGCGTTTTGGTCTCTTTATTCTATGTTAGGTGAGGGACAGCACGTGATTCAGGTGAGGTTTTCTGCTGGCGTGTTGTTTCTGTGTAGGACTCTATAGCAGCCTGACTTGGTCCGTTTTCCTAATAGGAGATGTATTGGTGTCTTAAGGCCTGGTGTAATATTTTCAGAGACTTATTGTACATTAAAAGTGGGATCTTACATAAAATGCACACATTTACTTGTATTTAGTTTTAAACATATTGTATGGCTCTCATGGAATTACATTTTAAAATATGTGGCGTTTATGGCTCTCTCAGCCAAAAAGGTTCCTGACCCCTGATGTAGATGATCGTCTAGTCCCTCTGGAGAAGGCAAGCTTCTGGCTTTGGCCAGATTATGAAGCATGCAACAGGCTAGAAATAACCTGCAGACCTTAGGAGTGTTGTAGAGAAGGCATTCCCCAGATCTGTCCAAGCATCAGAAATCCATTTTGAGTACATTGAAGGTTTTCTCGACAACTGCCCTGGCCTGCCAGTGGGCCCTGTTGTAGTGAGCCTCTGTAGTGGTCTGTGGGCTAGCTAACTGAATAATTAGCCAGGTTTTGACTGGATATCCTCTAGAGATGTGCATTCATTTTTCATGAATTAGACAATTTCAACAAAATTGTCTAATTCGTCATGGTTCGTGGGCACCGAAAAACAAATGGAATTTTTCTGAATTTTCGGAAAAATTCATAGTTCGTGTTAGTGCACACTAACGGGAGTTAGCGTGAACTAACTCCCGTTAGTGTGCGCTAACTTTAAAATGTTAGTGCGTGCTAACTCCCGTTAGTGCACACTAACATGAGAATGGGAACCTACAAAAAAAAACAAAAAAAAAAAAAACGAACCGCAGGAAAAACAAAATTTCCCGCGGGGGCCTGAAAATGAAACCCAAACCAATAGAACTAAACAATGCGCATCTCTAATATCCTCTATCATCTGTAGAGGAGAACACAGAGAAGAGCAGAGTTAGATATCCTTTAGTGTAGGGCATGGGGGTAGATCCCAGGTCAAGGTGAGAGCGGACCCCTGGACTAATGATGTAAGTCCACCTAGATATGAGGGAGACCAATTGAAGAGGTTAACTGCAGTGGCAAGTGTATTCCTATCTAGAAACCAGACCCTGGTGAGGGCCTTCCTGGAAGTGGTCATGGATTCCTAACTGCGATATATTGTAGGCATCGTGACTGGATCCCAGAAACCTGGACATGACATCTGAGTTAATGCTTTTGGTGTCACAGACCACCTACATCGTGAGAGAGTGGAAAGTCTTGTATTAGCAGTAGGGGATCTCACCTCCTCCTGTTGAGGATGTAAGTGGAGTCAATAGCCCCTTAAGACAGAGGGGATGTGAGCTATGTTCTAGAAATCAATCATTATTTGTTGTTGTTTCCATGCTCTGAAGAAACAATATATATATTGGTGAGTTTTCCAGAGAATCGCAGCCTGGAATTGCTCTATACTTATGGAGGTGGCAAACTGGCTTATTCCAGCTGTGACCTTAGAAGTATCTACAAAGTGTCAGTAGCCAAAAATGCCAGGCAGTAGTGATCTTGATGTGTACTGGAAAGGCATGGCCCCTGAGGTTGGAGGGGTGCAGATCCTGCTCTAACTGCTGGCAACAGTATGGATTCCTTGTTAAATCTAAACTTACAAGACTTACTTCTCTGACAGATCTAAAAATTGTGCCCTTGTCCTCTATAAGGGCACAGTTATAAAGGGTGCCTCCTCCTCCTCCTCCTTTGTTCTCTCCCTCCTCAGTCTTTGTGACACTAGTACCCTTAATTCCATTAGAGTCATTTTGAATACGAATTCTCCACTCCCACCCCCTAGTATAACTCATTCTGTCCCAGTTAAATCCCATTATAACCCTGTCTGTCTGTAAATTCATTGCCATCCCCCCTCCCCCAGTATAACCCAGTTAACCTCCAGTATATCCCTGTCTATCCCAGGTACTTTCACAGCCACCCCCTAGCCTAGTGGCACGTCCACTCACCCAGATAAGCCAGCCCTCCAAACAATTGGCAAAGCAGCATGAAAGTTTGAAGTGGTGTGCGTAAATGTGCAGCAGAAAATGAACTCATGTAGTTTTGATAATATTTGTGCATAAGTCACTTTTAAAATAGCTCATTGTGCACATACATTCTAATCATGCCCTGACAGGCCCCCTAACACACCCCTTTTTTCACACATATTGTTGCACATGAAGGATCATATATGTGTACATGGTACATATTTATAAAATATAAATTAGTCACGAATGTGCAACATATGTGTATATATGCACTGTCAGGCCGATACTGTAAAACCCGCGGGAGAGCCGGCGCTCCAAGGCGAGCGCCCCTCTTCCGATGCGTGCACAGACCACTCTCCTGTGCGTGCGATTTAGTATGAAAATGAGGGCCTGCGGTAAAAAGAGGCGCTAGGGACACTAGCGCGTCCCTAGCACCTCTTTTTTGACAGGAGCGGCGGCTGTCAGCGGGTTTGACAGCCGACGCTCAATTTTGCCGGCAACGGTTCTCAAACTCGCTGACAGCCACAGGTTTGGAAAACAGACCCCAGCATAATTGAGCGTCCGTCTTCCGACCCGCGGGTCACAGGCCAATTTTAATTTTTTTTTTTTTAATTTTAAATTTTTTTTAAATTTTGGGGCCTCTGACTTAATATCGCTATGATATTAAGTCGGAGGGTGTACAGAAATGCACTTTTTTCTGCTTTTCTGTACACTTCCCCGGCGCTGACAGAAATTAACGCCAGCCTTTGGGCAGGAGTTAATTTTTGAAAGTAAAATGAGCGGCTTCGCTGTACATTTTGCTTTCTGGATCACGCGGGAATAACTAATAGGGCCATCAACATGCATTTGCATGTTGCGGGCGCTATTAGTTTTGGGGGGGTGGCCACACGTTTTCGACGTGCTAGCTTTACCCCTTATACAGTAAGGGGTAATAGCGCGTCGAAAACGCGCGGCCAAACCCGGGCTAAAAGTGTGCTCCACCGGAGCGCACTGTACTGTATCGGCAGTTTTTTTTCACGTGTAAGCTTTTGAAAAATCACCTGAAAATGTGTAAAGTTCCTTTAAATCAGGGTTGGGCAACTCTGGTTGGGTTTTCAGGAGACTGATTTACAAATAATTGGGGCAGTGTATGTTGTAATCCACTTAGAACATGTGTATTGACAATAGGTGGAATATAAATTACTGTAAATTATTATCTAGTATTAGGCTATGTGATCATACTGCTCTGATGTTCTAAACCTTACAGTGGCTCCCCATATGATGGAGAATACAATTTAAAATTGTCATGATGATTCATCGGGCTTTAAGCGGAAATTCCCCATGTGCATCAGTTCAGCATTAAAGATTTACAAACCACAAGGCAGTTTAAGAAGCTCTTGTCGAAATTTGTTGCAGGCGCCTACTGTTCATCAAGCTTGTTTAGATGACACCAGAAAAAAAACCTTTTATGTGGCCAGCCCAGTGCTGTGGAACAGCATAGCAGATGAAATCCAGAATATCCAATGTTATATAACCTTCAGGAAGCAGGTAAAAGCTTTCTATTTTAAACAAGCATTAACATGGATATGTAATTATTGACATGACAACTTTACACTATTTTTATTTTATATGTTCTGTGTTTTTAATAATATATTTTTGGTATTTTAAAGTGGCAAGCTGCACAAATGTAGCCAACTAAAAATGGGGAGCTTTAGACACATTCCTGGCTTGGGTGGTCAATTTAGCCAGTTATTGGTTAAGTGTTCCTGCATAGCTCCAATCTATCTAGATAGATTTTGTCCAGCTAGATGTTGAAAAACCTTTAGCCACAACCCTAGTCAGTTAGGGACATAGCCTTCCAAAGGAGAATGCCACCAAGGAGAGGACCAACATTACCATGGAGCTACCAAGACCCCACCACTCCAGCAATAGCTCTTTTATAACCAAGAATATGTGCATATTTTCAGTTTCACATGTACATTTTACCAGAGAAAAAAGGGATGTTCTGGGGAGGATATCAGAATTACATGCATTAGGTGCTATTTTGTAAGAGATATATGGGTATATATTTGTGTACTTATTTATACACTTTTATACCTGTAATTGACTCACTAAAGTGAAATTAGAGTTGTCTTGTTATCTGCAGTTTTTGGGTGGAAAGTCTGGGTGAACTGATCAGGGTTCAAGGTGAAGTGTCAGAGGGTATAGGTGAACTGGAGAAGGACTGTGTGAACTGGTGGAGGCATCAGAAAACTGGTGATTCAAAGTACACATGCAAGTCTTTGTCTTTTGGAAATCCCTTAAGAACATAAGAAATTGCCATGCTGGGTCAGACCAAGGGTCCATCAAGCCCAGAATCCTCTCTCCAACAGAGGCCAAACCAGGCCACAAGAACCTGGTAAGTTCCCAAACACTAAGAAGATCCCATGCTACTGATGCAAAAGAAAAAGTTCTAAAAAGTAGTGGCTACATAAATGTTTCTTAGGGCACTTCAGTTCATACAAAAGCAATATCCGGCTCTGGAAAGAAGATGCTTTCAATGATCTTATTCCTATATTGTGCACCTATTCATTTGTAGAAGCGTTTCTGTACTAAAGGTATCAATGACATGACAGTGGCAGTTTTCAGATTGCACCACACTTTCCAAGATGAAGTACGCGCACACTTTCACATAGAAACATGCCATGGGTACAAAGTACATGGCGACATGCGCTTGCTTTCTGTGCAGGGAGAATTTGTAATAGGTTGAAAATTCAAGGTGTGCGAGTTCTTTTCCAGCCCTGGGCAAACCTATCCTAAGCCTCAGTAAAAGTTCCTCCTCCTAAAACTGAAGAGAGCTGCCCAGCTCAATTCAGCAAATTACAAAAAGGAGAGCGAAAGTGAGGACTTGGAGCCCAAGAAAAACAGTTACTTAAGTGACCTCGTGGTCCAGATCCCTTCCCTCGTGGAGGGAAGGGATCTGGACCACCGGATGTGCACCCCATGTTACCCTGGACCAGGCGTACAAAAGGATCACCAACCCCCAGCCCATCCGACTCAACCAAGCAGGGTAGGGATCCTTTTCTAGGAACCCTGACCCCTGGGAGTAAGGCTCAAAAACTAGAAAATGAAAAGTTGCTGAGACTAAAAGAACTGCAGGTTTATGCATCAGCCACCATCTGCTGGAGAAAGAGAAATACTGAGGAACTGCAGGTGGCATCAGGGTACTTGAAGCAGTGTCAGTTTTACTTTCTCTGTCTCCATCTGCTGGCATGGATGAATAAACCCAGGAGACTGGACTGATCCGGGTATGTACAGGGCACACTATCTCTCCCCACACCCCTGAGAATCTCCCCCCCCCCCCCCCATTGCAACAGCTTTCATCCTTACTTTCATCTCTCCTTCAGTACCAGGCTTACTGAGGCTTATGCAGCACAGCTTTTGTGTGGGGCTAGGGAGCCTTCCAGGAAGTGCTTCTGGTGGGCATGGCCCACTTCAAACGTTGCATGGGCAGCACCAAGCAGAGGCATCTTTGCTGCCTGGGAAGAGGGGGAGTCAGGACTTGAAATGCCATATCGGTGGCACTGATGGGAGGCAGGACTTGAAAAACTGCAAGTGCTTTGGCCCACACTGGCTTCCTGCAGTTGCTGGAGGCCTTGAGATACTGCATCTGCAGCTGCTCTTTAATCAGCCTAAAATTAGGATGAAAATTGGTTTAAACAGATTGTCACTTTTGGAAAAATCCAGGAATTTGTGTGAAATTCAGTTTAAACAGAAAACGAAAGATCCATCTAGTCCTTTCCAGATATTTATTTTTAACACATTTAACACCTCCCTCCCCAATTTAATTAAAAAAAAAAATCACCCAAGGCAGCATACAAAATACCTACTAGATAAAAATAATGCCTAATACATAAAACAAAACACCACACAAATCATTCCATTTTACAGTAAAAAAAAAAAAATTCTCTTTTCTCGCTGTCATCCACTGGGACATCATATCTGTGTAAACAACCATGTCTTTACTTTTTTTTTACAAAAGGTCAGATAGTTTCTTTCTAATCTAGCATTAGATTAGATTAGAGCTCCACAACAAAGGGAAATAATGAAAAAGGCCCTAGCCTCAGCCACATATGCAGTAGCTCTTTGAAAGTTGGAATAACCAATATATCACCTTAGCTGGATTGTAGTGATCATACCGGTACATTCTATCGCAATTTCTTCAATAAATATTCTGGACCTATAGCGCTCAATACCCGAAAAGTAAGTACCAAGATTTTCAATTGGAATCGTAAATTTATGGGTAGCCAGTGTAATTTACATAAAAATGGCTGAGATGTGGTTATACGATATACCCCCATCATTAACTGAGCTACAGTATTTTGACTAATGCCATGGATTGCTGGACTGGGCTCAGGGTGCATCACCCATGGAGTGGTACAGGATGGCAATTCAGGATATCTGCCAGTCTTCCACCTAGCCAGCCCCCTCCACGCAGATTGGTCTCTGAATTTGGGGGCCAGTAGGGCTTGGCTTTAGCGGCTTTACATCTGACTTCTGCTATTAAGTTCACTTAAGAGAATAGCCACTGCCATTAGCAATGGTTACATGGAATAGACTTAGTTTTTGGGTACTTGCCAGGTTCTTATGGCCTGGATTGGCCACTGTTGGAAACAGGATGCTGGGCTTGATGGACCCTTGGTCTGACCCAGTATGGCATTTTCTTATGTTCTTATGGTGAGTGCAGGTAAGGACTGGGATTGAGGCTTGAGTGCAGGCAAGGACTGGGATTGAGGCTTGAGTGCAGGCAAGGACTGGAACTGAGGAGTGAGTGCAGGCAAGGATTGGAACTGGGGCTTGAGTGCAGGCAAGGACTGGAGGAAGACAAGGCAGGACAGGATGAGACAAGGACAACTCAGAACAAGGAACATAAAGGCCCTAAGGCAGTGATACAGGAAACACATAGGGCACTAGGCAAGGTCAGGCCTCGAGGGGCAAGGCAAGGCCTAGATAGGCCCTTAGTCCACAAGGCAAGGATAGGCCGCAAGGCAAAGAGCAAGAAGGCCTGAAGGCCACAAGGCAAGGCAAGGAAACTGTGGTAGGGCAAAGAGTCAAGAGTGACGCCATGCAAAAGCGAGGAGGGTTTGGCAAGGCTGGATTATGTAGGACTGTAGATTGGATGTGGTGCAGGCAGCAAGGAGGATCTTGGCAAGGCTGAAGACTAGGCTCGCTGAGGACTTCTGGTGGATAGGAGGCTGCAGCACAGGCTGAGTTAGATGCCCTGAATGGAGACAGCATGGGTGGCTAGGAGCAGAGTTCACTGGAGGCCTCTGAGGTGGGAAGGTGTCATAGTTGTCCAGGTCAGGGTACAATAAGGCTGTACAGCAGACAAAATCTTAATAACTAGGACAAGCAACGCTAACTGAATCCAGGAGTAAGATGTTTAAAATCATGGCTACTACTCTGTGGAACAATCTGCCTAAAGAAATCAGAACTAAAAAGGATTTGCTCCATTTCAGGAAACTTCTGAAAGCATATGTCTTCTTATTGGCACTTACGCTTTAAACTTTGATAATGGAAAGACTCATCTCCACTAGTAGTTATTTCCCTGTTTTAATTTTTCTGTTTTATGTCACGTATTCATGATTATGTATGTAATGTTATGCACCAAGATTTGTGGACTGGTGGAATATGAATCACTTTAAATAAATAAAGAAAGAAATAAGTACTATGTCACTACTCTGATATGTAACATACCTTGAATGCCTTGGCTGGAATGGAGTGCCATAAATAAATGAAGATAATGATAATTAAGTATTTTAAAATACTATACACACATGCTTTATAAAATAACTGTCTCTATATTTAATTCTGGTGTTTACTCTCACAATGTTACAATTATTTTGCACATAAAATATGCATGCATATATTTATAAAAAGGGTAAAGAAAGTATGGGGTAGATTTTCAAAGGGATATGCGCGTACCCCCCCGAAGACCTACCCCAAACCCCCCCTGTGCATGCCGAGCCTATTTTGCATAGGCTCGGCAGCGCGCGCAAGCCCCGGGATGCGCACAAGTCCCGGGGCTTGCATGGAGGGGCGTGTCGGGGGCGTGTCGAGGGGGCGTGCCACGAGTGATGCAGCGTTTCGGGGGCGGGCCCGGGGGCGTGGTGCCTGCCCGGGGGCGTGGTCAAGGCCTCCGGACCAGCCCCCGGGTTGGGTGATGGCGCGTGCAGATTTACGCCTGCTTTCTGCAGGCGTAAATCTGCCAACAAAGGTATGGGGGTTTAGATAGGGCGGCGGAGGGAACAGGCAGCGCGTGCAGGTGGCACAAATGTGCACCCCCTTGCACGCGCCGACCCCGGATTTTATAAGATACGCGCGGCTACGCGCATATCTTATAAAATCCAGCGTACTTTTGTTCGCGCCTGGTGTACGAACAAAAGTACGCCCGCGCGTACATTTATAAAATCTACACCTATATGTTTTATTGCATTGAAAATATACACACACACACTGAAACATACATGCATACTATCGGAGCAGAAATACTTGAAATTTTATAAACTGTGCAGCTCTCATCCCAAAATTTATAAAATACTAGCATTAATCTCTGTGCATCCACTTATGAGTGCAAATGCTGTACCCATGGATAGGTCTGAAAGTTGGGATCCCTGTTATGTTGCAAACGAATTAATTTTGATGCTATGGTGTGCTAGTATTTACAAATGTGTTAATGTGAGCTAAATCGGCAACTAACACATACCCATGCTATTTATTCATTATAAACATCACTGCTAAATCTACTCAAAAATATGTAATTAGCTGAATAATTATGTAAATCAGTTCATTATCTGTTTGCATAGCCAATAATACACATTAAAATACATAAATATCAATGCATAACCATTATCGCAAGAAACTTAACTATACCTACAACTAATATGGGCTATTATTATGCATTAACAAGCAATAATAACCCATTTTATTGCACATTAATACATCAACCTCTTTAATAGAGATGTAATTCATGAGAGCTACATAAAGAACTCAAAACAGGATTTTAGTCTTCTGAACCATAGCCAAATTCAGTGTAGTGCTAGAACTAGATCTCATCCACAATTTCTCTCACACAATAATGCCAAACAGATATCTGTCAGAAATTAAAATAGAGAAGATGGTAAAGAAACAGAAAAATGAGCAAAGTTCAGAAACAGAATGTTTATATATATATATATATATATATATATAATAGCATATTGAAGGGGTTTTCATCATCAGTAACACTGTTTATTTATATCAAGCTTTTCCGGCAAAGGAATTCAAAGTGTGCTGCATTAAATTAGGATGACAGAAACATGATGCAGATAATACATAAAGACAAATAAATGGGATATGATATAATGGTGCTGAATGAACAGTAGGTATAGAATGCAGACACTACATAAAGACAAATAAGTAGAACATAATACGGTAGAGCTGGGTAGAGGGTGTCATGTAAAGAAATAGTTTAAGGGAGCGATGTGGGCTGGCTATGAGAGGGAGCCCAGCAAGAGCAGAGTTAATAATGCTGCTTATGATACATGGGTAGACAAAATGCTGCATTGAAAAGCTAGGTTTCCACCAGTTTACTGAAGGATAGGAGATCTGGAGCTAATCTGATGTAGGACAAGGAGAAGATCCAGTGTTGGCACACATCCTGTGAAGGTCCTTTTTCTGGTGCAGGTGAGGTGCATATCTTTGGGAGCCAGCACAACCAATCATGCTTGATGTGGAAAGTGTAATTTGCAAGAAGGTGAATAGGCAATGAGGCAGCTGGTGAAGAAGACTGGTGCATAACCTTTGAGAGTCTTGTAGGCTAAAATCCTGGTGGATTATGAAGATGTAGATATTGAATAGATGGATGGAATCTTGAGGCACTCCATAAGTGAGGGAGTGGGGCTCTGAGGCAGAAAGTAATACTGCTGGAGCCAAGATAACCTGCTGGGGAAAGCAAGCATGAGAGTTGGAAAGCATGAGAGATGCCTCTGGTCTTTTACCTATCAGTCCAACCTCAATGCCAGCACCAGCAGCAGCACCCAAGGATACAGAGGAAGAGAAACATAAGAACATAAGACTTGCCATACTGGGTCAGACCAAAAGGTCCATCAAGCCCAGTATCCTACTTCCAAAAGTGACCAAGCCAGGTCACACGTTTCTGGCAGGATCCCAAGGGGTAGACAGATTCCAAGCTGCTTATCCCAAGCATAAGCAGTGGATTTCTGCAACTCTACCTTAATAATGGTTAACGGACTTTTCCTCCAGGAACTTTCCAAACCTTTTTTAAATCCAGCTACACTAACAGCTTTAAACACGTCCTCTGGCAACAAATTCTGGCGCTTAATTATGCATTGAGTGAGAAAATATTTTCACATATTAATTTTAAATGTATTACTAGTATTTTCATTGTGTGTCCCCTGGTCTTGGTATTTTTTGAAAGAGTAAACAAATGATTAACGTTTATTCATTCCATTCCACTCATTATTTTATACCCCTCTATCATATTTCCCCTCTCTTCAAGCTGAAGAGTCTTAACCTCTTTAGCCTTTCTTCATATGGGAATTGTTCCATACCCTTTATCATTGTGGTCGCCCTTCTCTGTACCTTGTCTAATTCTGTTATATGGTGACCAGAACTGCACACAATACTCAAGATGAGGTCGCACCATGGAACAATACAGAGGCATTATCATATTCTCTGTTTTATTCCCCATTCCTTTCCTAAAAATCCCTAGCATTCTACTTGCTTTCTTGGCTGCTGCTGCACACTGAGATGAAACCTAATCCTTTTCCTGAGTGGAGATTCCTAATGTGGACCCTTGCATAATGTAGCTATAATTTGTGTTACTCTTCCCTGAGTGCATCACTGCACTTGTCCACCATCAAAACATTCAAGGTGTGGAGGCCCTTTAGAGTGAGGTAAGATCTTCATTTTTCAGAATTCATTCACTGTTGTAAAGCCATCAGCAGAGGAAAGCTATTGGGGTGCCTTACAAACAGTGACATGCTGCATCATGTTAAAAAACAAAACAAAACTAGGGATGTGCAATCGTTTAGGATGAATTAGGCCCCAAATTAGAAAGGCCCAAACTGCGGGAAATACGAAATTTCCCGCGGCGGGCTGAAAACGAAGCCCAAACCGAAAGGTTCGGGTTTTGCACATCTCTAAACAAAACAGTAGTATTGGCTTTGGGAAAAGGGCACCAGCACTAGTCTGGGAACACTGTCTGCCATTCAAGGCAGTTGCAGCAGCTGCAGCAGAGAAAAGCCAGGGAAGTCTGTCTCCCAAGTCAAAACCTGACCCCTTCTGCCAGTAAAGTTGCAGGCCATTAGTTTAGCTCATGCATCAGCGGGGACAAATCACCCTAGAGCACATGGGGTGGTGTCCAAGGGAAAGAGGCAGGCAGCATCTCAAGCATTGGCATGGCGCATCAGAGAAAGGATTGCCTTGGATGACCAACTACTACAGACCATAGATAACATGGAATTTAAGCAGCTGATGCACCTCTTGTTTCCTTGTAACAAAGTGCCCTCTGGAACAACATTTAGAAGGCAGGTTATCCCCACCCTGTGCATTCAATGATGCATTTGCATGCAGGTGCAGCTTGCTAACACAGAAGGAATTAGTATCCATTCCACCAGAAACATTTGGACAAGGCGAAACACTACACAATCCTTTCTCTCCCTGACAGTCCACTGGTGAAAACTAGACAAGGTAGGGACAGGCAGCAGCTCTAGCAGGAGCAATACAGCAGAGTACAGGTGGGCAGTGCTGCTCACCCAGGTGATGAACAACCACCATAAATCAGTCAATATCTTAATAGCAAAAAGAAAGATGATGTAGGGCTGGCAGCTAGACAAGAGAGTCAGAACAGATGTTCCTGGGTTTTTTTGTCACAATGTCACAAACATGTAAATGGCATCCATTGTTTTGCACACTTGCTGCACCTGACAGTAAGGGATGTCCTGGGGGCCAAGGAATATGGTAGTTCAGCTCTGAAAACATGATAGAGAGGTGCAGGAAAACAACAAATCATTTTCAATTGAGAAAAAAAGGGAAGAAAACAGCAAGAAGTAGGGCACCTCTACAGCAGATGATTCAAGATGTAGGCATCAAGTGGAAGTCCACCTATCTGATGCTTCAGAGGTTATTGAATCAATGGATAGACCTTCTTGTCTTATCTTTGAAAAGTGAAATAGGTGTGGATCACTCCTTGGGGAATCATGCTTGGCTATAAATGATACACTTGAAAAGAATCCTGAAGTCCTTCAAGTATGTCACAGAGAATCTGAGTTCCTCACAAGCTACTCTAGGTAAGGTCATCCCCATAGTGTATATCCTGGAGAAGTTAGAAGATTTCCAGCAGAAATAGGCTCTGGCACCAGAAGTGTCACATTTGGTATACTGCTTGCAGCATCAGATGCAAGATAAGAACATAAGATTTTCCATACTATGTCAAACAAAAGATCCAGCAAGCCCAGTATCCTGTTTCCAACAGTGGCTAATCATGGCCTCAAATCCCTGGCAGGATCCCAAAGTGTAGACAGATTCCAAGCTGCTTATCCCAGAGATAAGCAGTAGATTTCTATAATGCCACCTTAATAATGGTTTATGGACATTTCCTCCAGGAACTAGTCCAAACCATTTTAAATGAAGCTATCAATTTTCATCACATCCTCGGGCAACAAATTCCAGAGTATTTTCTCTTATTAGATTTAAATGTACAATGTAGTAACCTCATTGTGTATCCCATAGTATTTGTACTTTTTCAAAGAGTAAAAAAACAATTCATGTTTACTTTTTCTATGCCTCTCGTTATTTTATAGACCATTACCATATCTGTCCTCAGTGTCTCATCTCCAAGTTGAAGAATCCTATCCACTTTAGCCTTTCCTCATAAAGGAATCATTCCATCCCCTTTATGTTGTGTCTGTGGACCCTTGGGCTGGGGTGAGATTGGCTCCACCTGCAGGGAGGAGCCCTGAAGGTTCTCACTGCCAGCAAGCAGACCCAGACGAAGCAGAGACTGGTCGGAGCTTCACCTTTACCAGCCCACGTTCCCCTCATGTTCAGCCTTTGGGTGCCGGGGCTGAAAGGACTAAGGAAAAGGTCTCTGCTGATGATTAGGGGCATGGTCCAAGGACAGGCTATGGTCAGGGCAGGTGGCAGTCAGCTATAGTAAAGGTTCAGGCAAGGGTTGGATGCAGGCAGAGATCAGGTGTAGTGAGAGTCCAAGCAAGGGTCAAAACCAGGTATCTATCCAAGGGAGAAGAAGATGGACAGAAACAGCTGAGACAGGCTGGGCAGGAAAAGGCTGGAACAGGCTGGGCTGACAAAAGCTGTTACAGGCTAGGCAGATGAAGGCAGGAAGCAACACACACTACAGGACAGATGGACCTGTTGCTGAAGCATCTGAAGGGCATCAGATCTGCCCTTAAATAGGGACAGGAAAGTGATATCATCTAAGGCCTCCAAGGTGGATTTTCCTGCTGTGGGCCCTTTAACTTTGAGAGTGATGGCACACTAGAGGAGTGGTGCCATCGCATCTGAGAAAAAGGCTCAGCAGTGTTGGAGCAAGGAGCTCAGCTCGCGGGAGTCTCCCACAAGAACAAATTACAGCACTTTATCTCTTTTCAAATGCCACTACATCTTTTTTGAGATGTAGTGACCAGAACTTCACACAGTACTCAAGATGAGATGCGCCATGGAGCAGAACAGAGGCATTATGATATTCTCTGTTTGATTCTCCATTCCTTTCCTAAAAATTCTTAGCATTCTATTTGGTTTCTTGGGTGATGCTGCACCCTGAGCAGAAGATTTCAATGTATCATGAATGATGACATCTAGATCCTTTTCCTGAAAGGTGTCTCCTAATGTGGAACCTTGCATTGTGCAGCTATAATTTGGGTACTTTTCCATAAAGCCTGGATTTTAAAAGGCCCACATGCATAAAAACCAAGGTCTTGTCATGTCGTGCGCATTTTAAAATGGGCCCGGATATGCGCATAAACCCCGGTACGCGCACAAGTGCCAGGCCTCTCCGAAGGGGTGGGTTGGGGGCGGGTTTTTGTTGGAGAGGGGCAGGGCAGAGCAGAATAGAAGTTGGCTGGGACAGCGGCCATTAGCCGCTGACCTGGAGAAGCTGCAACGCAGAGATTACTGCTGCTCCAGAGGAGCAGTAAGTAATAAAATAAAAATTTATGGAAAGGTAGGTTAGGTTTAGGGGGTGGGGAGGAGAGGGGAAGAAGGAGAAAGTTTACCTAGGGGGATAGGGAAGGGAAAGGCCCGATTGTGTTGCCATGCATATTTAATAAAAATGTGCCCCCCTGCGCACACCACCCTCACATGGCATGTTATAAAATCAACACGTCCATGTAGGCACGCCAGGAATTGCATGCACAGGGACAGGTACGCGCTGCTTTAAAAATTGACCCCTAAATGAATTCTTTGCTTAGGTCTTTACTAAGGAAGATGTAAGAGATATACCCATGGTGTAGATATGAAATCACCACACAGAAGCTCTGTATCCTCACCCAATAATTAAATCAATCTAAATAGAGAGGATATATTCAATATATTTTATCCTATTTTTATTACTAAACGATATGATAAAAATCTCAGCGATTGTGATAGTGACAGTTTTGGAAGTAAAATCTATAGGGCGGTTGAATACATAAATCTTAGGATTGAATGATATCAAAACGTAGTGTTATTAGTGACATTAAATTATAAATTTTAGGATTTAGTACACAATAGTATTTTTGGTTTTGGGGTAAAAAACAAAAACTTTTTTTTAATTAAATTGAATAAAATGTTATGAGTAAAATGAGGAACATCAAATGATTAAAAACAGTGTGCTTGACAAACTGCTGAAATTGCCTGCGGCCCATTGCGTGGCGAGAGGCGGTGGATTAGACTACAGTTGCACTATTACTGATGGTGTTGTTCCTGTTAATTTGTTATTAAAACATTAAAATAGTAATAAAAATAGGATAAAATATATTGAATATATCCTCTCTATTTAGATTGATTTATTTAGAGATATATCCATGTCAGAAATGATATTCAAAGGTGATGATTCAGAGGAATTGAAACAAATCTTAGTGTACCTGGAAGATGTAAAAGGGCAAATTGACATACTAACTAATAGCAAATCACCTGGACTAGATGGTATACATCTCAGAGTGCTGAAAGAACTGAAAAATGAAATTGTGGACCTGCAATTGATAATTTATAAATTATTATTAAAATCATCTATGGTACCTGAAGATTGGAGGGTTGCCAATGAAATGCCAGTTTTTAAAAAGGGATTTGGGGTGATCCAGGAAACTACAGACAGAAACTATAGTCTGACATCTGTGTCAGGCAAAATGGTAGCAACTAAGATAAAGAACAAAATTACTGAACATTTAGATAGTTTAGTTTAGTTCATTTAATACTTGATGGATCACAAATCTTACAGAAGTAAATCAATGCAGTGTACAATAAAATTAACATGATGTAATTAATGAACTTAATGTAATTAAATGAACAGCACAAGATAAAATGAATTAAAAATAAGAATAATGAAAATAAAGATTTCATGCAAAAATTAAATAGAGACAAGTATTAGAACATAATAAAATTGACAGAACATTAAAATGAAAATAGATCTCTCAGAATCCACAAGCCGATCCCCAGAAACCATTCTCATAACTGAATGGTAAGAGCAGAAAGGTCCCATGCTCCTACCATCAGCTTACCAGTATTCTCTGTCTCCAGCAGATGGTGGACCTGCATTTCCCTACTGGGGATTGCTTGTAGTAAAAAAAAATAAAAAAAAAAGATCTATCACACTGCTTGTACTTCTGAGGTAATACCAATGGGTCCCTTCCTCAGTTGAGCGCCTTAGTCTGGCAGCCTTTTCAGGTGTGGGCTTAAAAAAATAATGCAAAGTGGATGAAGGACAAGGGAGGCTCGGTGAAGAAGGCTTTCGCCCTCTCCCCCTGTAGCTGTAGATCCAGTCGTACTCTCAGCCAGTGCTGATGGCTGAGCGCAGGTAAAAAAAAAAAACAAAACAAAGGAAAACGAAACAAAAGGAGCAGTGTTCTATTATGAACATTGTTTTTTGCCCATTAAGTAACCACTCTGTCGACTTATTTAAAGCTAAGAAAGAATCTCTCATTCCAACTTTAACCTCTTTTGGCAACAAATCTTTTGAAGGATATCTCCTGTTATAATGCATCCTACAACTCCCTGACTCCCTGCCCTAACATTAACCTACTCCCTGCCCTAACATTAACCTACGCCCCCCTTTTCACTTACCCCATCACCCACCACACAGTAGAGCTACTCACGGAGAATACTAAACCTCCCACAAACGCTCTTTATACTCAAATTTATACTGATTATCATCGGCATTCAACCCCGGTGTATATATATATAGCCCTTGTATATAACCCTCGACATACAAGCCCTGTATATAAACTTATTTATTTTATTTATTTAACATTTCTTTTATACCGATATCCGTTCGCACATCGTATCGGTTCACAGTGAACAAAAAACCATTGGGCAGTGCCCGTACATATAACAGATAACATAATATAATATGATGAACTAGGCAACATATAAATAATTTATGGGAGGAACTTATGTATATATTCCCTCTGTTATATAATCGCTGTATAAAAAAAAATCCAATGTATATTGAAACCAGCAATTGAACTATCCCCTTTCTACCTCTAAGTAACCAACTAAATATGGCCCTTAGCGATTACCCTCCTTTGCCTCAGGTACAAAACTTAGATTGTAAGCCCACTGGGATAGGGAAATACCTACAGTACCTGAATGTAAACCGATGTGATGACTCTGACTGAATTTTGGTATATAAAAATTATAAATAAAATAAAATAAATAAGTGCAGAGAAAATTTACATACAAATAAGAATCCTAAACCAAAGTGGAATAAAAACAAAACAAACAAAAAAAATATATATATATATAGGGGCGGATTTTCAAACATTACGCGTGCGGGTACTTTTGTTCGCGCCACTGGCGCGAACAGAAGTACAGTAGATTTTATAAGATACACGCGTAGCCACGCGTATCTTATAAAATCCGGGGTCGGCGCACGCAAGGGGGTGCACATTTGTGCAACCTGCGCGCGCCGAGCCCAGCGTGGCCTGCCTGTTCCCTCCGAGGCCGCTCCGATTTCGGAGCGGCCTCGGAGGGAACTTTTCTTCGCCCCTCCCCCCACCTTCCCCTCCCTAACCCCCCCTTACCTTTGTTGGCAAAGTTACGCCTGCTTTCAGCAGGCGTAACTTTGCGCGCGTCACCGGCAGCCCCGCTCCGTCCTCCGGTCCCGGGGGCGTGGTCCGGAGGCCTCGACCATGCCCCCGGGCCCGCCCCCGAAACACCGTGTCATTTCGGGAATGCCCCCGGACACGCCCCCTCCCTCCCCGTTTCGAAAGCCCCAGGACTTACGCGCGTCCCGGGGCTATAGGTGCGCCGGCACGCGCAGGGGTTTTAAAATCCTCCCCATAGTTTTTATTCTGCCCAAGTAAAGCTTTAAGTATTGGTAATTCTTCTCAAGTAAAGTCTATTCTGAAGGAAAGTCTACCAAGAATAGATTGTCTTCAAGGCTTTCCTGAACTTGGTATAATCTTACTCTATATGTAATGCTAATGGAAAGAGTTGCAAAAACTGATGGCTAGATATGAGAAGCAAACCTTTCTAGTCTGTTCTAGCCTTGGGAAGGGGAGAACTAACAGTTCTTGTTGAGATGAATATACTCTGGAGTGATGACGAGGGACAATTTGAATAGTGAGTTAGGAGGGAGTATCCCAGCAATGGGCATTATAGATCAAACGCCTGATCTTGAACTGAAAGCACATGGAGACAGGGAGCCAGTGCAGTTCTTTCAGGAGAGGGGTGACATGATCAAATCTCTGCTTACCAAAGATTAATTTGGCAGCTGTATTTTGAATGGTTTGAAGCCTTTAAAGAGATACAGCCAACATGGATTTAGCCAAGGGAAGTCTTCCTTCACCTATCTGCTACATTGTTTGAGCACATAAATAAACATGTGGATAAAGGTGAGCCAGTTAATATAGTGTATCTAGATTTCCAGAAAGCATTTGACAAAGTTCCTCAAGGGAAACTTCTTAAGCAATTAAAAAATCATGAGATAGGAAGCAGTATCCTATTGTGGATTGGCAACTGGTTAAAAGATGGAAAATGGAGAAAAGTGCCCAAGGGATCTGTCCTGAATCCACTACTTTTGAACATATTTATAAATGACCTAGAAATGAGAATAATGAATGAGGTGATCAAATTTGTGGATGACACAAAATTATTCAAAGTTGTTAAATCACAAGAGGATTGTGAGAAATTGCATAAGGAGACTGGACATGCAAATAGAAAATTAAATTTAATGTGCCGAAGTGTAAAATGATGCACTTAGGGGTGGATTTTAAAAGGAGTGTGGTTGTCCATATGCACGTGGTTCCCGGCGCGCACACATGGACGCGCCGATTTTATAACATGCATGTGCCGGGGTTTACATGCATGACCAGGCTCATTTTAAAATGCGCGTGGTGCGCACAAGGTCCAGCCACGAACGTAAATCCTAATTTTTATGCGCGCGGGCCTTTTGAAAGCTGGGCTTTAGTCTCTCTGCCTTGGCCTGGCATCTCTACGTGCCTCTTTTACCCCTTGATCATCCAATGTTTCAACTTACTCCCTCACTTACCCCTAGATTCAAACAAAAGTTAATAACACATTGATAACAAAAAGGGGTATGTTCATAGAAATTTTTTTAGTTACCACACCACATGATAGCACATCCTGTAATAATCCCTCTTTTTCTCATCCTGCACTGAGAGAGAAGAGCCACTGGGGAGAGCCTCACTGTGTGCACCTATTTATATCTCTATTGGAGGGCCACCTATTAAGTTGAGGTGAGGTGTTGGTGGTCATTTAGTGTTTAGGGGTCAGTTTCACATGCAGAGTGACACGTACGAACAGCACAGTATACCTTGGTGAAGATTTGACGTTATTTGGAGTGAGGAAAGTCTCAAAAAGATGAAATAAAACATAAGAAATCACCATACTGGGTCAGACCAAGGGTCCATCAAGCCCAGCATCTTGTTTCCAACAGAGGCCAAACCAGGCCATAAGTACCTGGCAAGTACCCAAAGACTAAGTCTATCCCATGCTACTGATGCTAGTAATAGCACTGGCTATTTTCTAAGTCAACTTGATTAACTATTAACTATTAACTATTAACTATTAACTATTCTACTTACTTAAGTTATATGTTAACTACTGATAACTTGTTCTAATCTAGTTTTCGCCAATTCTTTATATTTATTATCTATAATTATCCTTAACTTAAAACTCGTACTAATCATCTGTACGAAGCTGTATAAATCGTTCTCTGTATGAAGTTGTATAACTCGTTCTCTGTATGATGTTGTTGTTGTTCGCTGTAAACCGGGGTGAAGGCACTATGCTATACTTCGGTATATAAAAGAATATAAATAAATAAATAAAAATAGCAGGTAATGGACTTCTCCTCCAAGAACTTATCCAAACCTTTTTTAAACCCAGCTACACTAACTGCACTAACCACATCCCCTGGCAACAAATTCCACAGTTTAATTGTGCATTGAGGGGTAGATTTTATAATTTTGCGCGAGCGCGTACTTTTGTTCACGCACCAGGTGCGAACAAAAGTACGCTGGATTTTATAAGATACGCGTGTAGCCGCGCATATCTTATAAAATCCGGGGTCGGCGCGCGCAAGGGGGTGCACATTTGTGCAACCTTCACGCTCCGAGCCCAGCGCACGCTGCCTGTTCCCTCTGAGGCTGCTCCGATTTCGGAGTGGCTTTGGAGGGAACTTTCCTTCACCCTCCCCCCACCTTCCCCTCCCTAACCCACCCCCCAAGCCCTATCTAAACACCCCCCTTACCTTTGTTGCACGATTTACGCCTGCTAAAAGCAGATGTAAATCTGCGCGCGCCAGCGGGCTGCTGGCGCGCCATCACCCAACCCAGGGGCTGGTCCGGAGGCCTCGACCACGCCCCCGGGCCGGCGCCACGCCCCTGGGCCCGCCCCAGCAATGCCTCGTCATTTAGGACACGCCCGACACGCCCCTTTAACAAAGCCCCGGGACTTACGCGTGTCCCGGGGCTCTGCGCGCGCTGACGGCCTATGCAAAATAGGTGCGCCAGCACGCAGGGCATTTAAAATCCGGCCGTGAGTGAAAAAGAACTCTCAGATTAGTTTTAAATGTGCTACATGCTAACTTCATAGAGTGGCCCCCAGTCCTATTATCCGAAAGAGTAAATAACTGAATCACATTTACTCGTTCTAGGCCTCTCATGATTTTAAACACCTCTATCATATCCCCTTCAGCCATCTCTTCTCCAAGCTGAACAGTCCTAACCTCTTTAGTCTTTCTTCATAGGGGAGCTGTTCCATCCCCTTTATCATTTTGGTCGCCCTTCTCTGTACCTTCTCCATCGCAACTATATCATTTTTGAGATGCGGCAACCAGAATTATACACAGTATTCAAGATGCGGTCTTACCATGGATCGATACAGAGGCATTATGACATTTTCTGTTTTATTCACCATTTCCTTGCTAATAATTCATAACATTCTATTTGCTTTTTTGACTGCCACAGTACACTGAGCCGATGATTTCAATGTATTATCCACCATAATGCCTAGATCTCTTTCCTGGATGGTAACTCCTTAGAACCTAACATCATGTAACTATAGCATGGGTTATTTTTCCCTATATGCATCACCTTGCACATCCACGTTAAATGTAATCTGTCCATCATAGATTATGGTCTATGTATCAGCAGTTGTCTTTTCATGTGGTGTCTGACTCTCTCTGGCATATTGTTGTTGCATCTGCAATGTTCGCCTCTCTTTTGTGTCATTTTGTTCAGCTTTAACAAAGTGCCTGTTCCCTCCTTCTGATCCTTTCTATTGTGAATGTAAGTATGATATGGTATTATTTATTTTCTGTTCTTTGATCAGTCTTTTTTTTTTTTTTTATTATTATAGATGGGAGAGATGGAAAGAGGCAAGAGGAGGCCACAGGAGCCTTAGTTTTTTTTATTTTATAGGTGGGCAAGAGGGAAGCAAAATGGTACCATAGGACTTTTTTTTTCAGTTAAGAGTCAGAAGGGAAGGAAGGGAGATCAGATAGCAAGTTTTTTTTTAAACTTTTTTTTAGTTAGGGTGGAGGTGGTGATTGGCCTCAAATACGTTTTTAAAAAAAAACACTATGAAGGGGGAAGGAAGTGACTGGCCAGATTTAAGCCTGCTATAGTAGTGCCTAGATTTGGCAGGCTAGTGCTGAAATTCAATACTAACCCCCCTAATTTTCTCCCCTGACCTAACCCCACCCTCAGGCCCAGCGCATACAAAATTTGGCCAGTTAAATTTAGCACCTAGTGAAATTGAGCATAAACTTAGCCACTTGTTTGGTCAATTTTCAAAGGCTTTGAACAAGTCAACTAAGTTCTAACAGATAAACTTTAAAAGGCGTGTGTATTAGGCACACAAGCAAAAATATGTATCTACATTGATATTGGTAATGATATACATATATAAGCTATAAGGTATGATGACCAGAAAGATATCGGAAATGTTTGTTGAATGATATTATTCATAATATAAAAAATCTTCAGAGGGATAGAGCTGTGTTAGTCTGGTGCAGCAAAAAAGACAGGAGTCAAGTGGCACCTTATAGACAAGTGTATTCTGTCCTCAAAAGCTCATGCTTTAATAAATTAGTCTATAAGATGTCACTCTACTCCTGTCTTTATTTCATTATTCATAATGGTTTACTAAATTTAAGTCAACTCTACTTCCTTCCATATGCCAAGCATTAAAAAAATGAATGCTTATGAATTTGGAGTTGATCTGTAAGAGAAGTTAACTAAAAAACAGCTATGTTAGGAAAATTCTAGTCAACATAATTAAGTGCAAGTCGCTTTTTTTTAATCATAGTATGGAATGCATTTTCTAATCCATGCTAAAATAGCATATGCTCATGCTATTTTAATGCAAGATATTTCTGAGTTATTACCTGAGTATTATAGTTTTATAAATCAAACCAGAATTTTTTTCATTTTGCCGCAATAGGGAAAACTGCAGCTTTAAAGAGGATGCAAGTCCCTGTAGAAGATCCCCGCCATCTTTGTAAAAATTTCCCTGGCAGACTTTACAGGAAGTATCATAGCTCTGCCTTACCCCCAACTGGGCCAGTTCATAAATGTGAAAAAGAAGTAACTGTTTTAAAATCCTGCCCCCAGCCTTGCAACCCTTCCTTTTACAAAATTCATCCTCCTTGAGGGGTAGTTCCCCATTCCCCAGCTTATCACATTTGTGGGAATCTCTTGGAGAAGCAAGAGTGATCCCCTCTTGCTCGTCCTCTGCTAATGCCATCTTGCAAAATGGCACCAAATTACCCCAGGCTCCTCTTTGCTCCATGGAAAGCAGTTCTCTCTCTCTTACTGAAGGAACTAAAAAATGAAATTTCTGATCTATTAGTTAAAATTTGTAACCTGTCATTAAAATCATCCATTGTACCTGAAGACTGGAGAGTTGCCAATGTAACCCCAATATTTAAAAAAGGGCTCCAGGGGCAATCCGGGAAACTACAGACCAGTGAGCCTGACTTCAGTGCCAGGAAAAA
Source organism: Rhinatrema bivittatum (assembly GCF_901001135.1). Classification (NCBI taxonomy): domain Eukaryota; kingdom Metazoa; phylum Chordata; class Amphibia; order Gymnophiona; family Rhinatrematidae; genus Rhinatrema; species Rhinatrema bivittatum. The sequence continues at coordinate 737,866,175 of NC_042615.1, read as the reverse complement.
TAGTGAAAACTATTCTAAAAGATCAAAATCGTAGAGCATATAGAAAGAAATGGTTTAATGGAACACAGTCAACATGGATTTACTCATGGGAAGTCTTGCCTAACAAATCTGCTTCATTTTTTTGAAGGGGTTAATAAACATGTGGATAAAGGTATTAGGTTTGTCGACTCTTGGGCCAGCTGGGACTGCAGGTGTTGCGCTGTGGGAACCCACAGTGAGCGTCGCAGCAGGGAGGCAGTGCTGAGAGACTCCGAAGGAGACTTCATCACTGGAAGCCCGAGGTCCCCCAGGAGGAGCCAGTAGGGACCTGGGCCTCTTGGTCTTAGTTGGATCCTCTGCGACCAAGGATCTGAAGAGCAGGCTGCCGAGGTAGTCCGACGAAGAGATGGCGCCCAGGAGGTCAGACGAGACTTCACCCTTGGAAGCCCGAGGTCCCCCCGGGAGGGGCCCGTGAGGACCCAAGCCACTGGGGCTTAGGAGAAACCTCCGGGCGAGTAGAGAATGGATACCTGTGGCAGTGGCGAGAGATGAAGCAGAAGTCCAGGAACAAGCCAAAGTCAGGAGCCAGGAGTCAGATGTCGAAAGACAAAACCAGGGACGGAAGCTGAAGCCAGAGACGATGAATGAAGCTAGGTCAGGAAAAACCAGGAACCGGGAAGTAGGAAGCACAACTAGCTACTCCGAAGAGTGAACCTCATTGCAAGGCAAGGGCTAGCTGTGACTGCCAGGTTTAAATAACCCGGCAGCGTCTGACGTCACCAGGGAGGCTGTCTTCCAGTTTCCCGTGCTGGCCCCTTTAAATCAGAAGCCCTGGCTCACGCGCGCGCCTAGGAGGACGGGGCCAGCCGCGGATCATCGGCGGCATCTCCCTCGCAGGGAGAAGACTGCGGTAGGCCGCGTTTCGGGCCTGGGTGGCTGGAGAGAAGCTCCCACGGCCGGTCCGGGCCGCATGGTGAGTGGAGGTCCCGGGGCACAGCCCGAGATCTCAACAAAAGGCGAACCAGTAGATGTAGTGTATTTGGATTTTCAGAAGGCGTTTGACAAAGTACCTCATGAGAGGCTTCTAAGAAAACTAAAAAGTCATGGGATAGGAGGCGATGTCCTTTTGTGGATTACAAACTGGTTAAAAAGAGTAGTATTAAATGGTCCATTTTCTCAGTGGAAAAGAGTAAACAGTGGAGTGCCTCAGGGATCTATATTTGAACTGGTGCTTTTCAATATATTTATAAATGATCTGGAAAGGAATACGACGAGTGAGGTTATCAAATTTGCGGATGATACAAAATTATTCAGAGTAGTTAAATCACAAAAGGATTGTGGTACATTACAGGAAGACCTTGCAAGACTGGAAGATTGGGCATCCAAATGGCAGATGAAATTTAATGTGGACAAGTGCAAGGTGTTAGATATAGGGAAAAATAACCCTTGCTGTAGTTATACGATGTTAGGTTCCATATTAGGAGCTACCACCCAGGAAAAAGATCTAGGCATCATAGTGGATAATACTTTTAAATCGTCGGCTCAATGTGCTGCAGTAGTCAAAAAAGCAAACAGAATGTTAGGAATTATTAGGAAGGGAATGGTTAATAAAACAGAAAACGTCAAAATGCCTCTGTATCGCTCCATGGTGAGACCGCACCTTGAATACTGTGTACAATTCTGGTCATCGCATCTCAAAAAAGATATAGTTGCGATGGAGAAGGTACAGAGAAGGGCAACCAAAATGATAAAGGGAATGGAACAGCTCCCCTATGAGGAAAGACTAAATAGGTTAGGACTTTTCAACTTGGAGAAGAGAAGGCTGAGGGGAGATATGATAGAGGTGTTTAAGATCATGAGAGGTCTTGAACCAGTAGATGTGAATTGGTTATTTACACTTTCAGATAATAGAAAGACCAGGGGGCACTCCATGAAGTTAGCAAGAAGCACATTTAAGACTAATCAGAGAAAATTCTTTCACTCAACGCACAATTAAGCTCTGGAATTTGTTGCCAGAGGACGTGGTTAGTGCAGTTAGTGCTGCTGGGTTCAATAACAGTTTGGATAAGTTCTTGCAGGAGAAGTCCATTAACGGCTATTAATCGAGTATAATTAGCTAATAGCCAGAGCCTAGGCCGAGACCTGAGCAAAGGCCCAAGCTCAGGAAATTTCCCGACAACCCCCCCAATACTTGCCAAATCCAACGCAGTGTCCTGGGCATGGTCCCGAAGCTAGAGCCTCAGCCTGGAACCAGTCCCACACCATGACCCGGCCAGGAGGCTGGGTCCAATACCTAGGCCTGGGACTAGCCCAGGGTGTGGAGACTGGGGCCTCAGCTCAGACCCAGGCACACGTCGGGCCTGGACATGGGCCCTGGCCTAGGCTGAGTCGCAGATGTCGGGACCCAACCTCCAGAATCAGCTGGCCCCAATGCCTAGGCCCAGGCTGATTCTCGGTGACCTAGGTCCTAGGTCACAGAGGCCTTGGCCTGGCCCCATGGAAGTCCTAACCCAAGGCCTCATCTGCGGTTCCTCTCCAGATTGGGTAAGTGGAGGCTGGGGAGGATCCCAGCCCCAACATTTTTCTGGGTGGGTGGGGGGCAGAGGTCCTTGGGGGCCCCGATTATTTATAATTTTCTATTTTTTTTTTGGGGGGGGGGGTTCAATGTTTATTTTCATTTTTTTTTTTAACTAAAGAAATGAAATAAACATGTCATGAAATGAAATTTATGGGGAAAAAGCCCCCAAAACAGAATGAAAAACAAAACAATATTTTCCCCCTTCCCACCCCTAGGACTTTATTTCTTTTCAGTGATTTTATCATTAATATTTATAATGAAATATCAGGATATTATCATCATTCTTTCAATTTTGTGTGTGGTATGTTGTTAATAAATGAACATGGATAGATGTGTAATCTAAATTTTTAAATAAATAAATATTAAATAGGTGGAATTAATCTAAATGAGAAGAAAAAGTAGAGGATGTGGTTTCTGCACTCATACAAACATTATGATGATCAAGTAAAATTGTAAGGAATAAAATACAATATTGCACTTCCCAGAAATGGCATAGCTAGTGGATCTGGGACATAAAAAGATCTGCATAAGTGAATAAATGGCCTCAAACATAAAACCAGAATAATATTTTAACATTTATTTTCAATTTTATATTTCACTGGTCATTACTTAAGAGCAAGAAATTATTAAAAAAGTCTTCTAGTTATTTGAATTATTGCAATCTGCAGCTTGTCAAAGATGTTTGGTACAGTGGACTTTATTCAATCAAGATTTTTTCCATAGACACTGCATGTAGAAAAGTCCTTTGTATAAAAGGCACAATGGGTAAAATTCACTAAAGGCTGCTGTTAGCATACATGGTAAAACTATTATTAAAAATGCCTTATTCACTATAGCAGAGGAAGGCAACTCCAGTCCTGGAGTGCCACAAACAGGTCTGGTTTTCAGGATATCCATCTTTTATATAAATGAGATATATTTGCATACAATAGAGGCATGCTAAGGCGTCCAACAACATTTTACTGAACAAATGGTAACCCATGACATCTAGGCGCATGCAAAAGAACACTGAGGTCAATTTTCAGTGAGATCTGACCTTCTAACTAAGGAGTTAATTGGTTATAACCCATGGAATGAAAATGTCACCACACTAAGGAAATTAATCTAGCCACCTACATTCATTAGATTTAGCAACTGAAAATGTGGACAGCCCAAGATGAGGACTTAGCCAGCCAACTTCAAATGCACATATTATAGTTCTATTTTTGCTGGCTAGATTAGCAGAATGGACAGGGGGTAACATGGAGTCACAGTTAATACCCTTAACAGAATATATGGGGGTAACCTGCATGGAGCAGCAATTACTACCATAAGAAAATTGCTGGTCAAACTGGATGGACCATTTAGTCTATATCTGCCTTCATTACTATGCTACTATGGTAATTTTCAGCTGCAATCTAGCTAAGCTAGTTTGCAGTTGAAAATGAGCTTAATTTAGCTGACTCAGATCTAACTAGTTAAGTTGAATACCCAGCACTCATTTGAAAATCCAGCCCATAATGGGAGACAGATCAGTGCTTAATGAGCTTATGCAAATTATCATCCTATTCACTGAACCAGACACTAATTAGCAACAGTACACTGTAGCCAGAAGTGTATCATCCACTCTAGAGCGCACATTAGGCACTTAATGCACATGCTATGAAAGCCATGTCCTGGTCAGAGACATTTTGTATGACAAAATGGAGACGTTTTTGCTATTGCAGCAGGAAATGCTGTGACAAGAAAGGAGAGGACATGGACAAAGGGGAGAGGAGCAGAAGGAGGAGAGAAGGGAAAGTAAAAGAAAGAAGTGAATAGTTGTTGTGATGCAAAAGGAAAGGGGGAGAGGGGAATGGCAGGGAGTATCAAGAAGCATTTATGTTCACAGATTTTTAGGTCTAAGACAACCTGCTACTGACAACAATGAAACCTGTCTCTCTTACAAACACCAGTCTTGGCTGCACATCTTGTATTGGTCCTTTCTAACTTTTTAGGTCATTGGAAAGTTGAAGAATGAGTCAAGTACTGGACCTCAGATGGAAGGAGGGGAAGCCACTACTGGATAAGAGGTATGGAGGGAGTGCATAGTAGATAGTGGGGACCCAGCAATGCAGCAGCCTGGCACACAGCAGGTGGCAGATGTTGTGGGGGATGCTGGGGAGTGATCCCGCTTCCGGGGAAGTGTACCCTTGGGCCACGACGCAACCATTCAGGAGCTCCGGATAGCGCTGCAGCAGGCGAGGAGTGTCCAAGCACAAGCTGGGATGCAGAACCCTGGCCCCTGCCAAACCTGTACGCATCAAGAGACACAACAATGTAATGTTGGTCTCTGGAGTAGCCCTCCGGCCACTCAATAGCCCTTTCGGACCTGCCACACGGGAGCAGCAAATGTGACAGGACAGACAGTGGCTGAAGGGCAAAGACACAGGATCTGACGAAGACTGAAGGCTGAGATGAGACTCTTGGAGACTTGGACGAAACGAGACTCTTGGAGACTTGGACGAGACGGACACTTGGACGAGATGACGCTCTTGGAGAACAGTCGAAGTCACGATATCTGGAGATCTGGAGTTCTGAAGTGGTACTGCCACAGCATGCGCCCTACACTAACAAGCGAGGCAGGTTGCGGACCACGCATGCATGCGCCCTACACTACCAGGCAAGGCAGGTCGCGGATCACGTTTGAGGCTCCCCAAGACAGGTTGCTTGAAGGTTCAGGTTGAAGACATTGTTATTATTTAGAAGAGTTGTGGGTGGATCCTTGGGCTGGTGGCAGATGACCATGCCCCAGGAGAAGAGCCCGAGAGGGACCATCGGTCAGGCTCAGTTAGGAGACAGACAGACACTAGTTCTTTTATTATACAGTATACTGAACCACCAGAGGTGGCAGTAGTGAGCTGGAATGCCTGGCTGGGCTGTAGTCCCTCAAACTGGAACAGCGATCCCTGGAGGCTGAGCTGTAGAAAAACTGAAATATAGTGAGTAGGCAGGGTATGCAGAGTTCATGGACAGAACCTAATGGTAACACTCACACAATGTCTTATAGAAGCCCAGGAGCTGGAATGAAGTAGGCCCCCGAGGAGCGAGTACCTGGTTCCAGGGAAAGCTCTGAGAGAGCGATGGTAACTCACAGATTGTTGCGTTCGTGCCTGTTCTTGCCCTTCGGGTCTGATGGACAGATGCTGCCGTAGCTTCTCCTCGCCGTTTCTTTCCGGAGTCCCCGGGCTGGTATGACACTGCGGATCCGCCATGTTCCAGATGACGTAGGGCGCGAGCGCGCACTCTGAAGTTTGTACCAGCAAGGGCACGAACCTCGGGGGCGTCCCCCCCATAGTGACATCATCTACTTCCAACATAAAAGGTCTTTGCTTACGCTTGCGTATTGAGTTAACAAGAGGTTTGATTGCGGGGATCATTCACACCCACTTCATCCTCCGCTGCTCTGCCTCTTCAAACTTACCAGGGGTACCCGCTCCTCGGGAGCCCCGCTCTCTCCTCTTGTTTTCAGATTGCTAAGATGGGATCCGGTACTCGCTCCTCCAGGGCCTACGTCCCTGAATGCTTAGAAGACTCCCCACTGCCTGGAAGCGATTGCAGACGTGAACATTGTGAGTTTCCTTTTCAGTCGCATATAGGAACCGGTACTCGCTCCTCGAGGGCCCATGTTCCTAGAACTGAAGACTCTCTTCTGTCTATGACGCTATCACAGGTACGGAGATCGTGAGTTATTACAGATTGCAGATAGGAACCGGTACTCGCTCCTCGAGGGCCTATATTCCTAAAACCTTACAAAGACTCCCTTCTATTTCAGAAGCTATTTCATATACAGACATTGTGAGTTCTTATTACAGTCTGCCTAGAAACCATTACAGAGATAATTGACTGTGAGTTACCATCGCTCTCTCAGAGCTGTTCCTGGAACCAGGTACTAGCTCCTCAAGGGCCTCTCTCCAGCTACTGAGCTTTATTATATCTATGTGAGTGTATCATCTACGTCTGGTTATGTATCCAGCCTACCCTGTCTACTCACTATCTATGAGTCTCTCTCTACAGCTCAGCTAACCCGGAGATTGCAGTTCCAGGATCTGAGGGACTTCAGCCCTGCCGGGCACATCAGCTCACTACTGCCACCTCGGTGGTCCCTCTCTTGATATCCTCTTGAGGGTGCTGTCATATGCCATCGACCCAAGGATTCACCATTCTACATTAGAGTGCTCATCTCTCACACTTCAAGACCTGAGTACAACAAACTGCTACCTTACAGTCTAATCTTCTTCCTCAGGAACTGTATCATAACCATTTGCTACTTTTTAGCAGGAACCATACAGAGGGTCTACACCTCCCTCCAGGGAGACTCTCATATCAGGTTGCCTCTCTGTACGGAGATTCATAACAGATACTATTTCCTCCTCTCTGGAAGAACAGATCTTGATTGTTGTTGACCTCTCCTCTCTGGGAAGCAACTCCATAGCAGCTCCTATTACAGATTGCTACGCAGCAGTCCTAACCTATGACAGACTGTTAACTTTTAGCAGATACTCTAAAAGATTGATCATTCCGCCTCCTGGCGGGGTAAGCCATAACAGACTGCTAATCCCTCTCTTCTACAGGAGTCAGATTACAACAGATTGCCACTCCGCCCTCCTGGCGGGGAAATTGATAACAGATAGCTAACTCGGCCCTCCTGGTGGGCGGATCGCTAACAGATTGCTAACTCCACCCCCCTGGCAGGACGATCGACAACAGATTGCTAGCTCCCTAGCAAAAATGATAACACAGATGTAGTAGGCAGCAATGACTTCCAGGCAGAAGTGAATTCCGAAGAAGTCCGGGAATGAGGCCCTCGAGGAGTGAGTACCGGTTCCAGACTGCAACCTACGAAGTAAGAGAACAAGGCCCCCGAGGAGTGGGTACCCCTGGTTAATCCGAGAAGGCAGAGTAGTGAAGATAGAACAAATCCTTATCCTTGCTAACTTGAGTTGTTAGCAATTCAGAGACCCCGGAGGGAGTCTCCAATGCAGTAAGGTGGGTGGAGTGAATACGTCGGGCAGAGACGGTCGCAACAGACATGACAAGACTCAGTGAGGCCTGTACCAGTCATGGCAAGGAGTGGCCATGTCAGAACAGAACAGATTTAGGCAGAGTTCATATCAAAACGGAGGCAGACACAGAGGCTCTGAAGATTCAGACAGGATTCAGGATGAGGAGAAGAAGCTTGGAGATGGAACTCTGAGCCAGGATTCAAAGCAGAAGCTCTGAGATGGAACTCGGAGCTAGGAACACAAAGACGGAAGTTGGTGAAGGAACACCGAGGCGGAACACAGTGCAAGGAACTATAAAAGCCGGGATCTTCAGGAGGCTTGTGCTGCCGGGCTGAAGGACATCTGGAACATCAGGACTCAGGAACGGAACCACAGAACATCTGGACATGGAACAGGCGACGAAGGACGAGACCAGGAACATCAGGACGAAGAGACAAAGACGAAGACACGGGATCCCACAAGGAAACAGGAGGAGCTGGAAGGTGAGAAGTCCTAAGGAGGACTGACACCTTGTGAAGCAAAGTTGGACTGAAGGCAGGGCCCTTTTATAGGGCTGAATAAGAACTCTCTCGGTGATTTCATCAGGAGGATCCAGGAGGGCTGGCCCTTTAAATGTGGAAGAGAGACACGGCCTCGCCCCTTATGAGGAAGGAGCAGGACCTTGGACAGCGGCCATGCTCCGATGCCGAGCAGAAGGAGGAATGGGCCGCATGACAGGCCCCAACGTGAAAAGCGGCCTCCTGCCGTGAAGGGCAGCTGGGAGCAGCTCCCTGTCGCAATCAAGGCTGGGGATGTTGGCCCCTCCCCACTGAGGGGGCAAGGTATGTCGGCGGCCTCCGAGCCGCATAGGAATACTGGAAGCGGCCTTCTAGACACATGGACTGCAGTAATGCGGCTCCAGCCATGCTGAAGGAGCGAGGCAAAAGGGAGGTGAAAGGCTGCCCGCAGCTCCAGCTGCAGGCAGAATCGCAACAGCAGAATTCTAAATACAAGAACAAGATGGCAAGGAGCAAGAGAGGTGAGACAACTCCTCCTATTGCATCCGGTCGCAGATGGCTGCGACCGCTCCACCTTACCTCTTTTCTACCTTTTACCTCCTCCTTGGGCAAGATGGCTGCCTCTGGTGTCGCGTGCCGAAACCCTCGGCGTCTCCAACTCAGCATGGGTGTCACAGTCCACCATGCTCCTTTCCATGCCCTTCAAGGGTGCGCGCATGCACATTGCCTACGCCTATGTACGCGTCATGGCGGGAACCTCAGGGGCGTCCCCACCGCATGATGTCAGTACCTCCAGGTATTTAAGCCTCAGCTACGCTACCTACTTTGAGTTAGCAAGGACTTCGGTTTAGCTACTCTGACTGCTCTAAGCTGCTCTTCGGGGTTTCTACTAACTTGACAACTGCTCCTCTCTCTTTATTTCAGGATCTCCTGTACTATCAGGTACTCGCTCCTCAAGGGCCTACCAGTCCAGTGTATCCTGCACCACGGACCTTTGGTCCCACCATCTTCATTGCCAGGAAGACGCTTGTACTATGCTCCAGTGAGTACCTCTATGATCCGGTTCTCCAGCTCCAACCACCAGGCTCGGCTTAACCCGCACCGCGGGTTCCTATCTACCTTGAACATCTGGGTGAGACTTCTACATCCGAGACTGTCAGAACATATTGGCACCTTGCCGGACTCCAGTGCCTTTCCTTCCTACCTCATACCATCTATCTACAGCAGTACAATAAAGCTTTCCACCTACAAGTGACCGCTCTCTGCATTTAGCCTATTGCTGTGGTTCCCCACGGGGCCCCTCCCCATGGGAGGAGTCATCTCCACTGCGACTAAGGGTCCACACAATACCACAGACCAACAGATTGCTCACTCCATGGCTCAGCTCGCGGCCTTACAGGCCATTCCTGGCCTAGCCCAGCGGATCATGGAAAAACAAAAGACTTTGGTGAGCCTAGCTACTGCTTTCAACCAGTTGCATGCTCAACTGAATTCTTCAACAACTCCGGTGAAAGAATTGCTGTCTCCAGTGGTGACCCTCAAGACCACTGTACCCTTATCCACACCTACCCGCTTTACGGGTGAAGCAAAGATGTGTAGAGGGTTTGTTAATCAATGCAGCATGGTTTTTGCATTACAGCCTACCCTCTTTCCCACAGAAGCTTCCAAGACCACCTATCTTTTCTAAAGGGACGAGCCTTGGCTTGGGCTTCACCTTTATGGGAACGTGAAGATCCTATCCTGAATGACCTATCAGGATTTCTAAAACTTTTCAAGTCTGTCTTTGATGACCCTGCTCGCCAAACTGTCGCTGGATCTGCTTTGCTCAATCTCCAGCAAGGTAATAAGCTGCTCACAGACTTTGCGATCGAACTCAAGACTTTAGCATCTGAACTACATTGGGACACTGGATGTCTATGTGCCATATTCATGGAAGGCCTCAACTCTCGCTTAAAGGAAGAATTTGTGGCTCATGATTTGCCTGATACCCTTGAGTCCCTGATGGAACTGGTTGGGAGAACTGACCCCTCCAGCCTGCCATCTACTCCCTTAGAAGAGGAAGAGCCTATGCAACTAGGTCGAAGCCATTTAACTTCCAAGGAGAGACGTTTTTGCAAATGCAGGGGGTTATGCATGTACTGTGGCCAATCGGGCCATGCCATCCAAATCTGTCCCATCTGTCCAGGAAACTGATGGGCCTAGGATCTGCAGAAGGACTTCTCCTGGGCCTCACCTCTCCTACTCCTCCATTATCCTTACCAGTATCTCTTCTCTTTGGAAGACTTGAATTTCAGACTCTCGCTTTCATTGACTCCAGAGCCGGAGGTAATTTTATCTTGAACAAACTACGGATTCCTACCACACCAATAGCTAAGCCATTGCTATTGTCCTCTATCCATGGAGAACCACTTCCTGGAGAAATTTCATTGACTATCCAGGCCATTGGCCTGCGCACCGGAACTTTACACTCTGAATCCATCTCATTTCTCGTATTGGAAAAGGCCATGCATCCGGTGGTACTCAGACTGCCTTGGCTTCAAGATCATGTGCCACAATTTAATTGGGCCACATTGGAAATGTCCCGGTGGGGACCTGACTGTCATGGCCGGTGCCTCACGGAAGTTTCACTGTTCATTTGCATGTCCACTACACCATCGTTATCTGGTTTACCTCCACAATACGCTTCCTTCCAGGATGTTCTCAAAACAAGCAGCTGATGCACTTCCACTGCACAGAGTATTCGACTGCGCCATAAATCTGAAGCCTAATTCATAACCTCCCAGAGGAAGAGTTTACCCTCTTTCAGTAGCTGAGACTCAAGCCATGTCCACCTACATACAAGAGAACCTGCAGAAGGGGTTCATTAGACCCTCCAAATCTCCTGCTGGTGCAGGCTTCTTTTTCGTAGGGAAGAAAGATGGCACCTTTCGCCCCCACATCGATTACAGGAGTCTGAATGAGATTACCATCAGAGACAGTGTTGCGACCGTCGCTGCTTGACGTCCTCACTCCGCCCTCTTTACCTCTGTGGCGACTCCCTCCGGGTCTGATGGATGACTGGCTGCCGCGGTGTCTCCATGCCGTCTCCCTCCGACGTCCCCGTTGCAGATCCGCCATGTTGCCTGAAGACCTAGGGCGTGCGCGCTCTGATTGAAGTACCAGCAAGAGCGCGAACCTCAGGGGCATCCCCCTGAGATGATGTCATCCGCTTCCAATATTTAAAGGTCTCTATTTCACTATCTAACAGTTAGCAAGGGGTTGGGTATGGGAATGTGATTTGCTACCTACGGAGTACTCCCCCCAAGCTACTCTGCCTCCTCGGACTTACCAGAGGTACCCGCTCCTCGGGGGCCTCGCTCTCTCTTTACTTTCAGATTACAGATAGGAACCGGTACTCGCTCCTCGAGGGCCCATGTTCCTGGACACTCTGAAGATTCTCTACTGCCTGGAAGCTATCGCTGCTACAAACATTTGTGAGTTACCATCGCTCTCTCAGAGCTTTCCCTGGAACAAGGTACTCGCTCCTCGAGGGCCTAAACCTTTCCAGCTCCTGAGCTTCTTTGAGACATTATGTGAGTTTTTGTCATCTAGTTCTGTTCATGAACTCTGCCTACTCATTTTCTATTTTCTCAACAGCTCAGCCATCCTGGATCGCTGTTCCAGTACCTGAGGAACTACAGCCCTGCCGGGCATATCAGCTCAATACTCCACCTCTGGTGGTTTCAAAAACCTGTTTAATAAAAGAACTAATGTGTGTCTGTCTCCATACTCAAGCCTAGCCGGTGGTCCCTCTCTGGATATCCTCCCAAGGGCGTGGTCATCTGCCACCGGCCCAGGGATCCACCCACAACTATATCAGATTCATTATAGATTGCTACTCCTTAGCAAGACAATATCTGAGACATTACAAGATTACTGACTCCTCCTTTTTTAGGAGCCTTCATAACAGATTGCTATCCCTGCAGTCTAACTAACAGCAGATTTATTACAGCAGTACAATAAAGCTTTTCACCTACAAGTGTCCGTTCTCTTCGTTTAGCCTATTGCTGTGATTCCCCACGGGGTCCCTCCCCGTGGGAGGAGTCATCTCCACTGTGGCTAAGGATCCACACAATGCCTCAAACACAACACCTCCATTGCACCTCACGTTTCACACCCTTCTCCTCTCTTATTCACTCACAATCACCTCTGAGAGAATGGGCAGTGTGGAATAAAGGTTTCTTACCTCAACACCCAAACCCATCAAAAATAACAAACATGAAGATCTGTTCCAAAACAAAAGTTGCATTGACAAACCATAAATTAACATCAGTGCTTGTTGTTTATAACATTTGCAATAAAGGTAATAGTAAAAGAGGTATGAGACATTGGAGGAGGAATTCCCAAACCTATCCTAGGGACCCTACAACCAGTCGAGTTTTCAGGATATCCATAATGAATATGCATGAGATAAATGTGCATATCAAGGAGTCTCGGTATATGCAAATTTATTGCATGCATATTCATTGTGGATAACCTGAAAACCTGAATGGCTGTGGGATCCCCAGGACAGTTTTGGTAAGCTCTGCATTAGAGTATGTACTGCATAAAGCAAGGTAACATGATTACAATTCCTCTAGTCTATGCAAATGAAGACAGTATGCAGAGTCTTTAGTGTAAACTAACAGTCAGAAGGTATAAAAGGCACAGTACTTTAGCAGTTAAGCAACATTAGGTACCCTCATACATCATTGGTTCTTTAATTACAGGATGAAATAGGCAGTTTCTGCCCTCCATAAAATGCATGCTCCAGGCCTTCTCATAAATGGACTGATATAAGGTCTGATTGGTGTGGTCTTGATTGAAATGCTAGATAAGATGATTGTTGTTAGAAGGCTCTCAAAGCCCCACTGGAGGGAGAGGCTGAATGTTGGAGATGACTTTTGCCAGTCTGTCCTTGGATCATTGTTCCCTATTAGATTGTGCATTAACCACCTTAGTCATGTTGCCCATGTATTTCAGCAATATCTGTTTCCAATGGACTGCAAACGCATCTTCTATCACAAGGACTTGAAACTCTTATGGACTCTGTTATTCAGGTGATATTGTCCCAACACTATTGAGTTGCCAGCAAGTGGGTGGATATGATGGTGTGGCTCTCCACAGTCTGTGAAGATGAATCCACCCAGGTGTCAATTGAGTTAGCTATAGAGTCCTTCTGTGGAATGCCTCTGATGGCAGGAACAATGCTCCTGGTTCCATGTAGATGCTGGCTATATTCATCTCTGGTGCAGGTAGAGGAACCAGAAACTCAACTTCCTCCTTGATTCCACAGGATGAATGTATTTGGCCTCCTAAACTTGCATGGTCTTGGCTATGGTTGTAACTGTGCATGTGCTCTGCACAGCAGTAGCATCTATTATTTATTTATACACTTTTTTTTTTATAATCGGTATTCATAAAAAAACTTCATATTGGTTTACATATTAACATATTCAAACCAAATAAAACATCATATAAAACTAAATTCTAAAATACATTGTCATGTAATAAGTCAGTTAAAATTTAAAATTTTAATTAGCTAAAACATTCAAAATTAACAGGAAAGCAGGAAATGGGAAAAGGGGGATAACTTCAGCTTAAAATGCCTGTTCTTAGATTTCAGCTTAAAAATGCCTGTTCATAGAGCCATGTCTTTAATTTTTTTTTTTTTTTTTTAAAGTGTATGGCTGGGATTCCAACCTTAATTCGTCCGGTAGTTTGTTCCAAATCTTTGGGCCAGCGAGAGCAATGCCCTGTCCTGTACCATGTTTAAATGTGCCAGTTTGGGAGATGGAATAGTCAAGAGTGCCTTTCCTAGGGATCATAAATTACATTGGGGTACATGTATATGCAACGCTGTATTTAACCACTCTATTTTATCCCTGTATATTGATTTGTGAATTAGTGTTAGACATTTATATTGTATTCTCTAATGGTTGGGGAGCCAATGCAGTTCTTTCACGATTGGGGTAATATGCTTATGTTTTCTACTTCCCTTGCTGCTGCATTTTGTAAAAGTTGCAACAGACGAGTTGTCGATGCTGGAAGTTCCAAAAATAGAGCATTACAATAATCTAATTTGGAAAAAAGTAAAGCCTGAAGGATCGTTCTAAAATCATTCATGTGTAACAAAACCTTGGGAACCCCCAAACTGAGCTGAATTATATCTGATTCTGTTCTTCCTAATCTAACTTTAAAAGCTCTATTGGCTAAAAAAGATCTAAACCTTGCCAGAATCGTATCTATTATACCTAATTCTTCCAGTCTCTTTACCAGCACTTCATGATTGACGCTTTGCTACTTCTAAACCCCTTATTACTAAATCAGAAAGTGATGTTAATAATATTTCCGTGTTAAATGACTTGTGAAAGCCAAATTGGGCTGGATAGAGTAGGTGATTATTTTCCAGGTAGTCCATCAGCTGCCGACTGACAACCTTTTCTAGCAGCTTTGCCAAAAATGGAAGGGTAGAAATTGGTCGAAAATTAGATAACGTTTCTTTATCTAACTGAGAATTATTTGGGATTGGTTTAACCACTGCACATTTAAGTGAATCTGGTAGAATACCTTCTTCCAGCGAAGAGTTGATGATATCTGCCAGAGATCTAGCTAGGATGTCAGGCACCGTTTGGAGGAGTTTTATGGAAATAGCATCCAGAGGGTGAGAAGCCAGATTCATATTTTTTTAATAGATTCACAGTTTCCATTGAGGAAACTGTTTCAAAAGTCGCCCATTTAGAACATAGATGAAAAGGCAGCAAAATTACCTAGGCATTAAAGCCTGCTAGATTATGAATTAATGTTTTTGTTTTCTCATTAAAATAGTTAGCAAATTCTATCGCTTTATTATTCATTTTATCTGTTTTGATTTTCTGCTATGAGAGTTGATCAGTTCTGTAATATAGGAGAAGAACATCTGAGGATTAAACTGAAATTTATGAATTTTCAAATAAAAATCACGTCTAGATAAGTTTATATTTGATCTATATTTTTAAAGCATACTTCTATAATGAGCTAAAGATGAAGCATTAGGATGTTTACACCATTTTCTTTCTAAATGACACAATTCTTTCTTCATATTAGGAAGAAGCTGGTAAGAACAGGTGTTATAACACATACATTGCTTTGAATGCATGACATTTGCCACCTCTTCCAAGGCTGTCCCCCTCCAGGGGAATAAGCTTGCCTTCATCCTTCATCAACCAAAATGAGCATCCAAGTGTAACCTCCTTATTGAGATATGGTCAGTCTCCTGGACATTGGACCTTGTTTTGGGAAAGCAAGCTACTCACCTTGTGTTTTCATGCATCTCAGCACCTGGTGGTTTCTAGTCTCATGAAGTCACAGTCTTTCCTCCAGTCTGCTCAGTTGAGAATGAGAAGCAACACTGCCTCCTGTCTTGATTTGATGTCACTGTGTCCTGGCTACCTTTTCATTGATAGTGTATCTGCAATTCTGGGGTTACTGTCAAATTTGCTTGATCGTGACCAGGAGTAGGCAACTCCAATCCTCGAGTGCCACAACTTGGTTAGGATTTCAAGATATCCACACTGAAAATTCATGAGATACATTTGTATTCACAGCCTCCATTCATATCATGCATATTAATTGTAAATATTTTGAAAACCTCACTGGCTTGTTGCACTTGGACTGGAGTTGCCTATCCCTGTCCTAGACAACATTTGTAAACTGCTGTCTTGTGTCAGAGTTTTTCTGATGTGCTGTTTCACAAAGACTTCCATGTTGAATCTTTGCTAAAAAGGATGTTGTAATTGTTAGAACAAGTTCCATAAACTTTTCATTCTCCTCTTGGATTTACTTGAGCACTTGCCAGTGTGGCCTTAGTAGGGCACCGCTGGCACTTGGTCATCTTTCCTTGTCCTCTTTATGCTACTCTTGTGTTGCAAGTCAGTGCTGTGAGGCTCCCCTCTTCTCCCTGGCTCCTCCCATGCCCTTCTCCTCTCCCCTCCTCCTACTACTTTCTTCTCCTACAATTCTCCTCCTTGTGCCTAATGGGCCTTAACACTGGACTCTGACCTATCTCTCTTACCTTCAGGAGCTGGCTATTCTACAGCTGCACTAACTCCTCCTTCTTCAGTATAACCTACACTCCATTACTCTGGCTGGAAATCATAACATCTTTCTTCCTACTCATTTCTCATATCACTACACAGTATTGAAATTGTGATCTCAGTCATACTCCTAAGCACAACCATATACCCAGATTTTTCTCTTGTCCCATTCCATGTGCCATGCTCTTCAGACCCTAACAAAGAAAGACAAATCTTAATTGAAGCCAAAACAGATCAATCTTCACAAATATACCAAAAGACAAAGAATAAACAGAAAACAAATGTACACAAACTGTTTTATGCACAAAAATCCTAAACACAGGACCCCTGCACTATGAACTCCAGGTTCAGCCTCCCAGACTTACATTAACCCCAGAAATTGTACTCCACTTCTGACCAAGAGTTAAATTTCCAGCATTAAGAAAACATGAGTTAAGCCTACACAACTCTCAGCACTGGGGAGGAGCAGCTAATGCATTGATCATCATGGAATTTACATGGAGGAGCACTAATTTGTGCACAGCTTTACTCACATTTGTGCATACATTTTTTTGTGCATTAAACTCCTTGTTAAATTAGGAGTAAAGCTGCATGCACAAAATGTGCACATAACCAGATTAATATTCAAGCACAGCCCAGCGTGCATTATTACACTAAGACACTAAGGGGCGGATTTTAAAAGGGTCCCGGGGCGTCCCCGAAACGACGTGGCATTTCGGGGGCGTGGCGCTGGCCTGGGGGCATGGTCAAGGCCTCCGGACCACGCCCCTGGGACCAGAGGACGGAGCGGGGCTGCCGGCGACAGGCGTAACTTTGCCGACAAAGGTAAGGGGGGGTGGGTTGGGTAGGGGAAGGGAGGGGGAAGGCAAAAGAAAGTTCCCTCCGAGGCCGCTCTGAAATCGGAGCGGCCTCGGAGGGAACAGGCAGCGCGCGCTGGGCTCGGCGCGCGCAGGTTGCACAAATGTGCACCCCCTTGCGCGTGCCGACCCCGGATTTTATAACATACGCGGCTACGCGCGTATCATATAAAATCCAGCGTACTTTTGTTCGCGCCTGCTGCGCGAACAAAAGTACGCGCTCGCACAAGGTTTTAAAATCTGCCCCTAAGAGCAGATGCTAACCTTTAATATACAATATAGGGCTTCTGATTTTAGGTGTTTGTAAATCTAGGTGTTTATTTTCAAGCTAATTAGAGGATCTTTGGGCATATCGTTGGTGTCTGTGTTTT
The DNA here is from genome assembly GCF_901001135.1 of Rhinatrema bivittatum. NCBI lineage: Eukaryota > Metazoa > Chordata > Amphibia > Gymnophiona > Rhinatrematidae > Rhinatrema > Rhinatrema bivittatum. Next base: position 737,848,776 of record NC_042615.1, on the reverse strand, counting down.
CACGGCACTGGTACTATCATTGGGTACCTTTTCCAGCGGAATCAAGTACATTTATTTGTGTAGCTGAGGAGTCGTTAGCATGGAAAAGGCACAAAAACAAAGTGGAGAATCCAGCGTAGGCAAAGGAGAGATGAGAGAGTACGAGGGGAAGTAGTGCTTTTCCGATGTTCATCTAATGAACACTGCTTTTTTTTTTTTTTTTTAGATCGGGAGTATTTTATTGGGGTTTATCAGTTAAAACCTGAAATCAAAAGCCCTATATAGATAAGACAGATAGATAGACAGATATAGATAGGCTTGTTTATCAGAGGAAGGAGAAGCAGCTGGGAGAAGAGCTACACTGTGTATATAAAAAAAAAAAAAAGCATGTGGTAAATATAATTGTAAACAAATTAAGGCTTAGTAGTTCATTGTAACATTTTGGGTCATTTTATTTTAGCAAGTGCATGTTCTGCATTTCATTATCCTAGTGAATTCATGTTAAATGTAATTTTAGTATGCATGATAAAAATGTAGCCCCTCCACGCTATATCATTTTTTCATGAACTTTAATGAATCAACCCCAACGTGTATAATAATTACCCTTAAATGAATGGTATATTGTATTTTTCTTTACTCAGCATATTGCTTATACAGTGGAGGCAACAATCATGACATAGAGGGAGTCTATGTCAACTGATCAGGACAAGAATATAATTCATCTCTAAATTTTGCATGCATAATACTTTGGGCCAACATACAACACCAAATGCATCTGTCTAGCAACACACTGCAGATCTCCAGACTTACTAACCTCACTTGGGCAACAGCTTGAGTTTGTATCAATGAATGCATTCTTATTCCACATCTATTTTCTTCTAATAGATATTTCAATTAAGAGGGAAAAATTTCTGGACAAAATATCAGAATGGTATACATAATGTAATTTGGGGAGTTTTCTTAAACTATTTTAGATTGTATTTCATCCTGTACAGTACGATATGTTATATATTTTTTAAATATGTATTATCCAGGTGTGGTTATTTCAAAATATACAATTGTATTAATAAATATACATTTTGATTTATCACAGAAAATGTATTATTTAGAGGATATGGTCCTATCCTGAAATCCAGTATTATAAGTATGGCTTGCCTACCATTTTTTCTATTAAAATCAATTAAATAATCCATAGGGCTAAATTTCATATTACTTTAATTCTTGTTTCTACACATTGTAGTTCTTCACTAACATTCTATAGGTAGCAGCAGTTACACTACATGAATTAAAAGTTGTACTATCATTTCTAATTCTCTGAACAAGATTCCCCTGCAATTCCCCTGAGTTCCTGGAAGCTGTCACATTTGAAAGAAAGTTACAAATTACCTCACATGGAATGTGATCTAAATGGCTCATGCAGTGTGTGTAATACTGTAGAAAAATCAAATGCACTGAGTGTAAAGTGGTTTATGACTTTTCTAAATATGCTTTTATTACAGGTTCATGGGAGTTACCAGAAAAAAATAGTTGCAGCAGAAAAATGTATAATTGCTACTGAGTTAATATTGCACAGAATCCTAGAACCCATGTGGTCCCAGACAAAAATGGCTTCTCAGCAGGTTGTGTTACCTTTTATTAGATTAGCATAAGAATCACCCACGTGTTATTGTACACAAGCTTTTGAGACTGCATACGTTCTCTCTTCATATCTAAGCAGTACTATCTTCAAATAATTTTTATTTTGGTCTAATGAAAGATATAGCCTGCAAAGTCAGCAATACTTCTTGGTGTGCCATAATAATTCAAGTAAAATAATAGTCACCATGATAAATTTATCTATATTTCCAAGTTGATATTCATGTAAAACGATACTAAGAACAGTAATAATACTCATAATTATTGGTTATGATTAGAACTTCTTAACAGCAATTTGTGACTGAGAGGTCACTAGTTTCCTGTCATAACGTGTTCTGGTCCACATTTTTCTGAGCTATAGCTTGACACAAAGCAAAGTTTACAAAAGTGTCCCATCCATTCCTTCATGTCAGCATATTTTGTGAAAATTTGTACCTTAAGAATATTAACTGATTTACTTTCCTCCATTTTTCATTTTAAAAAATTTTTAGATTTTTACTTTGTTATATTTTAAATAGTATGAATGATAATACATTATTTGTATTTATTATATTTTTTTGGAAGATGTAATATTTACTATATAATACATATACTTTTAGTAAAAATAAAACTGATTTAAAATTAAAACAATATGAATGACAGTTTTCTATAATAGCATACAAAAGATTTTCAATATAAATCACAATTTTCTCATATTTGTGTATTTCAAAGGAATACATATATAAAAGGTGGTAATATCTCATGGTTTTCAATATATTCTTGGAAAACAGATAAAACAAAATAAGGCTGCATGCCGACTGCGTTTTTTAACAAGTGTACCAGTTTCGGAAGCTATGACCTTTCTACAGAACTAGATGCACTATGGGATGAAGGCCTTTAGAATTTGGAAATCTATTTCAGCACATTTCAGAGGGGCAGTCAGCTGCGGTAATATATTATTATTCCTTTAGTTTTTAATTTTGTCAAATATATATAATATTGCCTCCCAAGGTTGTGTTATCTCTCCAGTAAGACGGGCTTGCTGTGATTCAGCACGCCGGACAGCTCCACGCTAAGGGACCGACGGGAAATTCCACCTATTTTTTCAATGTAATCTCCATACAGACATCCGCTGATTTCAGACCACGTTCCCCCGTGTTAATGAAAGACGATTTCCTATAACTCCCCAAATTATTCAAAGCTAATCCTTCCTCGCCTCTACGTCTCCTCTCCAATCTCCCCCCCCTCTCCCCGCCCCCATCAATACAAAGAGCAAATAGCTTCTCAAACACGCATTTCGAATACATTTAATTAATTTACCTTTCAAAATGTGTTTCAAACGTGGGAAACCTATCGTAGGTTACTGCACAGTCACCAGAAAGTATATGTTTAATCTGGAACGGCAAACACAGGGGTGCGTTCAGAGTTTAAGAACTCGCTGAGGGAGACAACAGGGGTGTGTGTGAGAGAGAGAGAGAATATGAAGATCCCCCACCTATCAGGACCTAATCATTTTTATCCAAAATACAAATCAAACTCAATATTTCTTCATTTGCAAACACAATCACGTTTGCTTATTTTTTATCGCAGTTTGTAAGATGTGGTTTCTTTTTGTACTTATTTTTGTATGCTGTCTTGTAAACAGAGGAGCGGGGTAAGAAGAAATTTAAAAAAGTTGTAGCCATAGATTTGCTTTCAAGGTCAATTGAAGGAGCAGACAGGCTAAAATATCTTTTCGGATGATCCTACCTCGTTCAGCTCTTTAAGGAGAGGAGAAGTGATCAAGATATACAGTTTACAAGTGGACTGTTCTGTCAGACTCGACTTCCATTTCGGTGACAAAATTTGGGTGACTATTGAGAAATAAAGCAACTAAAGATGTATCCAAATTGTATTTTCCCTGGTTTCTAAAATGAAGTTCAGAAATATTTCATCTGCTTAAGAAAAACAAAACAAAACACTGTCTTGTTGTGTAAGCAACATGCGGGTAGGTCACAAAAGGCAAACAATCCAAAAGAAAAAGTTCTCTCTTCCACCCCTGTAAGCTTCCCTTTCAGGGAAGAAAAGCAAATCTCTTCACGGATCACCGCGCTTTGTTTACGCAAAGACAAAAGTTTATCTGATGCAATTCAAGCCTTTCCCTTTTTAAGGAGTGCGGTCAGGTGAAAATTAGAGGGCAACCGCATTAAAAAAAAAATACACACATGTATGTATGTAAACACACATAAAAAAATGCACGCACATGTAAATGCAAACAGCATTAACACATGCAGACACACAGGAAGATCCCCGTTTCCACCCCTCCCCCCAGTTTACCAATGGAAGACTTATCACAGGAGAGAGATCAGTAAGAACGCCTTACCTGAAATCACTATAGGGATGTATGATCCAGAAGCCTGCAATTTTAACCCTTTCTTGCTCTTTTTCCACCGCCTTCTGACTGCCGAACATCCGGAGAGAGAATTTGTTGACCCCCGGCTGCATCAGGGACCTGATCTGCCTCTGCATGAAGCCGCGAGACGCCCCATCCCCGTCGGCAACTTCAAAGCCCACCACCGGCTCTTCGCCATCCACCTTAAAGCACACCGAGTTCGTGTGCTCCGTCACGCCCGGGTTGTCCGCGTTGCCCGGGAAGGCGTTGTTGCCTTCGTCCCAGTTGGTGTCGGAGGAGTTCAGCCTGCAGTCCTTGCCGTCCATGCTTTCCTCGTAGCGGGCGCTGCCCTTTCAGCCGCCGCTCTGCGCAGCTCGGCTCCTCGCGCCACTCTGCAGCTGCTGCCGGTCGGGCGCACGCTCCGGGCTCTGCACGCGCCTACTGCTTTTGGATCGGAGCCCTCTTCCGGCCGAGCACAGCTACTACACACATAAACACGCTCGCTTCCTCTCTCGCTCGTGCTCTTCTACCCTACTTGACATTCCGCTTCGGAGACCTTGAAATTTGTACAGCATGTAGTAGTAACTAGGGTGTGGACTAGGTGATTGCGGGTGCCGGTGTGCAAGGACATGGAAAGCGGGAAGGATCGGTGGAGGCTACAGGGAAGCGAATCTCTTGTCTCAGTTATAGCATGAGATCCTGAAAACCTCCTTTTGTTAATTTTAAATATACACTGAATTTTCTATCAGAAGGGTGAACGCCTCTTCTATAGTCAATGAGCATATTAGCTGAAATATAAAATGTCATTTCAATTGCAACAGAATGCCAGATGCAGCAGAATTAAGCCTGCTAATCTAATCGGTGATTTAATTTGACAGAAATCAGTAAAATGAGAATACTGCAGTGTGGGTGTGAAAATCTGAAGCTCCAGGAGAAGAGACCGAGATTAACAGTACAAGTTTTCTACTAGACTGCTGTGTGCTGGTTTCCATTCCATTTGTTCTGTAATGACAGATAATACCCTTTTAGTTAAACTTCAGGAAAGGTTCAGGTTTAGGCTAGATAACTTTTGTGCTGTTCTGCAGTGAGAGGGATAGAACAGTGCTAGATATGCTCAGCATCAATAACTTTGTATGCTGTGCCTTGTCAGCCTGATCACTTGGAGTAACAGGTTTCTTTCTTTTTTAGGCAGGGATCTGAAAATTTCTGGGAAAGTAGATTAAAGTATTGAATGAAATGGTAGTAGAGGTTGTGCACACCCCTTGGCCGTATAAGCCGCGGAGTTGTCCTTTGATCCCTGGCCGTTGAAGCCATAGCGTCCGTCGACCCGACCGTGGAAGTCGGGAACGTTTGTTCTAATCGCCTCGCCTCAGCATCTCTTGCTTCTTTCCTCTCGGCTGTTGAAGCGTCGAGGGACTGCGCCGGCTCTGCTAGGCCGCTTGCCCAGTCCGAACCGCCTGTTGGACTCTCCTAAATGCGGGGGGGGGGGGGGGTGTTGTTGCTTGTGCCAGTCACCATGCCGCTACGCAACGCCAAGGGCTGTGAAAGGGCCAGAAGATCTGGCCCTCTATACTGGTTCTATCTGTCCTAATGAGAAAAACGGGAGGGTGGGAGGGAATGAAGCAGCTCTGCACAGGACGAAAAGGAGGGGCTGCCTGTGCTGGCTCTCCCTTCCCTCCGCCCCTTCCCCACCCCCCCCTCCCTCTTAGCCCTGCCTATCTTGCCTTACCCACCCCATTGCACCCTGCTCCCTAATGGAGTCGCTGGGCTCCCAATGTGGGCAGTGTAAAGGCTGCGTTGGCCCCCTCCCCCCTCCCACCCCCGCCTCCCACTTCCAACATACGGCGCAATTGCAATGACTTCATTCGAAAAGCAGATTTTATTGGTTGGATAAAATTGGCCGCAGCCCATAAGCATTGAATAAATGGCAATTAGCAAGCATAACTATAACATCATTGTAACTATACACAACTGCATAACTGATCATAACAAAGTTTAGTGACTAGCGATGGCCCCCCCACACTTCTAAAAGTTGAAGGTATGAAAATCAGCTGAGGCGGGTGCACACCCCTTGGCCGTATAAGCCGCGGAGTTGTCCTTTGATCCCTGGCCGTTGAAGCCATAGCATCCGTCGACCCGACCGTGGAAGTCGAGAACATTTGTTCTAATCGCCTCGCCTCAGCATCTCTTGCTTCTTCCCTCTCGGCCGTTGAAGCGTCGAGGGACTACGCCGGCTCTGCTAGGCCGCTTGCCCAGTCCGAACCGCCTGTTGGACTCTCCTAAATGCGGGAGGAGGGGTTGTTGGTTGTGCCAGTCACCATGCCAAGGTTCCCCGGTAGCGGAACTGCTTACCGGGGACCCCCCACTCAACTGGGCTGCGGCCAACAGGTGTACAACCGCTTGAATACTATCTTGTAGGTCGGAGTTGAAAATATCCCAACCTATGTCCGATAGATGTACCCCGTCGTGCCGAAACATCCCTGGGCTTTCGTCTATCAATTCATGCGTCACAGACAAAGCGTCAATGGTACTCATGAATTTAACCATCCATCTGTTGATCTTTTTCCTGGCATTTTCTACCTCTGCATGAGATCTTTCCCCCCTCCAAACTCTGCGAGGGGTGATGCAGGACCATACAATCACAGGCTGCAGGAACATATTATGCAATACCCGGAGGTCTTTTTGCATTTTTTGTGTGAGGGCTACGCTCTTGGTCTGAGGCATATCATTGCCACCCAGGTGTATGACGAGGGCTGTAGGCGTAACTGGATTGCTATTGCGCAGTTCCAAAACAGTCGGTAATAGCTGGTCCCTTACCATCCCTGAAATTCCTCTCCAAATCAATGCCATTCGCTGCTTTGCCATCCCTAGATGCTCCCCTGTCGGGCGCTGCTGGGCCCGCTTATGTGCCCAACGCACATAAGAGTGCCCGATGATCCATGCGAATGACAGCCTCCCACAATGGTCTGCGCATAAGAAGCAAGAGAATAAATAGATGTGAAGCGGTGGATTTTCAATGATCATGGCTACCCCTTAACCGCAAAGTAACCCGGCGGCCTCACATATGATCTAAGCCTCCCTGACCCCATCTGCCAATGGCCATGACTTCACTGTCTTGCAGACCCAGGCTGGCTGCTGCTGTCGCCACTCCTGTGCGGAAGGAGTGCGACGAGTAGCCCACCGTGCTCATACCCAGGGATGTTAACGCCAAATGCAATACCCGAGCAAACTGGTATCTAGTCAGAGGTAACCCAGATGAATGCACCAACAGAGGGCCTCCACATGTTGAACGCCGAATCTGCAAGTATGATCTCATGCAGCGAACAGGGCACGTGGTCTCCCCCTGCCATTCGTGGAGGATGATATATGCTCCCGCTCCCAGCTGGTCTGTTTTGGACCTAGGGACGCGCAGGATCAATTTTTTCCCTTCCAGCTTTGTATCCCCCCATTGCAGGCATGCTGTGGAAGGTCCGAGCTTAGCATGAGCTGCCAGTTCACTAACTCTCAGGGCTGCATAAAAAGCCAGGGAGAATGCACATTTGAATAAAAGCGATTCCGCTTCGTTGCTACAAACGTCTGCCAGGCATTTGAGTATGTTCCTGAGGATCTGGATGGTAATGGGTTTTCTGCCATCCCTTCCCGGGGGGCTCTCCCTGGCCCAACCCAACATGGCTCTTTTAATAGGAAATAATGCGGAGCAACTGGGAAAAACCTTGAAGCTTAGAGAAAAAGGAAATGCCAGCTAGACGATTTGATACCGCTGTCCTGGACTTTCCTTGCCTCTTGCAATGCATTACAAATGCCAGCAACGTGGAAACAGGCAATGGCCACTACTTCAAGGGATTCCTTCCCCAGGAATCTCAGTATCTCCTGAAGCGCCAGGAGATAGCTCTTACGCGTGTTCACAGACAAAGACCCCAGAATCATGTTCCAAAGTTCGGGGGGCCAAGTAGCCACACCGCCTCGGGTATGGGAGTCGGGGAACAGTCTGCCATCGGCGCTAGTCTGTGCCGGATGAGGGCATTTGATTCAAAAGTGCGTGCAGACAGTGCATTAATGACTTGCACCGCAGCCATGTTATCGGATCTGAAAATGATGTGAGATCCTACAAGGGACTCCCCCCAGATGACAAGGGCAACCACAATTGGGAATAATTCAAGGAAGGTTAGATCTTTGGCGACTTTGTGCTGGTGCCACGATTGCGGCCACTGCGCAGCACACCAAGCTCCCTGGAAATAAATCCCGAAACCAACACCTCCTGCCGCATCTGTGAATAATTCTAGCTCACTGTTATGCCTTGGGGGGTCCTGCCAAAAAGCTAAGCCGTTAAACTCTGTTAGAAAGGTCTCCCACACCAGCAGGTCACTCTTGATTGCCCTGGAGACCCTTATACGGTGGTGTTTTTTTGTTTTTTTTTTTAACCCCCGCTGTAGCAAGTGATAACCTGCGTAAAAAGGCCCTGCCCATAGGAATTACTCTTGACGCAAAGGTAAGCAATCCAATCAATGACTGGAACTGCCTCAAGGTGGCTTTCTTGAGGCTGCGCATCTCCAAGATTGTCTCCCTGAGTTTAAAAATGTTTTCAGTAGGTAACCTAGACTGCTGGGCCTGGGCATCCAGTTCGATACCGAGGAAGGTAATTGTGGTAGCTGGACCTTCTGTTTTTTCTTGTGCTAAGGGGACGCCAAAACGCCTGGCCACCTCTTGAGCGATGGCCAGTAGGTTATGGCAGTCTGCGCTGTCCCTCCCTACCAATAGGAAATCATCAAGGTAGTGTACTATTTGCTTTCTCTCCGACTGCTGTTCAATTACCCAATGCAAGAAGGAACTAAACAATTCAAACAATGCACAGGAAATTGAACAGCCCATTGGAATGCAGCAGTCAAAATAATAATGCCCCTTGAATTGAAAACCCAGAAGGTGGAAGGAGTCTGGGTGCACCGGCAGAAGGCGGAATGCTGACTCTATGTCCACCTTAGCCATGTACACGCAGGGCCCTGCATCTTTGATCAGCTGGATTGCAGAGTCAAAGGAGTAGTATGACACCACACACAAATGGGGGTCAATTTGGTCGTTAACCGAATTACCCGGCGGGAAAGACAGGTTGTGTATGAGCCGGAAATGGCCTGGCTCTTTCTTGGGTACCATTCCCAGAGGAGATATTACTAGATTTGGAAAAGGTGGATAAGGGAACGGGCCCGCTATCCTACCTAGCGCCAATTCCGCTTGAACTTTTTTATCCGCCTTCTCCTCATGCATTGCTCGGGGGGGGGGGGCAGTCTAACACTAAAGGGGGTAAAGATTGAATAGAGATTCGGAAGCCATACAGGAAACCAGCATAAATTTGCTCCGCTTCGGTTTGGTAGGGATAACGATCCAGCCACGGGCGCATTGCCTTAACGCGGACTGGGGTTGGGGCTCGCGAAATCAGGCGAGCGTCCCACCTGCTGCTGAGGAAACTGCCTTTGATCCTTGGAGGTACGGCACTGAGCGGCTGGGTAGGAGCCAAAACCGCATGTGGAGCAAGTGTGCCTGAACTTGCAATTTTTCCATGTGCAGTGGCCAGCATTGAACAATATGTCAATGTACTCCCTCTTCAATATTTTGTCTTTTATTGTGTCTGGCACACTGTGAGCTAAGGACGTAACCCCACATAAAACCTCATACCCCAACTGTTGGGTTGGAATTTGCACCGCCGAATTAGCAGTGTGTAAAAGAGGATTTATATCTACAGGCGGCAAAATAGGTTGAACTGGGGCTGGCAGAGTGTTGGCTGGTATAGCGGGTGAGGCTGGCATACCTTGAGTGGCCAGCATACTCTGTAGCCTCCCTGATTCAGTAACCGTTTGCCCACTGATCACTGGCACGGTTACCGGATTAGCACCCCAGACAACGGCAGCCGAATTGCCTTGGCTCACATTCCTCTTTTTTTTTTTTTAAGAGAATGGAATAGAGAGCAAAGCGACTTGGCTAACACTCTCTCAGTATCACTGCAATCTGATGACGATAAAGGGTCGCAAGTCTGGGGCTTACCTCGTCCCAAGTGACATGAAGTGGTCCCAGTGCTAGCAGCCGTAGAAGCTGTAGCCTCAGTGCTAGCAGCCCTAGAAGCTGTAGCCAGTGAGCCGAGAGCAGTACCAGAACCTGATGTCGGCGTGGGCGCCCCATCGCCACCGTGGGGCCCGGCCGCAATCATTTTCAGGCCCGCCGGGCGCTTTTTCTTTCCGACTAATGCCCCTGCTTGCTGTGGTCTGGTGCTCCTCTTGCGAGAAGCTGCCGACGAACTCCTTGGAACAAAGGAGATCAATGTGGAATCTTGCAGTGGCTCGTCGCTTGGTGGGCGCTCCTGAGACGGAGAGGGAAACTCTGACATGCGCTGCCTAAGCCAATCTGTGCCATGTGCGGCAGCATGTGCCTTAACCTCCAACAGCAACAGGTCTAAGTCACTTATAGCTGTAACTGCAGGAATGGGTGTTGCTGTTACATTGGGAGGAGTTGTAGCGGAGTGTGACGATGATGGATTGGAAGTATCCATTTGCTTCTGACGTTTTCCCTTCCTTACGGTCTTCCTGCTAGGCCTTGAGTTTTGGGGCCGGCTTGGAACTTCAATCAGCCCCACTGCTGACCCGTCTGCCTCAAGGGGGGGCTGATGCAGCGTCGCGGACTCGGCTGCGGTCGATGACCACTGGCTCGCCGTCGCCATTCTGTACTGATAAATACTGTATTACAAAGTCACAATTTATTGATCAGCAGATTAATGATTTACTTGTCTTAATTTTTTTTTTTGATACACCACCAGGCTCTTAGTTGGGATTATCTCGGCACCGGCGTCAAAATATGCTCATGGTGATCCTAAATATGGCTGCTGCCGCCATGTGCTAACCTCCTAAATATGGCTGCTGCCGCCATGTACTAACCTCCTAAATATGGCCGCCGCCATGCGCTAACCTCCTAAATATGGCCGCTGCCATGTGCTAACCTCGCTGCCCTGAGCTGACCCCCAAAATGGCTGCTTCCCTGAGTTGACCCCGCTGCCCTGAGCTGACCCCCAAAATGGCTGCCACCCTGAGCTTACAATAAGAACCACAATACCATGCTAAGATGTAAGCTGACCTTTCATTAATATTTTAAATTACTTTGTATAGAGCTGCATAGCGCAGCCTAAATCATCATATCTAACAAGCTGAGGGTCCTGTACCCCTTATAATTCAGTATAAACGTGCACATGGGACAGCTGTCCCTTTAAATAACCAAATACTAAATATCACCTTTATAATTAATATAAAAAACATCCTGTTAACCTGGCTGAGCACTCAGATGCCGTACCGCTGTCCCATAGACATATCATCAGAATTCCCAACTACGGGGATGCTGGCTACTTTTTAATTGTCAGATTACTTAGGTATAACAAAGCACATCCACAGGTTGTTGAGGTAGCATAGTAGACATGAAGCCTGCCCACTTCCTAGCAATTTAGAGAGCAAGGGGTAAAGCAATACATAGAAAATGTCGATTTTAAAGTAAAGCAAGCCTACAAGATCAGTGCTCTAACCACTGAGCTACCAAGCCTGCTACTGTCAGCCATGTGCTCTAACCACCTATGCATTCACCATGTGCAGACCCCTTCAATGGCGTTTCTTAAAAGGCTACAAGTGAATGATAACCAGCCCTGCACTCGCTGCCCTTTCAATAAATACAGCAACATGCAGAGCAAGCATTGTGCTGAAAGCCAGCCATGAGTTCATAAAATATATATATATATATAATAACAGGTAAAGTGTGGCCATGTGCCCATGGCGTTTCACTAAATATATATTAGTTAAAATAAATATATGGCGTTTCACTAAATATATAATAGTTAAAATATATATAACCAGCCATGTGCTAAGGCATTTCCTTAAATAAAACAACATTCCAGGCAAAAGCAGCCATGCATTCAAAACCTTTTCATTAAATAAAGTACTGGTAATGCAGAGCCAGTTCAATGCAAAAGGGGGGAGGGGGAGGGGTGAGCATACATTCCAGACCTTAGCAGCACAAAATTACCATTAATATTCTCAACATTTTACCTATAAGCCACAAAATTTTTGTACTTTACCCAATGATGTAATCAAAGAAATCGTTCCTGCTCCTTTAGCTGATCTGCTCCTCTTACAGCACAGCCGTGCTGGAGGCAAAGTGAAAGTAAAAGCAAAACTGTTACAGCACAGCCGTGCTGAGAGAGGAGCCACCCCAGCTGGGCTCGGCAGCGCTGGAGCACGAGGAACTGGGAAGCAAAACGGATATAGCAAGGAGGTAAAGTTGCTTGATCTTAGAGGTGAGATGAAGCAGCTCTGCACAGGACGAAAAGGAGGGGCTGCCCCTGCTGGCTCTCCCTTTTCTACTCCCTTCTCTCCGCCCCTTCCCCACCCACCCTCCCTCTTAGCCCTGCCTACCTTGCCTTACCCGCCCCATTGTGCCCTGCTCCCTAATGGAGACGCAGGGCTCCTTAAAAAAATACACACATGTATGTATGTAAACACACATAAAAAAAATGCACGCACATGTAAATGCAAACAGCGTTAACACATGCAGACACACAGGAAGATCCCTGTTTCCACCCCTCCCCCCAGTTTACCAATGGAAGACTTATCACAGGAGAGAGATCAGTAAGAACGCCTTACCTGAAATCACTATAGGGATGTATGATCCAGAAGCCTGCAATTTTAACCCTTTCTTGCTCTTTTTCCACCGCCTTCTGACTGCCGAACATCCGGAGAGAGAATTTGTTGACCCCCGGCTGCAGCAGGGACGTCATCTGCCTCTGCATGAAGCCGTGAGACGCCCCATCCCCGTCGGCAACTTCAAAGCCCACCACCGGCTCTTCGCCATCCACCTTAAAGCACACCGAGTTCGTGTGCTCCGTCACGCTCGGGTTGTCCGCGTTGCCCGGGAAGGCGTTGTTGCCCTCGTCCCAGTTGGTGTCGGAGGAGTTCAGCCTGCAGTCCTTGCCGTCCATGCTCTCCTCGTAGCGGGCGCTGCCCTTTCAGCCGCCGCTCTGCGCAGCTCGGCTCCTCGCGCCACTCTGCAGCTGCTGCCGGTCGGGCGCACGCTCCGGGCTCTGCACGCGCCTACTGCTTTTGGATCGGAGCCCTCTTCCGGCCGAGCGCAGCTACTACACACATAAACACGCTTGCTTCCTCTCTCGCTCGTGCTCTTCTACCCTACTTGACATTCCGCTTCGGAGACCTTGAAATTTGTACAGCATGTAGTAGTAACTAGGGTGTGGACTAGGTGATTGCGGGTGCCGGTGTGCGAGGACATGGAAAGCGGGAAGGATCGGTGGAGGCTACAGGGAAGCGAATCTCTTGTTTCCGTTATAGCATGAGATCCTGAAAACCTCCTTTTGTTAATTTTAAATATACACTGAATTTTCTATTCAGAAGGGTGAACGCCTCTTCTATAGTATAGTCAATGAGCATATTAGCTGAAATATAAAATGTCATTTCAATTGCAACAGAATGCCAGATGCAGCAGAATTAAGCCTGCTAATCTAATCGGTGATTTAATTTGACAGAAATCAGTAAAATGAGAATACTGCAGTGTGGGAGTGAAAATCTGAAGCTCCAGGAGAAGAGACCGAGATTAACAGTACAGGTTTTCTACTAGACTGTTGCGGTCTCCGCTGCTTCCCCTTCGCTAGGTCTGAACAGTGCCTACCTCCGCTGCTGGAAATGCTGCGTTCCGCGTGGCTGGGACCCCGGCGGCGCTGCCTGCTCCACGTGGCGGCCGCCATTGCTTGCCCGTCTCCCCGCTGCCTCGCGCACGCGCGAGGACGCCCACTTTGTGCGCACAGCTCCCGGAAGTCTGGCCCCGCCTGCTCTGATGACGTCACGCCCTAAGCCCGATATAACCGGCGTCCGGACTCCTCCTTGCCTTGCAACGAGGTTCACTACTGCCTAGTAGTTCTGAGTTGCGCTTCGTCTGTTCTTCGTTCCTGACTTGACCTTTGGACTGCCTTTGACTCGCTTCAGCCTGCCGCCTGCCTCTGACCTTGGTTCATTCCCGACTTCGCTTCAGCCTGCTCCAGTCCACAGCCTGCTACAGACTCCATTCCAGTCTACAGCCTGCTTCAGTCCACAGCCTGCTACAGACTCCATTCCAGCCTACAGCCTGCTTCAGTCCATAGCCTGCTACAGACTCCATTCCAGTCTTCAGCCTGCTTCAGTTCCAGCTTTCTACAGACTCTGCTTCAGTATCCGGTTAGCTACAGTTCCCGCTGCCGCCCGCTGCCCTGTCATCAGCTGGCCCTCGGCCTGTACAGCTGGTCCACGGACTATCTTATACTTTTGGACTTCCTATACTATAGTCCCGGCCTAGGCCTTTCCTGCCACTGGACATTGAGCATATTCCCCAAGTCCCAAGGGTCCAGGACCCTACGGGCTCCTCCTGGAGGGCTCCTGGTTCCCGGGTGAACACCGCCAGCCTGTGGCTCCGCCTCCCGGCCTACCCTGTCATCCTAGGTGGGCCGGCCCAAGGGTCCACTACCTCGCCTGCAGTATCCGACTGCAACATAGACTGCTGTGTGCTGGTTTCCATTCCATTTGTTCTGTAATGACAGATAATACCCTTTTAGTTAAACTTCAGGAAAGGTTCAGGTTTAGGCTAGATAACTTTTGTGCTGTTCTGCAGTGAGAGGGATAGAACAGTGCTAGATATGCTCAGCATCAATAATTGAGCCATATAAAAATGTATATTATTCCCCAAGATTGGTAAATAAAAATAATTGCATCTTGGGGGCCTCCTGGTGGCTCAGTGGCAGCATTGCATGCTGCCATGCAGAGGGACCTTGGTTTAATTCCTAGCTGAGGTCTTCTGCTCCCTGAATTGTCTAAGGCTAAGAAGGGGCATTCACAGCCACAAGGGGAGGGGCGCCATAATCATAACATAATGGCTGGCTTTAGAGTCCCAAATTGCAGGGTTCCAGATGGAGTCTAGGTGCATGACCTACATCCATGGATTGTCCTGCAATGACTAGATAAAGTAACCTGGGATGGAATATAAAACAGGTCAAAAATAATAATTGAATCCAGTGATCAAAAATATAGCACAGAGGCCATGCATATGTTGTAAAGTCACATAAATTTGGAGTTAGCTGGCACAAATAATCTGTTTAGATCTTAATATTGGGGCATAAGGACTGTCTGAAAACAATTTACAACAAAGGACAGGACAGACAAACTTCTAGAAGTGACCTGATCCAACTGGATTGGGTGGGTCTCAGCACTTGGGGGAGATAAACTTAGAGAAGCAGGAGAACCATTGTTGCCAGTGCACAGGGTGGAGCTGATTTCTCTTGTGGAACTGAATTCTCATTGTGGCTAAGTATTCTTGCTTATTACTTACAAGTACTGTAGAAGGCTTCTGTGAATAATTCCTGTCTGTGTTTTCATTTCTTGTCCAGCTGGTCCCATTTCTTGTCCAGCTTGTCCCAGGTTAAACTGTTTGATTCCCTCCCACCTTACCCCTCTACCCACCCACCCCTGGGGTTTGTTTTCTAATAAAGACTGCCTAATTTAACATTAGCAGCAAGATAAATTAGTAAATTGTTAACAGTAAAGGAAATACCAATCAAAAAATGTACCACAATGAGGACTATCCAATGTAACTGCTGTGGAGCCTTTATTCTCAGGGAAAGCATCTGGAAACTTAGAGCTTGCCCAATTTGTGCACAACTCTCTTCCTTGAAAAAGTAGCTGACTGAGGTTAAAGATCAATTAGCTTCAATTACAAGAATTACACCCACATTGCATTACTCAGAAAATAATTCCCCAATACCACAGAAAAACCAGTAGTCAAGAAATAGAGATACAATAGGCTCAGGTAGGATAACACATGTGACCCACAGTCACCCAATCTTGACAGATGGGCAGCCAACAAGTATACCCCCCCCCCCCATTCAAACAGGTCATTAAGGAACTCATTAAAAACCAGGATTACAGTGGGCTCTGGTAGAATTAGACCTGTGATGAGGAGACACACACTGTACCAAATGCAAAATGAACAAAAAGTCTTCTCTATATTAAAAACTGAAGAAGTTCTTGAGAAAAACATTGAAGTGTTACCAGAAAAGAGAGAAAAAACCCAATGCATGCAGAATTTCAAGATCCATAACCAAAAGAAAAAGCTAATTGAGATCGATAACTCTGTCATCAGTGGCACAACTGCAAAAGGAAAGAGTGAAGTGAATAACAAATCTCAACTAAAGTCTCATAAGGAGTCCAGGAAAAGCAATAACCTTAAAAAGCGAACCTGGAAAGCTATGACCACAAATGCTCATAGTTTGGGAAATAAAATCCCAGATCTACAGGCCCTAATGACGGAGGCAAAATTGGACATTGTTGCTATCACAGAGACATGGTTCACAGAATCTCATGATTGGGATACAGCAATACCAGGCTATAATTTGTTAAGGAAGGACAGAGTGGATAGAAAAGGGGGAGGTGTGGCTCTTTATGTCAGAAACAATATCCAAGCATCTGAGCTGCAAGGAAGTTGGGGCAAGGAAGAAGCACTATGGGTCGACCTAAAAAAAGATGACGGAGTGTCCATTTATATTGGAGTGGTTTACAGGCCTCCAAACCAAAAGGAAGAGCTAGACAGAGATCTGGTTGAAGACATCCATAAGATAGGTAAGAAGGGAGAAGTGGTGATTGTTGGTGACTTTAATATGCCAGATGTAGACTGGAAAATCCCATCTGCAGAATCTAAAAATAGTAGAGCGATAATGGATGCCATGCAAGTAACTTTGTTCAAACAAATGGTAATGGAACCCACGAGAGAAGGAACTATACTCAACTTAGTGCTCACTAATGGAGATAATGTCTCTGATGTCCAGGTGGGCACCCACCTCAGCACCAGTGATCATCAAACGGTATGGTTTATTATCACTAAAAGAATATGGAAAAGAAGCACAAAGACCCGAGTTTTACAGTTAAAAACATGGACTTTGAGGAAATGGAGAAGTACCTAGAGGAAGAACTAAAAGGATGGGAGAACAAGAGAGATGTGGATCAGCAGTGGACTAATCTAAAAGGAGCAATCACCAAGGCAACTACTCTATATGTTAGAAATGTAAAGAAAAGCAAAAGAAAATTGAAACATATCTGGTTCTCAAAGGAGGTGGCTGACAAAATTAAAGCTAAAAGAACATCATTCAAGAAATATAAAATATCCCAAAGGGAGGAACACAAAGAAGAATATTTGATTCAACAGAGGGAGACAAAGAAATTAATCAAGTCGGCAAAAAGTCAAGCAGAAGAGAGGATTGCCAAGGAGATAAAAAATGGTGACAAAACATTTTTCAGATACATCAGCGAAAAGAGAAAAGTCCAAAGTGGTATAGTGAAATTGAAAGGTGGAAATGATCAATGTGTGGAGAGAGACAAAGAAATGGCAGAATATTAAATGAATACTTCAGCTCTGTGTTCACTAAAGAAGACCCTGGAGAAGGACCATCTCTACACAACAAGAAACTGGAGGGAAGTAGTATAGATGAAAATCCTTTTACAGTAGAAAATGTATGGGAAGAGCTAAAGAATCTGAAAGTGGACAAAGCCATGGGACCTGATGGCATTCATCCAAGGATACTGAGGGAGCTCAGAGATGTGCTGGCGGGTCCGCTGTGTGACCTGTTCAATAGATCCCTAGAAACGGGAGTGGTGCCGAGTGATTGGAGAAGAGCAGTGGTGGTCCCGCTTCACAAGAGTGGGAACAGAGAGGAGGCTGGTAACTACAGACCGGTTAGCCTCACTTCAGTGGTGGGAAAAGTAATGGAGTCACTGTTGAAAGAGAGAATAGTGAACTATCTACAGTTCCATGCTGCCTCTGGTCCATCAAGAATTGATGGACCAGAGGCAGCATGGATTCATCAGAGGAAGATCCTGTCATACAAATCTGATTGACTTTTTTGACTGGGTAACCAAGGAACTGGATCAAGGAAGAGCGCTCGATGTCATCTACTTGGATTTCAGCAAAGCTTTTGATACGGTTCCGCACAGGAGACTGGTGAATAAAACGAGAAGCTTAGGAGTGAGTGCCGAGGTGGTGACCTGGATTGCAAACTGGTTGACGGACAGAAGACAATGTGTGATGGTAAATGGAACTTTCTCTGAAGAGAGAGCGGTTTTAAGTGGTGTACCGCAAGGATCGGTGTTGGGACCGGTCCTGTTCAATATCTTTGTGAGCGACATTGCGGACGGGATAGAAGGTAAGGTTTGTCTTTTTGTGGATGACACTAAGATCTGCAACAGAGTGGACACGCCGGAAGGAGTGGAGAGATTGAGACGGGATTTAAGGAAACTGGAAGAGTGGTCGAAGATATGGCAGCTGAGATTCAATGCCAAGAAGTGCAAAGTCATGCATATGGGGAGTGGAAATCAGAATGAACTGTATTTGATGGGGGGGGGGGGGGGGAAAGGCTGATGTGCATGGAGCAGGAGAGAGACCTTGGGGTGATAGTGTCTAATGATATGAAGTCTGCGAAACAATGCGACAAGGCGATAGCAAAAGCCAGAAGAATGCTGGGCTGCATAGAGAGAGGAATATTGAGTAAGAAAAGGGAAGTGATTATCCCCTTGTACAGGTCCTTGATGAGGCCTCACCTGGAGTACTGTGTTAAGTTCTGGAGACCGTATCTACAAAGAGACAAAGACAAGATGGAAGCGGTACAGAGAAGAGCGACCAGGAAGGTGGAGGGTCTTCATCGGATGACATATGAGGAGAGATTGAAGAATCTAAATATGTACTCCCTGCAGGAAAGGAGGAGCAGGGGTGATATGATTCAGACTTTCAGATGCTGGAAAAACTTTAATGATCCAAAGACTATGACAAACCTTTTCTGTCAGAAAAAAATCAGCAGAACCAGAGGTCATGAGCTGAGGCTCCAGGGAGGAAGACTAAGAACCAATATCAGGAAGTATTTCTTCACGGAAAGGGTGGTGGATGCCTGGAATGCCCTTCCGGAGGAAGTGGTAAAGTCTAAAACTGTGAAGGACTTCAAAGGGGCGTGGGATAAACACTGTGGGTCCATCAAGTCTAGAGGACGTGAATAAAAAGGAGACAGCAAAACACTGCACGGAGCGGCAGTAGCCACAGAGGCATTTATGGAGTGGGATGCCAGTGGTTGGTGTTCCACCTTCACGGAGCGGAAGGATGGAGGGCTGCCATCTCCAAAAAAAGAAAAACAGGGGTGGGTAAGAGTATGGGGCAGGGGTGTGGCCTGCTTGTTGCAGCGGTTGCTACCCCTAATTGAGCTGGATGTTCACTTGGATGCAGATCCGGCGCTGCTCTCTACATTGGTGGTGGGGTGGAGAGGAATTAGGGCTGGAGGGTACTGGAAGCCAATAGTAACAGGTGGGTGATAGAAAAAGATTTAAAAAAAGGATAAAGTGCGTAGCTTGCTGGGCAGACTGGATGGGCCATTCGGTCTTCTTCTGCCATCATTTCTATGTTTCTATGTTTCTATGTAAATACCCCTTACCTACATTTTTTAGATCTGACCAGACTTAGAATTTAATAACATGCTTTCAGCTTCATTATACTATGTAGGATCCTTTTGCAAAATATAGAGTCACTCTCCTGATGTTACCAACATATGGATTTTGGAAAAGCAAGCACAATGAGCATGCTCACACCATGATATCATCTCAGATTAAGAGCAAAATTACAAAGTTCCTTTTTAACATTTCAGTGATTACTTTGTGACTTAAATACAGTGCTGAGGAAAAGTTTGTGAACTCCTAGGAGGATCTGTATTGTAGGGGTGTGCATTCGTTTTGAACGCATATGTAAAACGCAACTTATATTTTTAAAAGAGAAAAAAAAGGTTTGAGGAGAAACCCCCCCAAGCTGGCCAAAAGTTCCGGTTGGGTCCAACGGGGGTCCCGGAGCGACCTCCTGCCACATGACCTACCTGTCACGTGGTAGGAGTACAAGATGGCGCCGGTGACCATGTGACAGGGGCTGACCAATGGCATGGCAGCCCCTGTGACACAGGCTATCTGCGCCATGAGGAAATCGCAGACGAATGCAGGGATGGCTTCCTAACTCCCCGCTGGACCACCAGGGAGTTTTGGTAAGTCTTGGGGGGGAATATGGAGGGTGAGGGGTTTAAATTTTTATTTAGGGAACCGGTGAAATATGGACAGACCCTCAACTTATGGAATTCTCCATATGTCCATATTGAACGAAATCGACCCTCAACCTCAACTTATCAACTTATCAACGAAAACTTTTTGTCTGCACATCCCTACTGTATTGTAGCAAAATGCATATTTAAAACATGATTAGATTCCTGATAGAAAGGTAATCACATTGAATAAATAACTCAGACAGAAAGGATATATTTTGGTTATTTATTCTATTAAAAGATTCAACAATTAATATTCTCATTTGAAAAATATTATGAACCCTTTATTCTGTAACTGGTGGAACCTTTATGAGTAGCAATAACTTCAGCAGAACATTTCCTGTATCTGAGGATCAGCCTCTTACATTGCCCTTGAGAAATGTTGGCCCTTTTCTCCATTCAAAACTGTTTCAACTCTGTAACATTTGCAGGCTTCCTTGCATGAACAGTTTGCATCCCAATTTACCACAATATTTCAATAGGGTTTGGGTTGGGACTTTCACTTTGCCAATCCACAACATGAAATCTCTTCTTTTTCAATCATTGTGTAGTAAATGTAATTGAATGTGTAAGACCATTGTTCTGCTACATGATCCACTTTGAGCTCAGCTTCAGCTCAATGGCAGATGGTTTGATATTCTTGTCCAGAATGTTCTGCTATAAAGCAGAATTCATGGTTCCATCAATGATGACAAGCCATCCAGGCCTTGATGCAATAAAGCAGTACCATACTTTAGTACTTCCATTACTGTTGACAGTCAGTATGATGTTCTTACTTTGGCAGGCAGTGTTTAGTTTTCATCAAACAAAATATTTGTTATTATGACCGTAAAGTTCAATTTTTGACTCATCTGTCAAGAGGGCATTATTTAAGAAGTCTGATGGGTTATCCAAATATTCTTTGGTGAACCTAAGGCATATAGCAATATTCTTTTTATAGAGCAGTGGTTTCTTCCCAGCAATTCTGCCATGAACACCATTCCCATTCAATATTTTTTCCTGATGGTTGCCACAAGAACCCTCACATCAGCCACAGTCAGAGAGGCCTGAAGATTTTTAGATCTTATTCTGGTGTTGTTTGTGATTTCATGGATGATTTTTCAGTTTTCGTTTGGGGTGATTTTGGCAGGATGACAACTCCTGGGAAGAGTCAGTGTAGTCCAGCGTTTTCCATTTGTAGACTATATGTCTGACAATGGATGGAAGGAACCCCAAATGTTTAGAAACTGGATGGGAGAGGAGTGAACCTACCATTATACCCCAGGAGGGGTTGGGACTGTTTCATGTTGTACCCCTGCAGAGTTGGGACCCAGGAGGAGGGGGAGGCCTTGAGGGGGGATACTGTTACGGCTATGGCTGCTGTGCATCCGCCTCACCACCAGGGGTCCTTCTAGAGCAGGCTCTCCTGGCTGGCCCATTCTATCTGCTCTATGTCCTGGAGTTTCCCTTATAGCCCTGCCTACCCTAGACTCAAGTGCTTCGGCATCGAGCTCTCTTGGGCTCCCTGCTCTAGCCTTGCCTTGCTTTACTCTGCTTTGCCTTGCGCTGTGTGTGGCCTTCGGGCCTTCTACCCTGCTTCACCTTGCCTTGCGCTGTGTGTGGCCTTCGGGCCTTCTACCCTGCTTTGCCTTGCCTTGCGCTGTGTGTAACCTTCGGGCCTTCTACCCTGCTTCACCTTGCCTTGCGCTGTGTGTGGCCTTCGGGCCTTCTACCTTGCTTTGCCTTGCCTTGCACTGTGTGTGGCCTTCGGGCCTTCTACCCTGCTTCGCCTTGCCTTGCGCTGTGTGTGGCCTTCGGGCCTTCTACCCTGCTTTTCCTTGTCTGGTGCTGTGTGCGGCCTTCGGGCTCTCTGCCTTGCCGTGTGTGTGTGTGTGTGGCCTTCGGGCCCTCTGCCCTGCTGTATGTGTGTGGCCTTCGGGCCCTCTGCTCTGCCGTGTGAGTGAGGCCTTCGGGTCCGCTGTCCCCCTGTGTGCGTGTGTGGCCTTCGGGTCCTCTGCCCTGCCGTGTGTGTGTGGACTTCGGGCTCTCTGCCTTACTACTAGGTACCCTGACCCAGCCTGGAACTTTGAAACTGTTAGCCTGCCACCTGCCCTAACCAAGCCTGGAACCCGGACACTGTTTGCCTGCCACCAGCCTGACCCAGCTTGGTCTTTGACTTGCTCTTTGCTCCTCATATCTAGCCTTCCCTATCTCTCTCCACCTGGAGCCACCCCTTGGGTGGTGTTCACGACCCCGGACCCTGGCCCAAGCATAACAAAAAGGAAACAATAATAATCTTTAACTATGCTTTTATTACTATTTTACAAAATCAAATATGAATTTTTAAAGATATATTTATACATATTTATTATACAATTAAGTCCTGAAAAAAAATATTAGATAGTGATAGCACAAAACAACACCCGATACATCAAACATATATCCACACCACACTTATTAAGATCACAACTCAATTCTGATCAATAAGTTAACATAGGTATTACACTCCTAGATTATACATCAAAGGTTTTTTAAAATCCTCACATAACCAGTACTGAGTTTTCTCTAAGGATGCTGATTATAAAACATGGATAGGTTCCAATTTTTAACCACAACAAAAGCCTCTGTTTTTCTGGTATTCAACTTCTTCAGGGGGATTATTTAATGAACAAATATTGTAAGGATGTTTGGAATAGGGTTGCCAACTGGCTCTAGATTTAAGGACACGTTGATCCAGTCCTAGTTTTACCTCATTGCATGCTGGGACTTATTCTGATTTCCCTATTGTATTCCCTAAGAAAAGCATGACTATAAGTGCCTGTATGCAGGGGAGTAAAACCAGGACTGGATCAACCTGTCCTGAAAATCTGGAGCCATTTGGCAACCCTAGTTTGGAAGACTCTGTCTTCTGTAGTAATATTTTTAATGGCACATTACAGGAAAATCTCAAATAACTTCAAAAAATGTCTGATGTTTAATTGATAGCTTCTTTAGATGTGTTAGTCAATTGATTTGGCTTTCAACATTTCACAGCATGTATCTTGTCAAACTCTCATACACTATAAATGAATAAAGACAGAGAAATAAAGCCGAAGTAACTCTTGTACATTTTTGTTTTTTCAAAAAATTTGAACTTAATTATTTACTGCCTGATTCACTAAGGCTTTTCTCTCATTCTGTGACTATGGGAAAATGAACCAGGCCCTTAGACTTCACAACATCTCCCCTCTCAACTTAACTTTTGAACTGCAGAAGCACAGCGCTAAGAGACCGATTAGAAGTGCATACAAGAACACGCTACTCTCCCAGCCGGCAAAAACCTCACTGAGGAAACGTGCTCTTTCCACTGCGGGTCCCCCACTCTGGAATTCACTCCCTCCGGACCTGCGCCAAGAACCCTGTTCTAGGACATTCAAAAAAAAAGCTAAAGACGTGACTTTTCACCCAAGCATTCCCGGAGAACTAAGACCCGAGGAATACAAGGACATTTCAATCCTCAGGCCCCTATCACCCCTGTACATATGTGCAGTGTAGCAATATATCTGTTATATTATGCCTTTTATGCTTTTTAATGTTATTTAATGTTATTTATTGTTAATTGGTTTCAATGTATCCACAGTTTCAGTTCCTTATAAACCGGTGTGATATGTATATTATAAAGGAACATCGGTATATAAAAAATAAAAATAAATAAATAAATAAATAAATAGATTGTTATTGCCACTGGAATTAAATGATAAGCTCTAACTTAATGTGATCTCCTGTTTTTCTGATGCTGTAAATTATGAGACATGTTTCTTCAAAAAGCTCTCATGCTCTGTGAATAAATTGAAATATCAATTGCAACTAGTAAGATTGTTATATACTTATTTTTCTTTTTTTTATGAACCACTGAGCAGCCTTACTAACTTACAAAATCTTTTGTGGCTGCATTCAAGCACAGAGCGATGCTGCTCTGGCCTGGAAAACTCTCCACCCAATTAAACCATTACAGACATCTACAAAGGTTAAATAAACTTTGAAATGAATCTAATATGTATTCTGAATTATTTAGAAGAAGAAAAACCCATAACATAAAATTGTTTTGCAATGATCATTAAATAACAGCTTACCTCAGATTCTTTAATTCAAAAATTGGTGCACAAACGATGACCACTAATGGGAACGACAAAACAGGAAAACACTGTGCCTGTGCATTACCACTTATAAACTTAAGGAACACTAGGATTACCTCATGACATATGAGACTTGCTACTGCACATGCGCATGGGTGCTAGATCCCTAAGAAAGTCTTAACTTCTAGCCTGGGCAATCATAAAAAAGAAACCCATTCTACATCTTGATTCAAACCTTTGGGGTTTAAAGTATGCCGCTGGTAGATAAACCACTGTTCTTTCCATTGGAGGGTGTAAGAGATATCTTCCCCCCAACTCTCTGGGAGCTTTTTCAAAATGCTATAAATATAGTAGAAATACTGTGCGTTAAGTGCTGTGGTAAAAAAGGGGTGTGGCAAGCCTTATCATCCTCACATCAATGGAGGTGCACCTCATGGGACGTTTGGGACCAGATGTCTTCTTGGGCATAGCGTGACACACCATATGTTATCATGTGGCACGGTGTGTCATCACGGTGCACATTGTATCATTGCGAAATGAAATTAGCAAACTGGTAATCATGCGGTAGTAAAAGACATCAAAAGGAATCAAAACCACATGTGAGATAATAAATATCAGTGAAGGTGGAGTAACCCTCATAAATGAGCTGATAATGTTACATTCAAAGTAGCATTTATAACACATATGTGGAAAGACAACATCTTTATGTTGTCTAAGTGAAAGTATGTGTTTGCTACAAATTTCAATCACTGGGTACTCCAGCCACCTTACTGATTGCTTAGTTCCAAAAATGTGAAAAAAAACCCACTTATCATTAACTGTTCCGGCACTGGTATAATACCCATATAACGCCCAACACAGTGCTTGTTTCATTGCCTTCCTCAGGGGCCTTAATCAATATATCATTTTCTACAAGATAAAACAAAACCTGAATTACAAATATCCTCATATCAAAAAAACAATAACAGAACAAGTATAACACTCAATACATACGTGTCTTTGCAAAATATTTTCTCTTGCTGCTACACAGTGGCCATAGCGTTTTTACAAGGATACGCCATTGAAAATGGCTTAAGCTTTTAAACAACCCAATAGAGAGGACTAGAACAGGTAGATGTGAATCGGTTATTTACTCTTTTGGATAGTAGAAAGACTAGGGGGCACTCCATGAAGTTAGCATGGGGCACATTTAAAACTAATCGGAGAAAGTTCTTTTCCACTCAACGCACAATTAAACTCTAGAATTTGTTGCCAGAAGATGTGGTTAGTGCAGTTAGTATAGCTGTGTTTAAAAAAGGATTGGATAAGTTCTTGGAGGAGAAGTCTATTACCTGCTATTAATTAAGTTGACTTAGAAAAATGAAATTTCTGATCTATTAGTTAAAATTTGTAACTTATCATTAAAATCATCCATTGTACCTGAAGACTGG
Organism: Rhinatrema bivittatum; assembly: GCF_901001135.1. Classification (NCBI taxonomy): domain Eukaryota; kingdom Metazoa; phylum Chordata; class Amphibia; order Gymnophiona; family Rhinatrematidae; genus Rhinatrema; species Rhinatrema bivittatum. Next base: position 737,823,120 of record NC_042615.1, on the reverse strand, counting down.
AGGGTGGCCAATGTAACCCCAATATTTAAAAAAGGCTCCAGGGGCGATCCAGGTAACTATAGACCAGTGAGCCTGATTTCAGTGCCGGGAAAAATAGTGGAAACTATTCTCAAGATCAAAATCGTAGAGCATATAGAAAGACATGATTTATAGGGACACAGTCAACATGGATTTACCCAAGGGAAATCTTGCCTAACAAATCTGCTTCATTTTTTTGAAGGAGTTAATAAACATGTGGATAAAGGTGAACCGGTAGATGTAGTGTATTTGGATTTTCAGAAGGCGTTTGACAAAGTCCCTTATGAGAGGCTTCTACGAAAACTAAAAAGTCATGGGATAGGAGGCGATGTCCTTTCGAGGATTACAAACTGGTTAAAAGACAGGAAACAGAGAGCAGGATTAAATGGTCAATTTTCTCAGTGGAAAAGGGTAAACAGTGGAGTGCCTCAGGGATCTGTACTTGGACCGGTGCTTTTCAATATATATATAAATGATCTGGAAAGGAATACGACGAGTGAGGTTATCAAATTTGCGGATGATACAAAATTATTCAGAGTAGTTAACTCACAAGTGGATTGTGATACATTACAGGAGGACCTTGCAAGACTGGAAGATTGGGCATCCAAATGGCAGATGAAATTTAATGTGGACAAGTGCAAGGTGTTGCATATAGGGGAAAATAACCCTTGCTGTAGTTACACGATATTAGGTTCCATATTAGGAGCTACCACCAAGGAAAAAGATCTGGGCATCATAGTGGATAATACTTTAAAATCGTCGGCTCAGTGTGCTGTAGCAGTCAAATAAGCAAATAGAATGTTAGGAATTATTAGCAAGGGAATGGTAAATAGAACGGAAAATGTCATAATGCCTCTGTATCGCTCCATGGTGAGACCGCACCTTGAATACTGTGTACAATTCTGGTCGCCGCATCTCAAAAAAGATATAGTTGCGATGGAGAAAGTACAGAGAAGGGCAACCAAAATGATAAAGGGGATGGAACAGCTCCCCTATGAGGAAAGGCTGAAGAGTTTAGGGCTGTTCAGCTTGGAGAAGAGACGGCTGAGGGGGGATATGTTAGAGGTCTTGAGGGAGTAGATGTGAATCGGTTATTTACACTTTTGAATAATAGAAGGACTAGGGGGCATTCCATGAAGTTAGCAAGTAACACATTTAAGACTAATCGGAGAAAATTCTTTTTCACTCAACGCACAATAAAGCTCTGGAATTTGTTGCCAGAGGAGGTGGTTAGTGCAGTTAGTGTAGCTGGGTTCAAAAAAGGTTTGGATAAGTTCTTGGAGGAGAAGTCCATTAATGGCTATTAATCAATTATACTTAGGGAATATTAGCCACTGCTATTAATTGCATCAGTAGCATGGGTTCTTCTTAGTGTTTGGGTAATTGCCAGGTTCTTGTGGCCTGGTTTTGGCCTCTGTTGGAAACAGGATGCTGGGCTTCATGGACCCTTGGTCTGACCCAGCATGGTAATTTCTTATGTTCTTATGTTCTTAACCACTGCTATTACCAGCATCAGTAGCATGGGATAGACTTAGTTTTTGGGTACTTGCCATGTTCTTATAGCCTGGATTGGCCACTGTTGGAAACAGGATGCTGAGCTTGTTGGACCCTTGGTATGACCCAGTATGGCATGTTCTTATGTTCTAATTGCAGGCTTTTGGCGCACAGTGTCAACTGAGGAGGAGTGAGGGAGTTGCATAACTAGTGATCATCAAAAGGTATGGTTTCATATCACACACAGGATACGTAGAAGAAGAACAAAGACCCGAGTTTTGCAGTTCAAAAACACAGACTTTGATGAATCAGGGAAATACCTGGAGGAAGAATTAAAAGGTTGGGAGAACGAGAAAGATGTGGATCAACAGTGGACCAATCTAAAAGAAGCAATCATCAAGGCAACTAATCTATATGTCAGAAAAGTAAAGAAAAGCAAAAGAAAGATTAAACCTATCTGGTTCTCAAAGGAAGTGGCTGACAAAATAAAAGCTAAACGAACAGCATTCAAGAAATATAAAGGATCCCAAAGGGAGGAGCATAAAGAAGAATATATGGTACAACTGAGAGAGATGAATAAAGTAATCAAGACGGCGAAAAGTCAAGCGGAAGAAAGGATTGCCAAAGAGATAAAGAGAGGTGACAAAACATTTTTCAGATACATTGAAATTGAAAGGTGAAAAGGATCAATGTGTAGAGAGAGACGAAGAAATGGCAGAAATATTAAACAAATACTTCAGTTCGGTGTTCATTAAAGAGGACCCAGGAGAAGGACTGTCGCTAGTTAGCAAGAAACTGGAGGGGATTGGAGTAGATGTAACTCCGTTTACAGTGGAGAATGTGTGGGAAGAGCTGGGGAAACTGAAAGTGGAGAAAGCCATTGGGCCCGATGAGGTTCAGTTCAGGATACTGAGGGAGGTCAGAGATGTGCTGGCGGGACCGCTGTGTGATCTGTTCAATAGATCCCTAGAAACAGGAGTGGTGCCGAGTGATTGGAGAAGAGTAGTGGTGGTCCCACTTCACAAGAGTGGGAGCAGAGAGGAGGCTGGTAACTATAGGCCGGTTAGCCTCACCTCGGTGGTGGGAAAAGTGATGGAGACGCTGCTGAAAGAGAGAATAGTGAACTATCTACAGTCGGGAGAATTGCTGGACCAGAGGCAGCATGGATTCACCAGGGCAAGATCCTGTCAGACAAATCTGATTGACTTTTTTGACTGGGTGACTAGGGAGTTGGATCAAAGAAGAGCGCTCAAAGTCATCTACTTGGATTTCAGCAAGGCTTTTGATACGGTCCTGCACAGGAGGCTGGTGAATAAAATGAGAAGCTTAGGAGTGAGTGCCGAGGTGGTGGCCTGGATTGCAAACTGGTTGATGGACAGAAGACAATGTGTGATGATAAATGGAACTTACTCTGAAGAGAGAGCGATGTTAAGCGGAGTGCCGCAAGGATCGGTGTTGGGACCGGTTCTGTTCAATATCTATGTGAGCGACATAACAGACGAGATAGAAGGTAAGGTTTGTCTGTTTGTGAATGACACTAAGATCTGCAACAGAGTGGACACGCCGGAAGGACTGGAGAGAATGAGACGGGATTTAAAGAAGCTGGAAGAGTGGTCGAAGATATGGCAGCTGAGATTCAATGCCAAGAAGTGCAGTCATGCATATGGGGTGTGGAAATCCGGAAGAACTGTATTCGATGGGGGGTGAAGGGCTGATGTGCATGGAGCAGGAGAGAGACCTTGGGGTGAAAGTGTCTAATGATCTGAAGTCGGTGAAACAATGAGACAAGGTGATAGCTAAAGCCAGAAGAATGCTGGGTTGCATAGAGAGAGGAATATCGAGTAAGAAAAGGGAAGTGATTATCCCCTTGTACAGGTCCTTGGTGAGGCCTCACCTGGAGTACTGCGCTCAGTTCTGGAGACCTTATCTCCGAAGTGACAGAGACAGGATGGAGGCGGTCCAGAGAAGGGCGACCAAAAAGGTGGATGGTCTTCATCAAATGATTTATGAGGAGAGATTGAAGAATCTAAATATGTACACCCTGGAGGAAAGGAGGAGCAAAGTTGATATGATACAGACTTTCAGATACTTGAAAGGTTTTAATGATACAAAGAAAACAACAAACCTTTTCTGTTGGAAAAAAATCAGCAGAACCAGGGGTCATGATTTAAAACTCCAGGGAGGAAGACTCAGTACCAATGTCAGGAAGTATTTCTTCACGGAGAGGGTGGTGGATGCCTGGAATGACCTTCCGGTGGAAGTGGTGAAGACCAAAACTGTAAAGGACTTCAAAGGGGCGGGGGATAAACACTGTGGATCCATAAAGTCTAGAGGATGTGAATGAAGAGTGGGTGGCTCATGGGAACAATGGCTACTACCTGGTGATAATACCCTTATTCAATAAACATACGGTTAATGCGACTCCAACATTGCTCTAAGCTTCAGCGGCAATGAGAAAATGTGGAAAAAAGGATTTGCATTCACAAAAAAGCAGGGAGCAGCTTGCTTGTTACGGTGGTAATTACCCCAAACCAAATAAGCCTGATACTTCACTTTCAATGCATATCCAGCATAGCTCTCTGCTTCAATGGCAGGGGAGAAAGTCTGACACTACACTTCACGCATATCCAGCATAGCTCTCTGCTTCAAAGGCAGGGGAGAAAGTTTGACACTTCACGCATATCCAGCATAGCCCTCTGCTTCAAGGGCAGGGGAGCAAGACTGATACTTCACTTTCAATGCAAAGCCAGCATAGCTCTCTGCTTCAACGGCAGGGGGAAAAGTTTGACACTTCAAGCATATCCAGCATAGCTCTCTGCTTCAATGGCAGGACAGAAAGACTGATACTTCACTTTCAATGCATAGCCAGCATGGCTCTCTGCTTCAGTGGCAGGGGGGAATGAAGAAAGGTGGATCTATATTCAGGCAACAACTAACAAGGACTGAATTACATAGTCTGGATCAACAGATAAGCATGGGTGTAGCTTGCTTATTGCGGTGGTTAATACTCCTAATTAAGCTATTTCACTTAGATGCAGTTCCTACATGGCTCTCTATATTAATGGCGGGGGTGGAAGGGAAATAGAATAAAAAAGGTTACTAAGAGCCAAGAGAAACAGATAAGTATGTGAGAGAGAAAAAAAGTGCGAAAGCTTGCTTGGCAGGCTGGATGGGCCATTTGGTCTTCTTCTGCCATCATTTCTATGTATGTTTCTATGTACTGTGGGGCCTCCTGTAGCTTAGGACTAGGCTGACTTCCACAGATTGGCTGCCACCCCTGGACTGGCCTGGGTTCTGAATCTGCATAATACCTGTTAGCTATGTATCAAATTTAGCTAACTGGTTTTAGACAGATCTAAAAGCAAAGCCAGACCACGGGTGGCAACCAGTCTGTGGAAGTCAGCCTGAATCCAAACTAAAGGAGGCCTCACAGCTGTCAGCTTTTGGGCAGTGGGAATTCATTAACATACACAACTCCTTCACTCCTCCTCTGTGGACAGACCGAGGTGCATAATGGCAAGGTTGGGTAGCATAAAATTGATGGTGGGAAAGTTTCCTGCTTAACCTATCCCCTAGAATCAACAATAGATATATGCCACCATTTCTAGGTATGCACAACAAAGTAATTGAGCTACATAATGCAGAATAGATGTTGGCCTACCCTGGCAGCAGATACATATAGCCGAGTATTTCTCCAATGATTCAGCCTGGTGTGGCAGCCTCCATGTGGAATGTCTAGGATCTGATCTACAGAGAGGAGGGGAAGTATTCTACTGGCTGGAAAATGGAAGCCTCTAATAGTAGTGCTGGCAGGCCTCAGCACCACCACCACCACCATCACCCACTTCCTCCCCCAAATATCCCTGCCTCCCTGGCAGCTGATGGTCTTGGACCCATGCAAACCCACAAATAACTACACAGTTAGGCCCAATCCAGGTACTAGGTGGAAAAGCCTCGAGGGGATGGGTGAGTCGGTTTTGGATATCTACTCACATTTGTGGGTGAGTAGATATATCATCTACTCACCCACAAATGTGACACAGCATATGTGAGGTATGACACCAAGTCTGACCACAAACCCTCCCTCCCACTTCTCAACTCAAGGAAGAAACAATGAGAGGCCTAAGTGGAAGGTTTAAACACTACGCATGATGCCTTTTTCTCCCCAACCCTTAGAATATTATCTCTGAGGCATCCCTTGTCAAGAGTGGAAGCACAGGATCACTTGCGTCCCAAGCCAGTGTGTACAAAAGGGAAGCACACACACTGCCTGCTCTGGGGTAGGCATAGATGTGGTAAGTGGGGGAACAGCAAGGCCAACAGCACCCCAAGACACAGATATAGACAGAGGCTAACACACATGTCACTCACCCAGACACACACACTAACACACATATCTGTTGGAACAAAGTTGGGTACAGACTACCTCCAGAACTTGGTGAACCTGTTTGTCATCAACCATACCTGATATCTGTGTCAGCTTGGTCCCTACCTAATAATGAGGGAGTCTGAGTCCTAGGTGTGCAAAGAAGATTCTCTAAACCTAGCCACTTGGCACACATCTGTCAGAAGCATTATATGATAAGTACTTTGTCTGAGGTACTGACCTAAGCCCCACAAGCCCTTAGGTAGCACTAAATGCATGCCTTGCATGAGACCAACTGAGAGACTGACTAAGCCATCATTCTAAACACATGAGACACAGCCATTAGCTCAGCAAGTCTTCCATGTTGCTCTTGAGTCGTGGCAGGCCTGTGGACTAGCAAGGCCCTCAAACCCTATAACACCTAAATGGTGGTGACTCTGGGAAGTGACCTTTCTGCATGTTGTTCACCCAGGAGTCCTCAGACAATGTGCTTTAAGGGTGCCCACAGAGAGCATACGGCGTGTAACAGATACTAGCTATTGCTTCAAACAAACTCCTCTACATATTATCTCATTAGGTATGTCTATACAAACAACAGCACAGCATTAGCCTTGAGCTGGAGTAGCCAAGGGCCAGCACTGTTACATCTCTAAGGACCTGAATCACTAATGGATTTTCCCATAGTCACAAAATGGTTGAAAAGCCTTAATGAATCTGGCCCCTTATTGTACAAAAGCTATCTGTGATGTGTCTGGCTAGGCAAAATACTTCTATACATCTTAGCATTGAGTTCAGTGAGGGAAACCTTTTCCTAGCAGATAGGTGGGTGCAATTAGAGTCTTGAGAAACTATACTCTGACCTTGACATCTCAGAGGTGACTTTCCAAAAACAGTGAAGCCATTACACCATCTGATTCACCATCCTGCCTTCACGCAGTCAGAACAGCATCCATGTGCATCCTCCCTGAGAAGCAAATATAACCAACAGCCAAGGCTGTCACCATCTCGACATGATAGTTGACAGCCTAGATTGGTATAGCTGGATGAATCTATGTATGGGTGCATGCAACCACAAAGAGGTATGGTAGCTTGCAAATCCCTGTGAGCAGTGTGGAAATGCCACAATCTTTGACATGCTATTTACTAAAGCATGTAACTGAAAGGCAGTGCTGTCATCAGGATGTTTGCAGGCCCATGTAACACAATGCATCAGATGTATCGGTGCATTGCCTTAGACGCACACGGATGTCAGCTATGGAATGAGGCAGTAACATGAAAACTCTGCGATTGATACTTTTAACTGTTGTCATCCACTAGCTTCAGCCTGTGCCTTTAAGCTTCACAGCTACTTGTGTATTATATAATTTCTGGATCCTTTGGCCTTCAGATTTAAGGCACTCTTATACTTCTCTGAGAGCCATGCCACACTATCTTGCCCACATGTGAGGGGCTAGGTCAGGGTCCAAGGGGTAGGTCCACCCAGCCAATTGCCGTAAGCTAGGGAAAGCTGTGTACATACACTGTGCTAGAAGTCCTACAGGAACACTATGGGGAGACATGGCTCCTTTACAATCACTATCAAGCAACAAACATTAGGCCAGTCACATGTATTTTGTGTTATCTTTACTTGAAGAACATTTTTGGCACTATAGTCTATTGCTTCATTGTGAAGAAGAGGCATCAGTAAGCTTAAGTGGGTTCTGTAACATGCTGAGCCAGACAAAGGACCAGTGAGTAAAAGAAAGATGAAACTCTGCTGGGCTCTTTTCCATGGAAGGAGAAGGGGTCTATGAGGGCTTTCAAGCTATGGGGCTTTGATGAAACTTGCTGCCAGTCAGCATATTGCCCTTTGGCTCTGTGGGTGGACATGATGGATCCTGGGGTAGATCTGGAATTATCTTTATTGGCATATCATGGTGTAGAGCGAGATTATGGAATACACAGTAGAGCAGCACTATGTCAGTTAATCTGGGTGGGGCATACATTAAAGCTCCCCCCATTTTGTCTAAACAGTGAAATCTATTTTTGAGAACTCTGACAAGCAGGAAGAACATAAGGCCTTGTTGTACCTCATCTCCACCGGTGTGTGGGAAATAGCAATGTGAGTGAGGAACCAGGGCCAGCACCCGTATCCAGAATCTCCTACGGCAAAGACAGAATGGATTCATCAATCACACTACCATGACTTTGACAGATCACTAGCATCCCACAGCATGCTATACAACAGTAGAAGCTAAGTTGCAGTTTACCATGAGCTTTAAATTCCTTTTGCAAAACCCAAGTCCATGCAAGCTTTTTTGGTCATACTGTATGAACACTAGAGCACTTGCTTTATCTGTGGATTATTTTCTGGACTGCATCTGGTGTTGCAACCTCACGTGTGCCTGCCACTCACAACCAAGCTAAGGTTACCCATTTGTAGCACTTATCAAACCCTGAACCTGACCATCACAGGTGTCACACTTCTTAGCCGAAAAAATCAACCTTGATGTATGATTGGGCAAGCCACTGTCTGCTCTGCAGTATGTTCTCCTGAGATATACATTGATGTGATCTCTCTAAGTGAATATGCCAGACCCAATATTGTTCTGGCTCAGCTTCATTGTTACCAGTGTGATGCTCCAGACCAACTGGGCCTGGCATCCTGGCTGAGAAATCACTAAGAGGGCACAGCAGATCTAGCAGAGTGGACACTAAAAGGCTGTGATGAGCCCATGATATTTGAACATCTCTAAATGGGAGAATGGAAATGGCAAAGTTTTAAAGTGAGGCCAAAGAAAGTGTGTGTAGGGGCTGGATGTCCCCTCCAGCCTTAGTGGCAAGTGCATTGTTTGGCCATATAACATTAGCAGGCCTGTCCGGCATGGGGAGAGAAAGGCAGGCCCTGCCACAATGTCGAGTAGACCTAACTGTACAAGGCACTTGTCATGTAAGTGATGCAGTGACATCGCCCACACCCAAACCCCCCCTCCCCCATGGGTGCTGCTTGGTGCAAACATATAGGCAGAGAGGGAATAGAGAAAGAGGAATCTGTCTTACCTAACAGCCAATTGTCACCATAGAGGCCATCCTAAACATTTTCAAAGAGGCCTGATTGCCTGAATATAAAGAAATCATGCGCAGTTCCTAGGCACTTGGCCACCATGTTGAGGATGCTCAGTCAAGCATCACATACCACTTGGACATTGAGGAAGTGGAAGAGCTTTCTGTTGCAGTAAATCTCCTCCCTGTTCCATGGTGGGGTGATGGCTACATGAGTGCAGTTGATAGCTTCCACAAAATGGGAAAAGTTAGCAATTGCATAAAAAAACCTCTCTTCATGTCCATCAAGTCCTGTCTATCCCGAGGGAATGCTATGTAGTGATTAATGCGGTCACCTACAACTGTTATGACCTGTCCATAAAGTGGGAAAAAGTGCCTTGAGACATTACCCTGACAAGCCCTACTGCCATCTGGAAGAAGCCAGATGCCATGAAATGCAGGGTGGCCAATAGTTTAGTGAGGACCCTTATAATGTGGGACCATTCTCTGGGTGGATCCAAATCTCTTTGGTTTTACTCACATAACAACAGGATAGCCTGAGAGCTGAGGTGATGCCTGCTAACCACATAATCCTCTGGCATGCCCAGCAAGGAGATTCATGGTGGAAAGATGCCCTCCTGTATCTCCTCTGTCATGCCCGCCTGCATGCCAAGCAAAGTGGTCTTACCTGAACCTCTCCCTGCAGGACCAGTGGCTCACGCTTCAGTGCAGGCCCTTCCCTAGGCGATCTTTGAACTTTGCCAATTGTTGTTGTTGTTTATGGTTGTGGTAGTGGTTTGTTGACTGCGGCGAGCAGCCTGAAGCATCCAGTTGCCCACTACAAGTAAACTTGCCCCAAACATAGTAGGTTTAGGAAGACAGGGCAGGTAATAAAAGCTATTTTTAAAGTCCCAGAAAGCCTTGGTAGGTATGTCAGTGAGTAGCCCCAAAATATTCCATTCTGTGCTAATTGCCATGATCCGTGATAACAGGAGGTATGTCACGTTAAAGACTTTTTTTTAACTCTATTTTCATAGATTTCCAAAATTCAAGTCATAAATTGGTACACATAGAATATCGAACAGTCATTAAAAATAAACAAAGAAAAATACAAGAAAATAAAACTAAGCAATCAAAGGACCTCAAATTACATTAAAAATGTTTTCCCTACATACCGCCAAATATAATAGGTGTAGTTAAATCCCACATTAAATTCCGTGTTGCTGTGTATTAAATCGGTGTGATTAGCATTGTGACACTCTCATTTGAATAAACCCCGCTCCTTTGCATACAGACCAGCTGATTTGCATGTGTCTTTGCGTTGTGAAAAATAATGCACCATGCCTTTCACCTAACATGCGTTAGACCCCTTTTAAAGCACGTTAGGGCCTCAACGCATTTTGAAAAATGACCAAGTCAGTGTGACCTTACAGATAAAAAATTTTAGATCATCAAGTGAATGACTGTATGAGAGCCAATGCTCTACTAATAGAGCTTGAAGTTTCATAGTGTGAATACAACTCTTATGTTCAATAGGAGGCAATGGGAGGAATTTGGTAATGAAAGGAAAAATATTTCCATTTCCATTTTGTTCAGTTTTGATTTCCTGCTATTCACCAGGGGCAACAGAGCAGATTACAATAAAATAAGACTAATAATAACATTCACATATGAATGGACATACATAACTACTGTTACGCCCGTCGGTTGCAGACAGCTCCGACCACTAATGCTCATGTCTTTCTTTGCTGCCTTGACATCATTGGGGAGAATGACGGCCTCTGCCAGCCACCGCCGACCTGCCTGGCATTCCCAATGCAGCGTGGGCGCTGCCAACTGACATCTTGCCTCTGGGATCACCTAGGCGCACGTGCACGAGCACGGGCCAGTCTTGTACAAGTCATGACGGGAACCTCAGGGGGGTCCCCTCCGGATGACATCATCTCTCTGCCGTATTTAAGCTGACTGGCCCTGCCTATCAACGAGTTAGCAAGGAGTTCCCTCGTTGCTGAATCAGCATCATCCTTTCGGACTTCCTGTTCCAGGGACTGCACTTTGGCGTGAGATGCTCTGGGTACCCACTCCTCGGGGGCCCTTTCTTGTCTCTGGCTATCAGCTCCTTGAAGGGCCTTTGCCTTGGACTGCTGTATGTTCCTGTTCTCCGGGACCCCTCCTGGAACCTCCTCTTGTGAGAACCTACTCTACGGACTTCTACTGTACCTAGCCTCGCTGTGGGAACCACTCTGGGTTACCCTGCACTGCAGGCCATTGCCACACCATTGCTACAGGACCCTCACCAGTGCTGCTGTATCTCTCTATATAAGGAATCCCTTGGTGTACCCTGTGCTGCAGGCCATTACCACATCACCATCACAGAGAGACTTCTTCGGCGTACTCCGCTCTGTGGGCCACTACCGGGTCTACACGTCTGAGGTATTATCATCACTACAGAGAGACTTCCTGGCATACCCTGCTCTGTGGGCCACCACCGGATAAACATATTTCAGGTATTCCCTCTGAGTATACCCCTCTGTTCAGGATTTTACTTTTACTGCACCTCCCGCTCAATGGGCTGTGCCTTTCTTCTTTCCTAATAAAGACTCTATTCCACAGCTGTGTCTGACAACTGCTGAGACCGTGCCTCCTGAAGGTGAGGCTCACCGGACTCCTCCCTGTGGATGGTACCATCTCTTGCCTCGGCCCAGGGTTCACACACCTACAAGTCATAACAATTACAAACAACAATATATTAACAATACAGTGTTACAGTAAAAATAGATTCTAATTTGAACTCTTCAAATTAGAATCTATTTTTACTGTAACACTGACTTATCAGGTTCTTCCCTCTCTGTCCCCAAAAAGTTCACAATATTTCCTAAACATGTTAAATCCTTTCCCTAAATACCTGATTAAAAAGCCAGTATTTAATTTCTTTCCTGAAACACAGGTAACTTAATTCACCCCAGAATTCCTTGGAAACAGTTCCAAATGACTGAGCCAAAATAACTAAATGCCAAATGTAGCTGATATACCTTCTGTTCGTTATGCCCATCTTTCTTCAACACGAGAAACTGCTTTTTCTGTAGCTGCTCCCTCTACCTGGAACTCCTTGCCCTATGAGGTTCATGTACAAGAAAATCTGAAGAAATTTAAGTGTTCACGCAAAAGGTTCCTCCTACACCATGCCTATAGCTAATTCTGAATATGCGACGATTGTAATGTTACGCTATATTATGTTCTTGATATTTTCTGTTTAATGCAGACTCCTTTTTCAGTTTTGGGTTTTTTTTTATTATTTTATAGTGTCTTGAAGAATTTGTCATTTTGTTGTTTGTATCTGATGCAATTATATTATTTTATGTATGTTTTATTGTAAATCGCTTAGACCAATGTTTTGTGATAAGCGATTAATACATTTTAATAAATGAAAAATGAAAATGAAATTAACATCAAATTTATTTCCGTTAAGGATGAAGTTGTCAAAAGCCCCTGTTGCAAATATATTAAGAAACCTTCACAAGCTCTTATCTATGTAGGTGCCCCACCAAATATTTGTTCTCTTGTGAAGACACTTGAAAATCAGACATAAGATCTTAATTTGGATCTAACTTCAATAGGAAACCAGTGATAGCTGAAAAAAACAAAACAAAACAGAAATGATGTAATTATACTTTTCCCTACCAGTCAGAAGTGTTGCGACTGTGTTCTAAAGCAACTGTAATCTTTTTATACTACTTTTCAGAAGTCCCTGGTACAAAGAATTACAATAGTCCAGCTTGTTTGTCACCAGGGAATGACTATCAAGCTGTGGAATCTGTTGTCAGAGGACATGATGAAGGTGACTATTTTTATTTATTTATTTAAAAGTTTTTATATACCGTCATTAAGTTATTTACCATCATAAAGGTTTACAATAGGGCACGTATATCAAGGGAAATATAGCTCATACTTTAAATATAGGGTGCCATTATTCTTCGGTAACAATACAACATTAAGTAAAGTATGGTTTATGATGAGGAATTTCAATTGATGAAATTCCCAGGTGCGCTTGCACGTTATATTGTTATTCAACCTATCGGTTTGACTACAATTATACAAGGGATAAAAATTAATTCCAGGCAGAATCTGGAAGTTGTGAGCTGGGTGCTCTAAGTCCGCTTAACCTTATTTATTTGCTTGCGTCATTCTCTTTATTGAAGGTTTGTGTGAAAAGCCAGGTTTTGAGGTGTGTTTTGAAAAGTTTATGATTTCTTTGAAATCTTAGATCAAGGGGCATTGTGTTCCATAATATGGGGCCTGCCAGGGACAGTGCGCGTTCCCTAACCTGGGTTAGTCTTGCTGTTTTTACAGAGGGAATGGTTAATAGGGCTTTGTTTGCCGATCTTAAATTTCTATGTGGAACATGTACACGAAGTGCTGTGTTTAGCCATTCTGCATTTTCATCATGGATTAGCTTATGTATTGTGCAGAGAACTTTGAACTTCACTCTTTGTTCTATGGGTAGCCAATGTAGTTCGGCCAGTGTATCTGTAATGTGATCTTTTCTACTTTTTCCAGTGAGTATTCTAGTGGCGGAGTTTTGTAATATTTGCAGTGGTCTTATCGTAGTGTAGGGTAAGCCAAGTAATAAAGCATTACAGTAATTGGTGCTTGCAAATATCAGTGATTGGAGCCCTGAGCGAAAGTTTTGTAGCTCAGGGCTTAAGTTTTCTGAGTATCATGAGTTTAGCATACCCTTCTTTAACCTTTAGTATGTGGTGTTTGAGGTTTAGTTCTGTGTCTAATATTACTTCTAGGTTGCGTACCTTGTCAGCTAATTCAATTTTTTGGTTACTGTTGATAATTATTGGAGTTTGTGTGATATTCATGCTCTTTCTTTCTAAGTGTATGAATTCAGTTTTGTCGATGTTAATTATCAGCTCCATTTGGTTTAGAAGTTGTTTTATAATGTCTAGATACATAATGGCTAAACTTATTGTTTTTTCAGTAGAGCCATCTATTGGTAGGATTAATTGAATGTCATCGGCATAGACATAGTGTAGGACCCTAGCCCTGCAAGGAGATGGCATAGAGGAAGTAGATATACGTTAAAAAGAGTAGCAGAGAGTGCTGATCCTTGAGGAACTCCTGTTCTTAGGGTAATTTTTTTGGGTAGGGTACTTTTTATTTGTACATGGAATGTTCTGTTATTTAGATATGACCTGAACCATGTGATTGTTTTACCATGTAATCCAATTTCTTCAAGCCTTTTTATTAGTATTTCGTGATTCACTGTGTCAAATGCTGCCGATAAATCCAGTAATATCAGAATGTAATGTTTTCCGCTGTCGAATCCTCTTAGTATGTTGTCTGTTAGTGCAAGTAAAAATGTTTCAGTGCTATAGTACTTACGGAACCCGTGTTGTGATGGGTAAAGGATATTATTAGTGTCTAAGTGCTCAGATAATTGTTTTTGTACTGTTTTTTCAATTAATTTAGCCATTAGAGGTAGATTGGATACTGGTCTGTAGTTTGCTAGTGTTAGGGTGATCCATGTTTTTTTTCTTTAGAATTGGTTTAATGATTGCTCCTTTCAATATTTCTGGCATGTGACCTTCTTCTAAGGAGGAGTTTATAATTTTCGCAAAGGTTGGTGCGGTGATTTCAGGAAGCTTTTTTATTTCAGATATGGGTAATGTGTCTATTTGGTGTGGGGCTGGATTAAGTTGTCTAATCATGTTCTCGACCTCATTGTTAGTAATCTCATCGAATTTGGACCATTGAGTCACATCTCTTTTACACATTTTAATCTCTTGTTTGTGTGTCTTTGGTAATTTGGTTCGTAGGTTCTCAATTTTATCATTGAAAAATCTAGCTATTTCATTGCATCTGTTTTTGGGTAGGTTATTATCTGGAGAGTTTTTGGTAAGATTATCAACTATTTTGAAAAGGGTTCTAGGGTTATTCATGTATTTTTCTATCTTTGTGCTAAAGTACTTCTTTTTGGCTTCGAGAATTGCTTTTTTGTAGTATGCTAGTTGTTTTCGGTATTGTGTCAGGTGATCGGTTGTTTTGTTGTTTTTCCATGTTTTTTCTTTTTTCCTAAGTTTTTGTTTCAATTCCTTTATGTTATCGGTGTACCATGGGTTCTTTTGTCTTAATTCCTTTGTGCGTGTAGTCTTTTGGGGATTAATGTTATCTACTAATTTCTTTATCATATTGATCCAGGCTGTTGTTGCTGTAGTGCTGTCAGGGTAATTAAATGTTTTAAGTTCATCTTGTAGCTTGTCTTTCAGTGTTTCAGTATTAAATGGGGGTGGAAGGTTATGATCATTGGTTCCTTTTTTGGTATTTCAGTTGCATTTGTAAGTGATAGCGTGGATTGAATAAGGAGGTGATCAGACCATAGAATTTGTGTATAGCTTGTGTTTGTTTCTTCGAGGTAGTTGACATTAATGAATGTGAGATCAAGGGAGTGTCCGGCTCTATGTGTTGGTTTGTCTGTTATTAATTTAAACCCTAGTGCATTCATTGCATCTAAAAGTGTCTGGCAGGTATTAGACGGGGGTATTGCGTCCATGTGGAGATTGAAATCCCCTAGTACTATGGTTGGTTTTTCTGTGTTTAGGTGGGCTATGAAAAATTAAATTAAAGGTGAACTGTTTAATTCTAGTAAACTGGGTGGACAGTATAAGAGGCAGATTTGAAAATTACAGGATTCAAAGATGGCGATTTCATGATTAGCTGGAGGTGAGATGGATTGCAGTTTACATTTAAATTGTTTTTCAATAATTAGTAGAAGTCCACCACCTCTTCTGTTCATTCTGGGGATTGAGGAGATATCATAATTTTTGTTCACTAATTGATTATTTATGACTGTATCAGACTTTTTCAGCCAGGATTCCGTTATTGCTATGAAATTTGGTTTAATATCATAAAGTAGGTCTGTGATAACAGGGAATTTTTTAGAGATTGCCTGTGCATTAACTAATAAAAATGTTAGCATCAAGAGTTTGTTCACATTGGAATGGTTGTTTGTTTTAATTTGGACGATGTTATTTGAGTTGCTAATTTTTTTTTCTTTTTGGTTGTTCCAATTGTTTGTAATATGTGGGTGTCTGAGACTATATTTACCTCGGTTACAGCAGACCTGGATCGGGTTTCTTTCTGTTCTGTCGGTATCCATGTTGGTATCCATGTTGTCTTTGAATGTGGCGGATATATTTTGTATGTTTTATTCCTTCTTGAGTCAAACGAAGGGGCGAACAAAGGGGCATGCTACTTTGTCGCACTCCTTCGGCGCGCGACACCAATGCATGGCACCTCCGGTGGGTCTGGCGCTCTTTTTAAACCCCCTGGCGTGCTTTTGTGACGTCAAAAGCATCAACCGTGGGGATGAAGTGCTGACCCTTCCCTCTGGCTCGGCGGCATCTGTCTCGGCAGCATCTGTAAAAAAAACAACCCAAAAAACAGAGGCAGAGAGAGAGCAGAGAGAGAGAGAAGAGAAACCGGAGCAGGAGGAGTCAGTGCAGGATGCAGGCAGGTAAATCGTGGGGGGGGGGGGGGGGGGGGGGGGGGGGCTCTGGTGGTCTCTGAGGCAGCGGGTGGTGGCACAGCAGGGTTGAAAAGAGGTTTACACAAGTTCCTGGAGGAAACATCCATAACACATTATTAGCATGGTAGACTAAAGAAAGCTGTTGCTAGTCCTGAGAGTGAATAACAGGCATTAGATCCACTTTAATGATCTGCCAGGTACTTGTGACCTGGATTGACCACTGTCGGAGACAGGATGCTGGGCCTGATGGACCTTGGTCTGACTCAGCATGGTATTTCTTATGTTCATATGATTGTAGCCAAGTCTGTCTGATCTAAATATGAATGAAGCTGGTGTGGTCATCGGGCTGTATGGCCGCTTAAAACGTGGGCTCCTCCACAAGCCGTACTTAAATAATTATTCTGGAGACTGAATATACCTGATCTTCTCTGAAACGGGTGATCTACGATAGCGGAATCCTACAGAATGTCGACTAAGTGGAAATCGGTGGATTTCCAATGCTATTCCTAAAAAAAGCGGAGGATCGCAACCGCGGCCCCGCAGAAAAGCCTGCAGACTCAAACACACAAGATGGCGGGTCTGATTCGGAGGAAGAGACTCTATGCCATACCGATGCAGCGCCGACCCAATCTGAGTTTCAGGAATGGTTTGGGATTCTTCGCAAAGATCTCAAGTCCTATAAAAAAAGAGGTTCAAGAGATGCTGGGTGAGTTTCGTGAGGAAATGGCGACACTCGGGTGAAGGGTCGATGACATAGACAACAGGGTGGACGTGCACGCAGAAACTGCAAAACAACTCCAAGCTGCCTATTCGACGCTTCAAGAGGACAACTATAACATTAAAATTAAATTAGCCGACCTGGAGAATCGGGCTCGCAGGGGCAATCTGCGTTTTCGCGGGTTTACAGAATCTCCTGAAAATAATGACTGCGCAGCTCTGATACAGCGATTCTGCCTCTTCCTCCTTCAGCAGAGCGAAACCCCTACAGGGGAGCAAGTGCCTGATATCAAGCTAGACAGAGCACATAGGGCCCTGCGAGCACCCAGTGTCAATCAGGCACGGGACATTATTGTTTGTTTTAATGATTATCCGCTCAAGGAAAAGATAGCCAACCTGGCATGCAAACAAATGCGCTGGTCCTGGGAAAACCAAGAAATCTCCATCTATGCGGATCTTTCCCAAGCTACATTACAGGACCGGCAAGATTTGAAGAAAGCCACAGCTTTTTTACGCAAGGAAGGGATTAAATATCATTGGCTTCACCCCTTCGGCTTTGTGTATTCGAGGGAGGGAATATCAGCCCGCATTTTCAATATGGCGGATGCTGTACAACAACTTGGGGAGCATGGCTTTACTTCCCAAGTACAAATAACAGCTAATCCACTGTTCCTCCCTTCTATGGATGCCAGGCCTAAGTGGCAGAGAGTTGGAGCTAGAAATAGCAGGCTGAAACGTCACTCTGATTCCCAAAAAGCACCAGCAGCACCACCCTGAACATTTCAGTCTGTGTCCTGTTTCAGTGGTGCATTCTATCATTACTGTAATAAGTATATACTCGTTCACTGGTCACCTGTTCGATATCCGTTTAATGAAGGTTTTCCCTTTTTATCTCTAGGGATACAATGGGTTACTAATGTCTCCAGTTGAGATGGCTGGAAAAGGCTGGTTGGAGCTCATAAGATGATGTTAATTTTTTCCTCTTAGCTTGATAGCTAGTTAGATCTGCTTATGTTCTTCGCAGATCCTGGGGAATGGGTAGGGCTGGGGGGGGGGATTTATGTTTGCTAGGGGAATTTCATATACTTTTTTGTCCTATAGTACAAGCGGTATGGATGGTCCAGAGAGGAGAGAAGACCCTCAGTAAGATAGCTGGAGTGCACAGAGTGTTAGGTACTTCTGTGATGCATAATACAGAGCATAGGATTATGTTCGTAACATGGGAGGGCTATTTAGGAACCATGGGACATTAAACATGGACTTATGACCACCTTTCGTACGGTTTCCCTTAATGTTAAGAGACTTAACTCCCCGTTTAAACAACATTCTTTTTTAAAGAGTTGGCTGCCCTGAGAGCAGATATTGTTTTTGTTCAAGAGTCTCATCTAAAGAGGAGGTATGAATCTCTGTTGAAATCTTATCAATATCCTTTCCAATATTTCTCTCCCTGCACTAAACAGTCACGATTTACAGGGGTGTGTATATTGCTTTCTCAGAATGTGGTGTTTGACTGCCACTCGTGTATAAAGGACCCTAATGGTAGATATATTCTGTTACACCTCAAGATCGAAGGGGTTGATTACACCTTTGTGAATGTGTATGCGCCCAACCAAGACCAAGGTCAGTTTTATGAGTCTCTCAATCAAGTCATTCTACAATATGGTGTGGGTAAATTACTGGTGGGAGGTGATTTTAATTTAGTGTGGGTCCCGGCCCTGGATACTTCCAAAGGGTCGGTAGCGGCAGCCCCAGTTCATAGGCGGAAATTAAAACAGCTGATGGATGATTGGCAATTGATTGATGTATGGAGGTCTCATTACCCCAGATCCAGATCCTATACTTTTTTTTCCCCACCCCACAACTCCCACTCTCGAATTGATTACTTTTTAGTAGATAAAACTCTGCTTCCTCAGATTTCGAACCCTGATATCTCTCCAACAGCTTGGACAGATCATTCAGTGGTTACGCTTGAAATTACCTTCCCACAGTATGATTGGGCTCAATGACTCCCTGCTGTCTGATGACGCTTTCACTGGTTCCTTAATTGGGCAAATACGGGATTTTTTATCCCGCAATGATAATAGGGAAGTTTCTCCTTTGATAGTATGGGAATCACTGAAGGCATATTTAAGGGGGCTTTTCATTTCTAGAGCTACATATGTGAAAAAAAGAGATAATCTGGCAGCCACCACTTTAAGGCAGACTATTGTGGGACTTACTAGGGAGCACCAACAAATGGGTTCTCAGAAAACCTGGCGCCTTCTTTCCCATAAACGGGAAGAATTACAACACTTGGAGGCAGCCAAGATGAATCATTTACTTAATATTACCAAACAGTAGGGATGTGAATCGTTTTAGGACGATTAAAATTATCGTCCGATAATTTTAATATCGTCTTAAACCGTTATGGAACACAATACAATAGAGATTCTAACGATTTATCGTTATAAATCGTTAGAATCGTGAGCCGGCACACTAAAACCCCCTAAAACCCACCCCCGACCCTTTAAATTAAATCCCCCACCCTCCCGAACCCCCCCCCCAAATGACTTAAATAACCTGCGGGTCCAGCGGCGGTCCGGAACGGCAGCGGTCCGGAACGGGCTCCTGCTCCTGAATCTTGTTGTCTTCAGCCGGCGCCATTTTCCAAAATGGCGCCGAAAAATGGCGGCGGCCATAGACGAACACGATTGGACGGCAGGAGGTCCTTCCGGACCCCCGCTGGACTTTTGGCAAGTCTCGTGGGGGTCAGGAGGCCCCCCACAAGCTGGCCAAAAGTTCCTGGAGGTCCAGTGGGGGTCAGGGAGCGATTTCCCGCCACTAATCGTTTTCATACGGAAAATGGCGCCGGCAGGAGATCGACTGCAGGAGGTCGTTCAGCGAGGGAACCCTCCTGCAGTCGTTCAGCGAGGGAACCCTCGCTGAACGACCTCCTGCAGTCGATCTCCTGCCGGCGCCATTTTCCGTACGAAAACGATTTGTGGCGGGAAATCGCTCCCTGACCCCCGCTGGACCTCCAGGAACTTTTGGCCAGCTTGTGGGGGGCCTCCTGACCCCCACGAGACTTGCCAAAAGTCCAGCGGGGGTCCGGAAGGACCTCCTGCCGTCCAATCGTGTTCGTCTATGGCCGCCGCCATTTTTCGGCGCCATTTTGGAAAATGGCGCCGGCTGAAGACAACAAGATTCAGGAGCAGGAGCCCGTTCCGGACCGCTGCCGTTCCGGACCGCCGCTGGACCCGCAGGTTATTTAAGTCATTTGGGGGGGGTTCGGGAGGGTGGGGGATTTAATTTAAAGGGTCGGGGTGGGTTTTAGGGGGTTTTAATGTGCCGGTTTTGCGATTTTTTGATTTTTCGATTTTTCACGATTTTTCACGATTTTTCACGATTTTTCACGATATTTTACCCCCCCAAACGGCAACAATACGATTCCCTCCCCCTCCCAGCCGAAATCGATCATTAAGACGATCGAGGACACGATTCACATCCCTACCAAACAGTGCTACTTCGAGGGCGGAAATAAGGCCGGAAGATATTTAGCCCGCAAACTTAAGCAAGTTTCTTCACAGAACTTCATAGCTAAAATTAAAGATGAAACGGGGAAGGTCCTTATGACCAATACAGATATACGTACTCGGTTTTTGTCCTTCTATAATCATTTATATTCGCCAGCTATTTCCATCCTACCAGAGGCGATCGATCAGTACTTAGCTGGGATAGATCTGCCCAGTCTCTCTACAGAGGCCCAGGCCGCATTAGATGCAGAAATCACTACGGTTGAAATTTTGGAGGCTATTAAAACGTTAAAGGTGGGGAAGTCCCCGGGCCCGGATGGACTAACGGCAACATTTTATAAGACATTCGCCCCTTATATAGTAGTCTCCTTACAGAAAGTATTTAATTATTTAAGGGAAGGGGGTTCTCTGGCAGCCAACACTAACCTAGCAGGGATTACTATAATACAGAAGCCGGGAAGTGATCCCAAGATCTGCGGATCCTATAGACCCATATCCTTGTTAAATCTTGATTTAAAGCTTCTGGCGAAAATTTTACCAGGTAGAATGAACAATTTTCTTACTGGTCTAGTACATCAAGATCAGGCCGGATTTATGCTTGGCCAGCTTGCTGGTGATAATATTCATAAATTAATTAACATGATGTGGTGGGCCCATGAACAGCAAATCGAATCCCTGTTTTTATCCATCGATGCCGAGAAAGCCTTCGACTTGGTTCATTGGCCTTTTCTCTTTCGTGTCCTTCATAAGATGGGCTTTGGCTCTTATTTTTGTACATGGATTCAGAGTTTACATTCTAATCCCCAGGCCTGTTTAAAAATTAATGGTGGATACTCGGATCGGTTTTCCGTGGGAAGAGGCACCAGACAAGGCTGCCCTCACTCGCCTCTCCTCTTTGCCCTATTTTTGGAGCCTTTGGCGGCCAACATTAGGACTGATACCCAGGTCTCGGGTTTCTCCTTTACCCACCATGACTATAAAATTACTCTCTTTGCTGATGACATCATGTTTTCACTGATGAAGCCTCATACCTCTCTGTCGGCTATTGAAAGTGGTATCCAAGCGTTCAGTGCAGTATCAGGATTTAAAGTGAACTGGGAGAAATCCGAAATTCTGAACCTGACTTGTGAGTCAGAGTGTGTAGCCAGCTTGAAACTACAGCATCCGTTTCGCTGGGCTACTAATCATATTAAATATTTGGGAATCCGCATGTCGTCACACCCAAGGGATCTATTTACTCTGAATTATTTGCCATTAGTTAAAAAAATATTTATGGATCTGGATATATGGGGCACTCTCCCTCTCTCTTGGTTGGGGCGCATAGCGACTGTTAAAATGAACATATTGCCCGGACTGCTGTACTTGTTTCAATCCTTGCCTATCTCTATTGCTCCTGCTGCTTTAAAAACATGGCAAAGAAAAGTCTTTAGTTTCATTTGGAAAAGGAGACCTCCCAGGGTTAATCGACAAGTTCTTTATTTACCCAAAGTGTCAGGGGGACTTGGTGTTCCGAATCTACAGTGGTATTTTGTGGTGGCGCAACTGCAGCCCCTTATCGTATGGCACCATACCGTTGAACACAAGCACTGGGCGAACATAGAACAGTCCCGGTTGCCTACCATACCACTAGCTGCTGTGGCGTGGCAGCCCAGGAAGACATGGGGCAACTTTGCTAACCTGTTTCCTACTACCCGACACACATTAGATATCTGGGAGAAGTGGAAAACACGCCTGGTTGGCATAAAATCCTGCTATCATCTCACCCATCTATTTCACACTTCAGCTTTTCCGCCAGGCCTTGAACGTAATTCTTTTGAAGCTTGGTGAAGTCGGGGAATTACCTGTTTTGAATACTTGTGGAGTGGGGAGGATATCCTTACCTTTGATTCCATTTGCCAGCAACTTAACATGCCGCGCACTGAATATTTAGCTTACTCTCAGATACGACACTTCTGTAAGGCCCAACAGATGAAGTTTGGACTGGGTCAAGGGAGGTCCCTTTTTGAGGGATATTGTTCTACTAGCAATGTCACTAGAGGATTGATTGCTAAAGGGTACCAATTACTAAACGAGAAACTCTCCTTTACTCCAGCTCACATTAAAGCTTGGACGATTGACCTTCAGAGGACTTATATAGAAGAGGAATGGACTGTGCTCTACTCCCAGCTCAGCAAACCGTCTATATCAGCCACGCTGGTGGAGAACGGGTTTAAACAATTATACCGATGGTACTATACTCTGGAACGTTTGGCTAAAATAATACCTTCCTATTCAGGCCATTGTTGGAGGGGCTGTGCCCAGGTGGGTACATACATACACATGTGGTGGTCGGGCAGTTGTATTCAACCGTTATGGAAGCAGATTGAAGTTCAACTCTCCGCCATTTTGACGCACTCTATTCGCCTCACAGCAGACATTGCCTTACTCAATAATGTTAACTTGGACACGTCAGAGTCTCCACATCCTTTTGTTCAGCAGATGTGTATTGCAGCCCGGTTGGTGATTGCCAAAGAGTGGAAAGCGCCTCGCTGCCCGTCCTTAGCGGCGGTGCTTGAAAGGCTCGACACGGTATGTACTCTATGTCGATTAACTGCGGAAAAACATCGCTCTTTGAAAAAATTCAGATATGCCTGGGACTCTTATCTTTTTTGGTCCGCTTCAAGGGCCAAGAACTCACTATGACTGCCTAAGGAGGGGGATATTCTCCATAGTTTGTACAGCCATTAACCAAAGGACTCTGGGAAATTTGCCTTAGGGAACTGAGAAGGCAAACACTGGGGCCATAAATAATTATTGAACGCACATGGTCAGCTCTATTCCTCCTGTTGTTCTTGTTGTTTCTACACATCCTGCCGCTATCGTACTATGTACTGTAAGCTAGGGGGTGGGAGGGTGGGAAGGGGGGGGTGGGGAGGATGAGGGGAGGGTAACCTATAAAAAGGTGCCATGCTTTGGTATTTTCTTTTACTATGATGTTGGATGTTGTACATGTTTGACACCAATAAAAATGTTTATATAAAAAAAAAAAGAATGAAGCTGGTGTATTAAGTGGAGACAGCAAAAAGTAGGAATGTGGGTGTGAAAACAAATTTCATTTTGGGGGGTTTTTTGTCAGTTTTTTTGCCTCAATGATTCACTTGGTTCATTTCAAATGAAAAAAAAAATCATTTATTTGTGTCATTTGTTCATTCATTTCCCATTACAGTCCATGGGAAAATTAATGCATCCTATCTGGGTCTCAAATATTGGAATTTCCTTTTCAAGTTTAGTGAAACTTGTAGTTAGACATCAGCAGCAGAGGAAAGAGCACTCCAAGACACCAAGGGGTACATTTTATAAAAAAGCGCGAACGAGTACTTTTGTTCACGCACCAGGCGCAAACAAAAGTACGCCGGATTTTATAAGATACACATGTAGCCACGCATATCTTATAAAATCCCGGGTCAGCGCGCGCAAGGAGGGAACTTTCCTTCCACCTTCCCCCACATTCCAATCCCTTCCTCTACCTAACCCACCCCCCCAGCCCTATCTACACACCACTACCTTTATTCCTGAAGATCCATGGCCTAGCTGGATTACCATTGAGTACAGCATTGGGTTGGCACTGTATTGTGTTCTAGTTTGCCTCCATGTTCATTGTCTTGTTCCAGTGTCCTTCTGTTCCTGTGTCTGTCTGTCTGCCTTCCCAGGTAGTACCCTCGGACTGTCTCTCTGGTACTGACCTCTGCTTGTTCCTTGACCATCCTGTCTGCTGCCTGCATCCTGACCTTGTCTGACCTCTGGAACCTGACCTCTGCTCGTTGACGGATCCTTGGATTCTGACCTTGGCTTCCATTGACCATGATTCTGGCTCTGTCCCTTGCCTTGTCATTGCCTATGCTGTTTGAGCCTTCTTTGCCTCTCCAGGCCAACAGCTTGAAGTCGGACTGCGCTCCCTTGCTGATCGTGGTCATGCCTCTCTACTAGCTCTCCAGGAGATCCTGTGAGGCCCACCTAAGTCAAAGCGGCCTGGGTCTCTATGGGCTCTACCCGGGGGGACCTTGGTCTTCCAGTGATGAAGCTCATCCAAGCCTCTGTCTCCTCCTGTGCTCTGCCGCCTGGGGGTAGGTGCTTCCTGGTCCCTACCAGGGAGCTGTTCTCTACTGCTCCAGGACAAGGGTCCACTTCCAAGGGCAAAAGACAAGGGTTCTTGGAAGGAGTCCTGATATATTCCACCAAACAGCCTGCTGCCAAATCAGCAAGCCTTTTTGTTTAGGTCCTTCTGTTACATTTTATGTTCTTAAAACATTTTAAGAAAGCTTTTAATTTGCCTGTTACTTTTAATTTTTGGCCAATGCACTGGCAGTATTACTATATGTTCCTGTATTTTCTTGAAGGGAAGCGATGCCATTGCTTTGCTTTTGCATGTCTAAATTTTGTAATTTTATGAATGGTTTTATTATTGTGAACTGCTTAGAATATGAGATAATGTAGCATATAAATGTAATAAATAGGTAAATTAATAAATAAAGGTTTGCCCTCTGTTCTGAAATGTTGCAAATGGATATTTTGTGTGTGTTGAGGTGTGAAGGAAAAGTATAAGTAGTCTATGTTTATATGGAACTCCATGGCAGAGACCTGATTGTAATTAGTTGTACTATCTAATGCTACAAGGTGTTAATAATTCTCCCATTCTAATGCAGCACTGCTGTATAAGCATAGAATCTGTGTCTTCTGATTTCCTCTCAGTTCTGGGGATCCAGGTTACCATAAACATATGTTCTGTGATGAATATGAGAGATGCATATTATTTGTTAGAATGAGTAAAAAGGGTTTGTTGTACCTACATTTCCCAATTATTTTCTCAAAGCATAAAAAGTTGATAAAGTGTCAAATTTCACTACCATAGGAAGTAATCGGAGCTGTAGAGCCATGGCAAGGCCCTGGCCCTGCCTTTCACATGCTTCAAACAGGAGAAAATATAGTCAGATCTGAGGTTTTCTAAGAGTGAATAGTAGAATGACATGTACTGTATGTACTTAATTGAATGAATGGGTAGTTGTAGGTATGTCTGTGGAGAGAATAGAAGGCAGTAAAAAATCATCTGCAGTGACTCATCCTCCTGTGCACTAAAAATGTATATTTATAATCATAAAAACACATTATTCTTTCTTCAGAAAAAATTTAACTTAATCAAAAAAAGAAGGACTTTTAAATGAAAACCAATCCCCTTAAGACAGACTAAAAAAGGGAACAAAATGTAGACATTGCAGGGAGTGGGGGAAGAATATTTGACAGATCCCCATGCAGGCACCATTCATTATTTTTTAAAAGATAAACTTTGAAACAGACACATGGTAACTTTTATTAATGAAGCTTTAAAACAGCAGTACTTACTTTTTCCAAATATCAATTCACCTGTTTCATGGTTCAATTGCTTTCCTTTCTGGGATATTCCCAGTCTCTTATTTTTACTTTGAGATTTTTGGAGAGATAAAAAGTATAGTTTTACATGGGGAAAACCTTTCCAAACAAATTTTATTGATTTCTTTGATGAAGTGACCAGCATAGTAAATCAGGGGAGGGGAGAGGAGTGCAATGCTTCCTCTAATTTTTCACAGGGTATATGCGCAAACTTTTTCTTTCATGCAACTTTTTATAAGCTGAGCTAAAATTTGAGTGCAATGTGCTAAAGACCCAATTTTAAAAAGGCCATGTGTAAAAATCAGGGGTTACACGAATGACCGGGCCTTGCATGCACTATGCGTATTTTAGAATAGGCCCGGCCACATGCGTAACCCCCCTTATGTGCAGAAGTGCCAGGCTCTGCAAAAGGGGCGGGCCAGGGGGCATGATCTGGGAGGAGAGGGGCGGGGAGAGACAGCGCCATTAGCCGCTGCTCCGGGAAAGCATGCGCCGGCAGCCGGCTGGCACGTGGAAGTTACATCTGCTCTGGAGGAGCAGTAAGTAACGAAAGAAAAAAAAACTTAAGTAGCTAGGAAGGGGTTAAGAGTTGGGGAGGAGAGGGGAAAAGGAAAGAAGGATAGGTAGGGTATAAGGAAGCTCCTTCCTATTCTGCTTCTTAATTGGAGCAGACTGGGAGGGAACTGGGGAAGCCCTACTCACATCGCCCCACATTGCGTTTTAAAATTTCCCTCCTTTCGCGCAAAGGATGCCACCCACTCATACGTGCACACGTGGACATTAAAATCCAGCGTGATTATATGCATGGGAAATGTATTTTATAACATGCAAGCACCGACGTGCGCATGTTAAAAAAATAGTTATGTCCATGTGTGCGCACTGGGAATCGCGCGCATATGGATGCGCGTGTCTTAAAATCGACCCCTAAGTGTGCAGAAATATAAGATTCCAAATGTTTTATATAACTGTTTTAATGAAATTAATTCCCAATTACTTAAATCATCATAAAACAAGAATATGATAAGTCACACTTTGCTGTTGCTGAAAAATTTGACTAATTTTATATGTCTAGGCACCATGTGAGGTAAAACAAAACCCAGCAAAAAAGACAATCAAAATCTATATAGCAAACTTATAACATAATAGTAATGCCAAGGATTCAAACAACACAAACCCTACCTGTGAAAAAGTAGCACTGTAAATATTATTCTGGGTCCCAGAATACCAATTTACTACGTAATGGGGAAACAAAAAAACCTGATTGCTATAGATCCCTGCACAGCCACTATACACTAACAAAATCTCTCACTTTGGTCACATGTTGAGAACAGAGGCTGACCAAATACAGAAAAAAGGATCATAAATTAGAACCTGCAATATGTAGACAAAAACTGAAAGGGAAACTCCAATAATCCAGAAACTGTCTATAGCATAACAATGGAAAACAGAAACAACACCATTCCTCATAAAACAAGCCATGAAATCAAGAAATGTAAAATATCAATTATAATAGTAAAACTATACTAATAAAAGATTAAATATTTAAAAACTACTGACAAATAGAATAATATCCATTAATCAAAGATATTCATTTTTTAAAATTTCCCAAGCAACAATAAAATATTTCAAATAACACCTAATAATTAAAATAATAAGGATTAAAAAATCTTCGGCTGTCCATACCTGGAAACTCTTGATTTCCAGTCATCCTGAGCTGTCGAGGATTAGGAGTTTCAGGGGCACACAAACTTTATCCTCTTTATCTCACATACACACACTCGCATGTTCATTCTCTCTTAAACACACTGTGTACAATTCTGGTCGCCGCATCTCAAAAAAGATATAGTTGCAATGGAGAAAATACAGAGAAGGGCAACCAAAATGATAAAGGGGATGGAACAGCTCCCCTATGAGGAAAGGCTAAAGAGGTTAGGGCTGTTCAGCTTGGAGAAGAGACGGCTAAGGGGGGATATGATAGAGGTCTTTAAGATCATGAGAGGTCTTGAACGAGTAGATGTGACTCGGTTATTTACACTTTCGAATAATAGAAGGACTAGGGGGCATTCCATGAAGTTAGCAAGTAACACATTTAAGACTAATCGCAGAAAATTCTTTTTCACTCAACGCACAATAAAGCTCTGGAATTTGTTGCCAGAGAAGGTAGTTAGTGCAGTTAGTGTAGCTGGGTTCAAAAAAGGTTTGGATAAGTTCTTGGAAGAGAAGTCCATTAATGGCTATTAATCAATTATACTTAGGGAATAGCCACTGCTATTAATTGCATCAGTAGCATAGGTTCTTCTTAGTGTTTGGGTAATTGCCAGGTTCTTGTGGCCTGGTTTTTGGCCTCTGTTGGAAACAGGATGCTGGGCTTGATGGACCCTTGGTCTGACCCAGCATGGCAATTTCTTATGTTCTTATGTTCTTATGATACATACAGATACAGACTCACACACACACATACACACACATATACAGGCATTCATACACACTCACATCACCTCCCCTCTTTCCAAACACACATGCACACACTCTTATACACAGGCTCTCAGACCCTCTTCTGCCCCCAAAATCACCACCACCAGGCATATACAGTTTCTTACTTCCACAGATTCCCTTATACACTAATAGGCTCTCACTCTCACTGGTTCTCTCACATATGCACAGCAGATACACATGCACTCATGCTCACTGACTCACTCACATACATACAGACAGACACTCACTCTTACTGCTTCCCTGAGATTCACATTCCCCCTGGCAAGCTCCCATTCATCCTCTCACATAGACACAGATCCCCAGGCAGGCACCCATTCATTCTCTACCCCTACTCATTCTCACACACAGACCCCCAGGCTGGCACCCATTCATTCTCATAAACACACAGAGACCCTCAGGCAGGCACACACACACATACACACATGTGTCTCTAGCTCTTCTTTAGTTGTTGGCTGGCAGGTTAGACCCTTCTCTTCACTGTAGCCTCTTCTAATCCTGGTTGCTGAAGTCTGCTGGTCAGCCCACAGCCTCATTCAGTCTTCAGCTGCCAGCAGTTTGGGATCCGCTGGCAGCGCCTTGCCCTTCCTCGATCTTTGGCCACTAGCGGGTTGGGATCTGCTCGGTGGCCTTTTTTGATTTTCAGTCGGGAGACAAGATTGTGCACACAGCCGCACACTGCATGGAGTCTGAAGTCTTGGTGCACACTATAGAGGAACAATGGAGTGGTGGAAGGATGGCAGGAAAAGGGGCAGAGAGAGGAATGCAGTAGATTTGGCTTCTCCAGATTTCAATAAAACCTTTGATTCTGTTCCACATAGAATACCGGTGAGCAATCTAGCCAGTCTGGAAGGTAGAAAATAAATTATAAAATGAACAGAACTCAGAGAGTGGTAGTCAATGGGGTCTACCTTAGTGAAAAGAATGTGATCAGCAGGGTGCCTCAAGAATTAATGCTAGGTCCAGTCCTTTTCAATGTCTTTGTAAGTGTCATTGGGGGAAAATAAAATAGAAAGTGCACCTGTTTGTAGATGATATGAAACTTTGCATCAGAATGGATATGCCAGAGGTGAAAGATGACATTTTTAATTGCAAAAATGGTCCAAGAAACGATATCTATGTTCAAAATTGCAAATTTATGCATTTGAGAAGCAGATATCCAAGGGCCAAATACCATTTTGGAGATCACTAACAGAAAAGAGACTTGGGAGTCATTTTCTCTGATAGCCTCAAGGTAGCCAGTTACTGTGACCAATTAGGAAAGCCAATAATAAACTTGTATGCTTAAAGATCGGTATCATTAGTAGAGATGTGAATCGTGTCCTCGATCGTCTTAACGATCAATTTCGGCTGGGAGGGGGAGGGAATCGTATTGTTGCCGTTTGGGGGGGTAAAATATCGTTAAAATCGTTAAAACCCGCTAAAACCCACCCCCGACCCTTTAAATTAAATCCCCCACCCTCCCGAACCCCCCCCAAATGACTTAAATTACCTGGGGGTCCGGAACGGCAGCGGTCCGGAACGGGCTCCTGCTACTGAATCTTGTTGTCTTCGGCCGGCGCCATTTTCCAAAATGGCGCCGAAAAATGGCGGCGGCCATAGACCAACAGGATTCGACGGCAGGAGGTCCTTCCGGACCCCCGCTGGACTTTTGGCAAGTCTTGTGGGGGTCAGGAGGCCCCCCCCCCCAAGCTGGCCAAAAGTTCCTGGAGGTCCAGCGGGGGTCAGGGAGCGATTTCCCGCCGCGAATCGTTTTCCGTACGGAAAATGGCGCTGGCCATACGCGTATGGCCGGCACCATTTTCCGTACGGAAAATGGCACCGGCAGGAGATCGACTGCAGGAGGTCGTTCAGCGAGGCGCCGGAACCCTCGCTGAACGACCTCCTGCAGTCGATCTCCTGCCGGCGCCATTTTCCGTACGGAAAACGATTTGCGGCGGGAAATCGCTCCCTGACCCCCGCTGGACCTCCAGGAACTTTTGGCCAGCTTGGGGGGGCCTCCTGACCCCCACAAGACTTGCCAAAAGTCCAGCGGGGGTCCGGAAGGACCTCCTGCCGTCGAATCCTGTTGGTCTATGGCCGCCGCCATTTTTCGGCGCCATTTTGGAAAATGGCGCCGGCCGAAGACAACAAGATTCAGTAGCAGGAGCCCGTTCCGGACCGCTGCCGTTCCGGACCCCAGGTAATTTAAGTCATTTGGGGGGGGGGGGGATTGAAGGAGGTAGGATTTGGCAAGGAAATGTTTAAGTTATTTGGGGGGGGTTCAGGAGGGTGGGGGATTTAATTTAAAGGGTCGGGGATGGGTTTTAGCGGGTTTTAGTGTGCCGGCTCACGATTCTAACGATTTATAACGATAAATCGTTAGAATCTCTATTGTATTGTGTTCCATAACGGTTTAAGACGATATTAAAATTATCGGACGATAATTTTAATCGTCCTAAAACGATTCACATCCCTAATCATTAGCAGAAAAAGGAAAGTGAGACCCCCACCTTAAGAATATTGTTCAGTTTGAAGACAACTACAGAAGGGCATTGAAGAGGAAGATGCTAACCTAAAGGAGGGCCACCCAAATTATCTGTGGACTGCAGTGAAAGCTTTTCACAGAGAAATCGAGGGAGTTAAAGGTCTATAGAAGAAAGTACAGAGAGGAGAGATATGGTGTAAACATTCAAATATCAAGCTTAAATAAAGTAACACACTAGCTGCCAGGACTCCACAGGGACAAATCCAAAACCCTGACACTTAAAGACAGGCTATATTTCTACACACCAGCCAGGCCACTAAGGTCTTCACAAGCAACCTCCTTAAGCACACCTTCACCGAAAGAAATCTAAAGATCCAACATGACAATAAGCCTTCTCATGATCAGTAGTCACCCTCTGGGACTCTTTCCCAATAAAACTCCATCAAACTCAGGATTACGCTTATTCAGGAAGCAGGTGAAAGCCTGACTTTTTTGTCCAGACAACTACCAACAAGGACTAAATTGCACAGGCTGGGTAAACAAGCGTGGGAGTAGCTTGCTTATTGCGGCGCTTACTACCCCTAACCAATTAGGCTTGTTACTTCACTTTGATGCAGCTCCAGCACTGCTGTCTACATCAATGGCAGGGGTGGAAGGAAATTAGAAACAAAAAAGTTACCAATAAGGACCTTGACCTCAGCGGTCAAAGTAACAGATAAGTATGAGAAAAATAACTGTGAAAGCTTGCTGGGCAGACTGGATGGGCCGTTTGCTCTTCTTCTGCCATCATTTTTATGTTTCTATGTTAATGAGTCATATCTCTCACCGACTAGCTACTACACCCTATCTATATATGTTTGTGTATATGCATAAAGCAATGTCCATTTTTTTATTTAGGCTCTGTACTATCTTTAAAATCCATGATTCTTTAGACTTTTGTGCTTATAATACTGACATTTTCTTTTTTCTGTCCCAGAAGTTTTCTCCTACTTCCTTTTCATTTCCAGCTCAATCAGAACTAGGGCTGGGATCTGATGCCTTGAGCCTTTATTTGAAACTGCCAAGGGCTATTTTCCCTTATTTTATAACTCTTCCCAACTTATATTTCAGCGAGTCATTGCAGTGATAGTCATGGGCCAGGTGCCAAACACCCAGGCTCACCTGCAATCAAGGGCCCTGAATCCAGGTGCTAGGTCACTCTTAAGTAATAAACATGACTCTCTTTCCTTCAGGGGCTGTGAAAGCTGACTTTGGGTCATCCCCAGATGACGTGGAAGACCTGATTCAGGAATCAAACCAGGGACCTACTGCATAGCATAGCAGTCACTGTGACAGCTCAGAATGTGCTTCTTTTTACTGTGCTCTTAAATGATTTATGCTTTTTTTACTTGATTCAGTGGACTTTCTTGTTTGTAATTATTGTTTTTGTTTTTCAAGTTGTACTGCTATACCTTTAAGTTGTTTTACCATGCTTTGGGTGAATTCTTTTCTAAGAGATGGGCAATAAATAAATAAATCAATACATAAATAAAAATCTGAGTTTGCTTTAAAGTTATTCATGCTATATACCTTCTTTACAAATATCTATTTGTTGCGTCTGTGGGACTTAAATGGTTCTGATGAGGATAATAAAATCAGTACTCTAATTTAGATTTATAATGGTGGGAGTGTCTATACGGGAAAGATTTCAAAATGTTTACACATTAATGAAACAGATCAATTCTTCTCATGGGAAACACAATTAGCATTTAGCTTCTATTGAGCTGTAAGACAAATACTTTTAAGAGGATATTTTAGGAGGGCAATTTTCACAAAAACAATTACAAGTGTAAACTGGCTATTTTAAAACTACCCACCCTTTACCAGGGCAAAAGAACTTGTGGGGATCAACTACACATCTATTTTTACATGCATTCTGATTTATTATTCTCAAGGGTGCATTTAGGTAAGGGAGGGAAATAATATCTATGCATATTGGGGCAGATTTTAAAAAGTTGCACGAGCGCGTACTTTTGTTCGCGCAGCAGCCGCGCAGCCTGCCTCCATTCCCTCCGAGGCCGCTCCGATTTCGGAGCAGCCTCAGAGGGAACTTTCCTTCGCCCTCCCCGCACCTTCCCCTCCCTTCCCCTACCTAACCCACCCCCCCGGCCCTATCTAACCCCCCCCCCCCTTACCTTTGTCGGCAAAGTTACGCCTGCTTCCAGCAGGCGTAACTTTGCGCGCGTCAGCCGGCAGCCCTGCTCCGTCCTCCGGTCCCGGGGGCTGGTCCGGAGGCCTCGACCACGCCCCCGGGCCCACCCCCGAAACGCCACGGCCCGCCCCCAAAACGCAGCGTCAGTAGGCCCAGCCCCCCGACACGCCCCCTTACAAAAGCCCCGGGACTTACGCGCGTCCCGGGGCTTTACGCGTGCCGGCGGCCTATGCAAAATAGGCGCGCCGGCACGCGCGGGCCTTTGAAAATCCGCCCCATTATTTTCATAGAATAAAGTATCCACAGAAAATATAGGAGGAAACCTCTGTGAGTACTTTATCCCTAAGCTATTTTTTTAACGGAAAATATGTTTGCTCTTTCCCTTTGAAAACTTGTGCATACGTTCAGACATTTCATCTTTCTCAGTATTTTTGAAAATGTCCCCTCCTTTGTGATTAGTTTTAGGATTTCTGTATCATTCACACCTGCGCGCAACCTTTTAAAACCTTCCCCACAGTTTCTGGTGTTAGCCCAACTGGTACTGCAATGGAGAGGAAGACATTTTGCAAAGCAAGTGCTACAGTTAGAACAGGGGTGGCCAACTCCTGTTCTCAGGAGCCACAAACAGATCTGGTGTACAGGATATCTACAATGAATATGTTAGAGATATATTTGCATACAGTGGAGGCAGTGCATGCAGGTCTGTATCATACACATACATTATGGATGTCCTGAAAGCCAAGCCTGCTTGTGGCTATTGAGGACTGGACTGGGCCATTCCTGAGTCAGAGCAACACTGAATACACTGATTACAGACAGTTGAACCATACAAGTTGAATTCAGAGATTGATTTATTTGTTTTTCTGTGATTCATTTCAATAAGTTCAGTTCTCACATGGATAAAATGAAAGTATTTTTCTTGAAATGAAGGTTGTTCTTTGTTCTATTTTCAGTATTGAAAAAGATTGGAAAAATGAAAGTAGTCTATCAGGCTTATTTATGATGATGAAGAAGTAAAACAGAAAAATATTGAGGGCTCGATATTCAAAGATAAACATTTAAGTAAGTTAGCCAAATAAAACTTATCCGGCTAACTTACAAGGAATATTCAGCTATGCCACTGATGACTGGCTATGTTGGCTGGATAAGTAGCTCCTCCCCAGAATGCTGGCTATCTACTTAGTAGTTATCCAGCAAAATGGCAGTCATTGAAAGGGACCGGATATTCAGCCACCACTACTTAGCTGGATGAGTCCCTAATTATCCGGCCAAGTAGAGCTGATTATCGGCCTCTGAAAAATTTAGAAAGGGATGGCATCATTCTTCTATGAATTGTATTTATGAATGTTTGGGATTGAACAATGGGTGTGGAACAATAGGACCTTTGTTTCTTTTTTTTTTTTTCTTCTTTTTATGCATTTTAAACAAATTACAAGATATCAATCTTGAAAATAAAATACAGAAATAATCATAAAAATAATAAGAAATTAATCTACAAAGCAAACTAGATTACTCTGATATACAGTCCACAAGTGAGGGGGTAAGTTTGCTCCACCTAAGGCATTCATTACATACAAGTTAATAAAGAAAAAAGGAACGCTCGCTAGAGTATGGAGACAATCATTTATCATAAGAGATTTGCTATTTCGGTCCTGGCATCTGCTGCTTCTGAAGGAGTCTTTCCCACTAAGAAATGTGTTAGTTGGAAGGGATCAAAGAAAATATGGGGCAGATTTTCAAAGGGGTACGCACATAAGATATGCGCGTACCCCCTGAAAACCTGCCCCAAGCTCCCCCTGCGCGTGCCGAGCCTATGTTGCATAGGCTGCTGGCGCTCGCAAAGGCCCGGGACACGCGTAAGTCCCGGGGCTTTGCTTGGGGGCGTGTCAGGCGGGCGTGCCGGGGGCGTGGTGCTGGCCCGGGGGCGTTCCGGAGGCATGGCCGAGGCCTCTGAAACTGCTCCTGGGCTGGGGAATGGAGCGCCGGCAGCTGGCCGGCGCGTGCAAGTTACGCCTGCCTTGGGCAGGCGTAACTTTTAAAATAAATGTGGGGGGGGGGCGATTTAGTTAGGGCTGGGGGGTGGGTTAGGTAGGGGACGGGAGGGAAAGGTGGGGGGGAACAAAAAAAAAATTCCCTCTGAGGCCGCTCCGATTTCGGAGAGGCCTCGGAGGGAACGGGCAGCGCGCGCAGGGTGCACGTACGTTCCTGCCAATCTACGATTTTAAAAGATACGTGTGACTACGCGTGTATCTATTAAAATCTGGCGTACTCTTGTTTGCGCAAGGTTGTGCGAACAAAAGTACGCCCGAGCGCTTCTTATAAAATCTACCCCTATATGTATTATTTACGTATTTGATCATGCATTTGCATGGAAAGCAAGGACCTTTGTTTCTTAATATTGGGGAAATGCTCAGTTTCTTTATTTATTATTGAAAATATGGATATGAACAGTTGTATCGATGGTACCTTACTCTAGAAATTTACATAAGTCTCACTTGGTCTTCCTGCCTGTATTTTGAAACCTATGCAACTATTAAAAAATGCTTCAGCCAAACTCTTACTAAGGTTTAAAAAATTTAAGTATATAACACCTACTCTACTACTACTACTACTACTACTACTACTACTGGTTACCAGTGCAGTCTAGAATTTATTATAAAGTTCTTACTTTAATATTTAAAATTACATCTATATACTCCACAATGAGTATTAAGATCTCAAAACAAGGGTCTTCTGGTTGTTCCAACATTATGGATTGCACACTTGACACATGTAAGAGACCGTGTGTTTTCCATAGCTGGTCCTCAATTATTGAACTCATTGCCTGAGATGTTGCGTACGCTAGCTGATATGAAGCGATGTAAATGTGAGCTAAAAACATGGTTGTTTAAAAATGCATATAACATTGTTTAAGAGAGAGAGTGAGAGAATTTATTGAGATTTGAAAAGTAATATTAATGTTGAGAGCTACATTTAGGGGATCATTTTCTATCCGTATCGCACGCGGAAAGGGACTATTAACACACAAAAAGTCCCTTTTCGCATGCGATAGCAAGCGGGGGGTGGAGTCGTGGCGGAGTCAGGGCTGGGAGGGTAGGAGTTGGGGCGGCGAGGAGGCGGACGCGGAGGTATCTTTGCTGGTGGCGGTAAGGTAAGCCACATTATCACTGCCAGTAGCGCGCCCAATAGCGCCACCTTTCACGGTGGCGCTATTGGGTGCGAAAGCCGGCAGCGATAACACTGCAGTGGTGTGATCGCTGCCGGCTTTCGCAGGCCCACCCCCCCTTTGCCCCCCCCCCGTCCCCTGTTACCGCTGGATTCACCATTCTCTGCGAGAATGGAAAATCCAGGCCTTAGGGGGTCATTTTCAAAAGGGATTGCATGCGAAAAGTCCCTTTTTGTGTGCAATACCTAGATTGGGGGCAGGTTCTGGGTGGCGTACGCACTGGAAGAGGAGGAGTCGGGGCGGCACCGGGGCGGACACCATGAAGACGTCACTGATGGTGAAAAGCTAAGGGCCCTTTTCGCTGCCAGTTTTGTGCCTAATAATACCAACTTTTACGATGGCACTATTGGGTGCGAAATCCGGCAGCGATTGCTGCTGGCTTTCGCAGGCCCTCCCCCCGCTTCACCACTCCGCCCCCCATTACCCGCCGGATTTTCTAAGGTCTGAGACCTTAGAATATCCAGGCCTTAGGTTGCAAGTAAGAAGGATTAAATATGAAAACCTGTGTTTTATTGATTACTGTGTTTTATTTTGTATATTATTTTATTGTTTTTATTAGTTTATTCTATTTTTATTTTATAAATATTTTTCCTTTTATTTTCAATACTATATATGTTATTTTGTAAACTGTTGTGATCTTGACATGGAACAACAGTATATAAAATGTCCAAATAAATAAATAAATACATAAATAAAATAAGACTTACCCTAATGATGGGAATACTTAATGATGGAATTGTGGTGGGGTGAGAACCTTCTCTCATATATGATGGGAATGTTCAACACTATTGGGATATGGTGTTGGATTTAATTAGAGAGGTAACAGGTTAAGATAAAGAAAGATTTAATTATTTTTGTTAAGAACATAAAACTTAAGAAGTTGCAATACTGGGTCAGAATGTGGCTCCATCAAGCCTAGCATCCTGTTACCAACAGTGACCAATCCAGGATACAAGTACCTGGAAAATAAGGGCCAGATTTTAGTAGTTACATGCAGGCGTAGATTTGTGCGCACAACTCAGCGCGCACAAATCTACGCCGAGCTAGGGGAGCCCCGATGGCTTTCCCCGTTCCCTTCAAAATCGGAGCGGCCTCAGAGGGAACTTTCCTTCCACCTCCCCACCTTCCCCTCCTTTCCCCTCCCTTCCCCTACCTAACCCGCCCCCACTTCTATCTAAACCCCCCTGACCTTTGTTGAATAAGTTGAGCTTGCCTCTGGGCAGGTGTAGGTTCCGTGCCCCGGCCAAGTGCCGGCACGTGATCCCCCGGTACGGCCACTGTGCCGAAGGCCCTGCCCCGCCCCCTCCCTGCCCCTTTTTTCAAGCCCTGGGTCATACGCGCGTCTCGAGGCTTGCGTGTGTTGCTGGGCCTATGCAAAATAGGCTCTGCGCGCACAGGAGCGGGTTTTCATGGTTACACGCGTAATATACGCATGTAGCCCTTTTAAAATCCACCCCTAAGTAAACAGTTTACAAATCCCATGCTACTAATGCCAGTAAAAAGCTGTGGTTATTCCCTAAGTCAATTGATTAATTCCAAATTATGGATTCACCTCCAAGAACTTGTTCAAACCTTTTTTTAAATCTATCTACACTAACTGCCTCAACCATATTCTCTGGCAATGAATTCCAGAGTTTAATTGTGTGTTGAGTCAAAAAGAATTTTCTCTGTTTTCCTTTAAATGTGCTACTTTCTAACTTCATGGCACATCCCCTAGTCCTTATATTATCTGAAAGAGTAAATGACTGATTCACATTTACTCGTTCTAGTCTTCTCATTATTTTATTGACCTGTATCATAATCACCATCAGCCATTTTTTTAAGCTGAACAGCCCTAATCTCTTTCTCTTTTGCTCATAGGAGAGCCATTCCATCCCCTTTATCATTTTGCTCATCTCTGAACTTTTTCAGAGAAGGTGCAACTATATCTTTTTTGAGATGCAGTGACCAGAATTGCACACAGTACTCAAGGAGTGGTCTCACCATGGAATGATACAGAGGTACTATTCTTAACATTCTTAACATTATACCTGCTTTTTGACCTTTGCGACACATTGAGCCAATGATTTCAAAGTATTGTCCAGTATGATGCCTAGATCTTTTTCTTGGATAGTAACTCCTAATATTGTGTATAACCGAAGAAGAAAGTGGATCTTTGTGATTACTGTGTGGTTGATGCAGCCTAATGAGCGAACCTGCTAGGCCCACACTGGCAGCTGGTGGAGAAGCCCATAGACAGGACCAGCTGGAGCTTCAACTATACCAGTCGCCTTCCCTGCAAGTTGAGCCCTTGAGTTCTGGTGGTCGGCAGGACTTATGTGGGTCCCTGGGGCTATTCAGATCGAGATTCCAATCCAAGCAAGGGCCATGGTAGGCAGCAGACAGCAGAAGGTATACCAAGCCGGAGGCTGGGATAGGTAGCAGACACCAGAACGGATACCAAGCCAGAGGTCAGGGCAGTAGCAGATAGGAAACGTCAGGAGCCAGGCTGAGGTCAGAAGCCAGAGAACAGGGCAAATAAGACAGATCAGACAAATGAGACAACCAGGACTAATGAGACAAGCAAGGCAGGGCATGGGTAGGAACAGGAAAACAGGACTGGGTGGGTGAGAAACAAGGCAATGAGAAGGTAACCAAAGAGACAAGAAAAGAAGACAGGAACAGACAAGGCACAAGCAAAACATAAAACACAACTAGCAACACGCACTTGGACACAAGGACACTTGGGGACCTGTTGCTAAAGTGCTGGATGTTTGCAAAGGACTTCCTTATATACTCATAGAGAATGTGATGTCATCAGCCAGCACCCTAGGAAGTTCCATCTCGGGGCCTATAAAAGGAAGTCCAGTGCTACAGGAAGTTCTGTCCCGGGTCCTTGAAACAACATGCTGCTGGGGTCGCTTCAGATCAGAGGTGAGGGGTATAATGTGTAAAACATAAGTTACTTTACCATATGTGCATCACCTTTCACTTGTCCACATAAATTTCATCTGCCATTTGGATGCCCAGACTTCCAGTCTTGAAAAGTGCTCCTGCAATTTATCACAATCCCCTTGTGATTTAACAAATCTAAATAATTTTATATTATCTACAAATTTTATCACCTCACTTGTCATTCTCCTTTCCAGATCATTTATAAAATATATTAAAAAGCACCGG
The DNA here is from genome assembly GCF_901001135.1 of Rhinatrema bivittatum. Classification (NCBI taxonomy): domain Eukaryota; kingdom Metazoa; phylum Chordata; class Amphibia; order Gymnophiona; family Rhinatrematidae; genus Rhinatrema; species Rhinatrema bivittatum. The sequence continues at coordinate 737,783,519 of NC_042615.1, read as the reverse complement.
TCCAAGCCCCTGAGGTACTCCACTATTTACCTTTCTATTTAATCCTATTCTCTGTTTCTGATCTTTTAGCCAGTTTGCAATCCACAAAATAAGATTGCCTCTTATCCCATGACTTTTTAATTTTATCAGGAGTCTCTCATGGGGGACTTTGTCAAATGCCTTCTGAAAATTCAGATACACTAAATCTACTAGTTCACCATTATCAACATGTTTATTAACACCTTCATAAAAATGCAGCATCTGTAGAGAATAATCCAAGATGGCATCTAGAGAAGACTTACTGTGAAGAGCTTCCCTTATTTCACTGGTAAATTTAATTTCCTTTACCTTTTTCCTCAATGGTAAAGCAGAATAGAAAGCTGTGGGTGTACTGTTTCCCCCATCTCACCTGCAGTCAACTCCAATGCATCAGAGTATTATTTCAGAACTCGTCTAGCCCTCTCAATCTCAGTCAGGTACTGTTCTCATTGTTGCTGGGGCTGCAGGAGCAGACCAGCAGCTTGAGCATGAAGTGGAAACATCCTTGAGCCCTGACTTCAGGATGCCTCCTTCCCCAGAGGTTTTGGCCATGATGTCATCTTTGTGCACCTCAGACCCATTGAGATGTGACCAGGAGAGAGGTGCTAAGGGCTTGATGTTGTCAAAGGTAGCAGCTTCTTGCCCTGCCAAAGGAGGAGTTTTGGGCCAGTAGACATTAGGAGAAGATGCTGAGAGCATTGGGGCAGTTGGAGGTCAGCTCTCCTATGGTCAGTGCTCTTTCTGGGTTCTCACAACTCTCAAGAGGGGTGAACCTCAGAGAGGTGAACACTAGCTTGCCAGCAGCTAGACCTAGTATGCCGAGACCCTCTCCTATTACCCTTGAAAGTATCTGGACAATTCTTTCCTCTGTTTAATCTACTTTAGCCACTCTTATTGGAACTATTAATATTTATGGCCAGACCCAAACTCAGCAAGAACCTTAGTGGCCAGGGGCGGATTGTGGGAAAACAGTGGCCCGGGGGATTTTTCTCCATACTGGCCCATGGGTAACCAATTACATATACAATATAATTTACATATATAATTTACATATAATTTATATATATATGTACACACCCCTATATTTCAGTATGGTCCTCCCATATCAACACAGTACTATTTGCCAACACTCAAAGAATAACAACCCCACCTATGAAAAAGAATACCACAAATATTACACCAGAATATAAAATACCAATACACCTCCTATCAGGAAAACAGAACAGGCCAAGCTACTACAGATCCCTATAGAGAAACCACATGCTAAAAAAATGCTTCATCTCAGTCTTTGCATGCCGAACACAAACTCTCATCAAATACAGAATACAAAATGAAGGAGCACAAATGACAAAAACTGAAATGGAAACTCCAAGAAGCCAGACTCCATGTATTAACAATATAAAAATAGAACCACCATTCCTCATAAAACAAATAAAATCAAGAAACATAAAGCATCAGTTATAATAGTAAAATCATAATAAAAGAATATTTTAAAACTACTGATAAATAGAATTTCTATTAATTAAAATCATATACATTTTTTACAATGTCCCAAACACTAATAAAATATTTCAAAACAGCACATATATCAAATAACACCCAATAATTAAAACTAATAAGGATTTTAAAAAGCCCCTGCTGTCCCCTTCTGTGGGAGCTCTTGATTTCCAGTCACCCTGATATTGTCAAGGATTAGGAGGTTATCCTCTCTCTCACACATACTCACATGTCCATTCTCTCTCACACATACACTGTCACATACATACACATTCATGCTCTTATACCCACTATAACCTCTCGCTCTCACTGACACTGACACACTCTCAGACTCTAAGACACTCTCCCTCCACACCCCCCCCCCACACAAACTCTTACTCCCTTGGATTTTCTCATACACACTTATGCTCTCACACTCACACATACACACACTGACCCCCAGGCAGGCTCCCATTCATTTTCACACCACTCCCTCCCCATCCCCCAGGCATGCACACATTCATTCTCACACACACAGACCCCCAGTTAGGCACCTATGCATTCACACACATACACCCCCAGGCAGAGTCCCATTCATACACATGCACACACTAAAGGCAGACCCCCCTCTCTTCTTTCTTTGCCAACAACCTTGGAATCTCTCTCATTCCTCTGCTGCCACTGTCACTGCTGCCGCATGGCTATTGGGGAGGCGCCGATTGCTGCTACTGACACTGAAGCCCATTCTGCTGCCTCCTCTGTGCAGGCCCCGTGGGCTTCCACTTTCTCCATGCTGATCTCGTACATTGTGAGATCCGCATAGAGATAGTGCTATTCTTGCACATTCCCAAAGATTACATGTGCCAATCACTAAAAAGTAATTTTTTTTTTTTTATCTTTGCTGGCTGATCTGTTTTCTAATCGGTTGGTCACAGGCTTTTTTTCCCACCTTCCCTTTCTTATTTTTTTGCCAATTCCTTTTATATTGTCTTTTTTTCTATTTCTTTTCTCTCCATCTTCTTCCCTCAAACACACTCAGATTCTCATTCTCACATGCTTTCTCTCTCTTCTCACACACACACACACACACACACACACAGGCTCTCACTGTCACATGCTGTCTCTCATACAATCATTCATACACACAGGCTCTCACTCTCACATGCTGTCTCTCATACAATCATTCATACACACAGGCTCTTACTGTCACATGCTCTCTCTCATACAATCATTCATACACACAGTCTCTCACTGGCACATGCTGTCTGACTCTCACACACACAGGTTCTCTCTCACTCCCACATGCTGTCTTACTCAAGCACAGGCTCTCACTGTCACATGCTCTCTCTCATACAATCATTCATATACACACACACAGGCTCTCACTCTCACATGCTGTCTCTCTCACACACACACAGAGGCTCTCACATGCTGTCTCTGCAAACATTCAGATCCTCACTCACACACACAATTTCTCAACTCATCTCATACACGCACACATACACTCTACAGACCCTCAGCCTCTCTTTCACCTCTGGGCCTCCTCTTCACGGGTCGCCGCAGGATGGGCTCTGCAGCGGCCCTGATCTTCTCGGGCTGCGGCGGCCCTGCTACCGGGCCTCTTCCTCTTCTCGGGCCGCTGCGATGATTCACGGCGGCCCGTAAGCGCTGCTCCTCTTCTGCATGCGCTGATGCCCCTCCTCCTTCCTGCCCACGCGGCTCCTGCAACGTTTACTTCCGGGGCCGCACAGGCAGGAAGGAGGAGGAGCATCAGTGCGTTTAAACACGATCTTTTTCTTCGGGCTGTGGTGACGTGAGCCTCACCACGGCCCTGCCAATCTGCCTGCTATATACGTGTTGCTGCTCAGCGGCCGCATGAGCCTCCTTGCGCCCGGGGGCATTGGCTCCCCTCGGGATACCACTGCTCGCGGCGCCCCCTAATACTTTGGTTGGAAATTTTATAATACAAAAAAAGAAAAATCACGTGACAGGAGTGACCGGCCCACCAGGGGAAGCCCGATTCCCTGATAGGTCAATCCGCCCCTGTTAGTGGCTCATTCTGAACAAATTGGTAATTTGAAAGAATCTACTGAGAAGATATTGCCTGTCCAATCCACCTTGGTTCAGGCTAGGGTTGAATTTGCGAGTTCTGAATTTTCCTGTGGTGGCTATGATTTCTCCTGCTGAGTTATTTAACTCATACATGCAGGATGTGCTTGTAATTTCACATGGGGCTATGCCTAGGGTTGCTAACTGGCTCCAGATTTTCAGGACAGGTTGATCCAGTTATGGTTTTTCTCCACTGCATGTAGGTACTTATAGTCTTGCTTTTCTTAGGGAATGCAATAGGGAAATCAGAATAAATCCCAGCTGCAATGGGGTAAAATCAGAACTGGATCAACCTGTCCTGAAAATTTGGAGCCAGTTGGCAACCCTATATATGCCTAAGATTTGCAAAGCCTATTATCTTCCTATAAAAAAATCTGGTGGAGATGGGGACATTAAGATATATCGCAACATGCGGTTGAAGATCTGAATGTTTCGGCATTACTAGAATCCACTGCTGTGACAAAGCTTGTTGGGCCTCTTTATTAGTGAATTTTTCCTCATGACAGGATCGGGATCTGGTGTTTCAACTATTCTTTTGTTCAATTAAAGTTATTTATGGGTTGTAAGTTTTGAATATTTCTGGATTTTTGTAGGGTTACAGGAAGGGAGGAAGAAATGTTTTGCAATGAAGCAGGAAGTTAAGGACTAGATGTTTACTTCATTTTCCTTGTAAATGTTGAATTTCCTTTTCTACTGAGTTTGTTTGGTTTTTTTTAGGCCTTCCCAGCTTCATTGCCTTATTGATTCCAGAAGTTCTTGTGTTGGTATTTGCAATGTCTAATTTGTTATATACATGAGGGTCCATATTGCAGGGTCTCTGATTTGTTTACATACTGAGAGTTAGCTTCTCTAACTAGATTTTCCTTTTTATATTTCACGTTTATTTCCCCTTAGTTTTCTCTTGGATCTTTCTCATTATTGTCGTCTATATAAGGCAATTTTTGTGGTTGTTTGAATTGTTTCTTTTAAATTTATATTGGATTGCCTTTTCTGTACAAGATATTATTGTATTTATTTTTTGAAAATATAAACAAAGAGTTAAAAAAAAGTAGCAGATTTTTGAGGTAAGACTTGCCTTAGATAAATCTATGCTGACTGTGTCCCATTAAACTATGTCTATCTAAATATGCTGTGATTTTGTTCTTTAGTATAGTCTCTATTATTTTTCCAGGAACTGAAGTCAGGCTTACTGGTCTAAAGTTTTCCAGTTCACCCCAGATGCCCTTTTAAATATCAGGGTTGTATTGGCCACTCTCCAGTCTTCAGGTACAATGTTTGGTTTTAATGATAGGTTACAAATTACTAGTACTAGAACTGAAATTTTATTTTTGAGTTTTTCAGAACACTGGGTTGTATACCATCTGGTTCAAGTGATTTGCTACTCTTCAGTTTATCAATCTGTCCTACAACAACTTCCAGGGTCACCATGATTTGGTTTCATTTATCTGAGTCATTAGGCTTGAAAAACATTTCCAGAATGGGTCTCTCCCCAACATCCTCTTTAGTAAACACTGAAGCATAGAATTTCTTTAGTCTTTCCATGATGGTCTTATCTTTCCTAAGTGCTCCTTTATTCCCTCATAAGAACATAAGAACATGCCATACAAGGTCAGCCCAAGGGTCCATCAAGCCCAGCATCCTATTTCCAACAGTGGCTAATCCAGGCCATAAGAACCTGGCAAGTTCATCTAACATCCAACCGATTCTCTCACAAGCTTCCTGCTTTGGATATATTTTTAAAAGTTTGTATTATGATGTTTTGTCTCTATGGCCAGTTTCTTTTCAAATTCTCTCTTAGCCTGTCTTCTCAATGTTTTTCAATTAACTTTCTAATGCTTATGCTTTTTCCTATTTTCTTCAGATGGATTCTCCTTCCAAATTTTAACCTCCAGAAGTCATTTGGCCTTCCTTCCACCTTCTTTAATGTGAGGAATACATCTGAACTGTTCTTCTAGATTGGTATTTTTAAACAATGTACATGCCTATTGTACACTTTTAATCTTTGTAGCAGCATCTTTCAATTTTTTTCTATTTTTCTCATTTTATCAAAGTCGGGGCATGGTTAGGGTAATTTTCCCTGCTCCACAGGTAATTTCTGAGAGAGAAATATGTAATTTTACTATTTTATTTATATCACTGTAAGATGGGGCACTTTTAACTCGAGGTGAGGTTTGGGGGGGGGGGGAATTTTTACATATACAGTCAGAGGTACAAACAGCAAAGTTGACATCACTGGTTTTTTTTGTCATTTGGAGTGATGAAAGGTAAAAGAGGAGTTGATTTGTACAATGTACTCTCTACCTAGCTAGGTAGAGAGTGCATCAAGCTAAGTAGAGAGTATGTAAAACTGTCCCCCTCCTCACCACAAACCTCATCCTGAGTTAATAAAAAAGTGCCCCCTCTTACAGTGGTATAAATAGTAAAGTTACAATCTGGTCTCTACAGAGGTTCTCTCTCGTTCTTCTTCTCTTTCTTTCTCAAAGCCTTTTCGATAACATGTTAATTATTTCTGAAGTTAAAACCCACATTGCTGTGTGTTACTCTATCGCATTTGAAGTTAGGAGCTGCTTATTGCCATTAACTCTGCCCAAACTCCTCCCAATTGCATAACTAATATAATATTTGCAGATTAGCGTGAAATGATAAATGACCCAGTTAGTTGGATAAGTAGCGCTTTTAAGATTTATCTGGCTAAGTAGATGGTTTCTGCTACTTAACTGGATAAGTTATAACTTGTCTGGATAAGTGCCGCTACTTAGCCAGATAAGTGCTGCTTTCCAGACTTATCTGGCTAAGTAATGGCAAAGACACTACTTAGCTGGATAAATTGGAATTCATCCAGATGAATAATTGGAATTTATCCAGATTCATCCAGATATTCATGTGGAGATTTACCTGCATAATTTACATGCATTTACTTCTCATAAGTCAAGTTTTGTGTGTGTAGGTTAGGAGATTTTTCTAACATGAAATTACCAGTTTCGCCAATTAGTCTACCAGTTAGTCCAATTCATCTGCAGGTCATTGGGACCCTCCTTGCTCCCCCACCCAGTCAGTATTTCACAATTAAGATGTTTAATATTACTTACTCCAAAACAGAGCAGGTGTAATAAATATATGCGAGTAAGCTGCCAAATCTACATGTGTAAGTTGCTTATAAAATAGCAAATTACAGGTGTAAATGTTGGCCCTGCCCAGGAATGCCCCTTTTTCACATGTGCAAAATTACTCATGAACTTTTACTTACATGTTTTGTACATGAGTAGATGCTATTTATACATGTATATGCCGAATTGTATGTGCACAACCTTTGAAAATTCACCTTTATGGTGGGCACCTCTTTAAGAGCACCATCAGGAGCAACAGGGAGACTGGGGCTGTATTAGTTATTTAGAGTTGGTGTGTAGGTTGTATATAAAATGATGCTGTGGGGTAGGTTGTTTATATTAGATTGTTAATGTTTTATGGACTGTATTTAGAATTTGATTTTTTTGTTATTATTGTAACCTGCCTTATCTCTTTGTTAGTGTAGGGGATGGGAATAGGATTAGGCTTGCATTATGTAAACTATTTTTATGCTATGTAAATATTGTATTTATGCTGTTAGCTGTTTTGGGCCCACATTTGAAAACAGAATAGAAAACCATGAAGACAGAATTCACAGTTACTGTGTGTGTGGTGATGGTGGTGGGAACAATTCCAGGAATTACACAACAGCAGCACTTAGTGGCTGGGCTTATAGCCCACATTAGCCTGCTCTCAGAATGACCTGTAGTTTCTTGTCTCCTTGACCAAAAATGGTCTCAGCAATGGCTGGATGGGCTGGACTGAACTGAGGAAGGATGCAAATGAAAGCTTAGAGTGCCATAGCCTAATAGAAAATGGTTCCAATTGAACTAAAAGGCAAAATGGAGCAGGAGGAAACGGCCAGGAAATAAAAAAAAAAAAAGAAAAGCTGAATAATACTGTAGTTGTAACAAATTGTAGTTTTTAAGAACCAATGTGACATGGCAATGTAATGGAAACCACATAGCTTAATATATTCATTCAGTTTGTTCCTTTCCGTAGAGATTCAAATGTTGACATTGGTTTTTTAATTCTAAGTCGTAAAATGTGTTGAGATATTCTGATACTTTCTTTAGCATGGCTGGGGTGGCAAAATATATTCTTTCATAATATTCTAAATACTTTCCTTCTTTGAACTTACGAATCCATTAGCTTATATTGATCATAAAGTATTGGAATGTTTTTGGGAAAACTGCATTAAAAGAAGAAAAATATAATGTAATTGTTCCCTGGATTTTTATCTTTCATTTCAAAATTCATTTTCCTTTCAAATAATATTGTCCCATAATATATGAATCTCATAAGTGCTGCAATACTTTTTCTATATATACATGTTTCTTTCTTTGCTATCAGCAATGAATGGCTGAGTGAAAAGAGGCTTAAGCTGTGTATTAATTCTTCCAATTATCTGGAGAAGTTCTTGCAATTGTACAGTGTTCTGTGGGTGTTTTTGATAGCAGCAGCCAGGCAGGTAGCCGATAAAGATTAATAGGTTAGTCTAAAGGAAGATGCAGAATGTCCTAATCATATTATCTAACTCCAAGGGCATAAATTGCACTCTTTAAGGTGAATTTTAAAGGCTTGCTATGGGCCAAAATCTGGAGATGCATGCGCCTACCAAATTTTAAAAGGGGCCGAGATGTTCATGTATCTCCCACTGCATGCACATCTCACAAAATTTCAAAAAAGGGCATGGTCTGCATGGGGCATGGCCAAGAGATATGTGCATATCTACTTACGCATCCCAGCACACGCCCAGGTCCACTGCTGTATAAGTTTACATCTGCTATAGAGGAGGTGTAAATTAAACCAGCAATTTGGCATCCTCCGCTGTGTTGGAGGACCGCGTACCGCAGGCTGCCGGCACACGCAGCAGGTAAAATAAAGGTCGGGGTGGGTTTAGGAGAGGGCTAGGGGGCGGGTTGGTTAGGGGAAGGGGAAGGGAGGTTAGGTTAGGGGGTTAGGAAGTTCCCTCCCAGGCCGCTCCGAAATTGGAGCGGCCTGGGAGGGAATGGGTGAAGGTCGCGGGCATCGGCGTGCACAAGGCAGTGGCGTAGCTACGGGTGGGCCTGGGTGGGCAGTGGCCCATCCACTTTCCATTCAGGCCCACCCAAATTTCTTTGCAAGACTCTGCAGCCAATAAAAAGCAGGCAGCATCAGCAGACACCCAAGGGAGAAAAAAAATTAATAAAACCAGCTGATGTGTTGCGGCTCCCGGTGTCCCACAGCCCCAGTAATCCTTTCCTTTACCTTCTTCCTGCCCCCGCGGGCCAATGGGAAACCTCCTCCCTTCTTCCTGCCCCCGCAGGCCAATGGGAAACCTCCTCTCTTCTTCCTGCCCCCGCGGGCCAATGGGAAACCTTCTCCCTTCTTCTTGCCCCCGCGGGCCAATCGGAAGCCTTCTTCCTGCCAGTGGGAGGAGGAAACCTCTGATTGGCCGGTGGGGCAGGAAGAAGGGGGGCATCGGGCTGGGAAGAGTGGCAGTGTTCAAGGCACGGGCTGGAAGTGCAGGGCAGGGAGGTGACTGGGGTGTGTGAGAGACAGAGACTGGGCAGGTAGGTGACTGGGGTGTGTGTGAGAGACAGAGTCTGGGCAGGGAAGTGACTGGGGTGTGTGAGAGACAGGGATGTGTGTGAGAGACAGAGTCTGGGCAGGGAAGTGATTGGGATGTGTGTGAGAGACAGTCTGGGCAGGGAGGTGACTGGGGTATGTGTGAGAGACAGACTCTGGGCAGGGAAGTGACTGGGGTGTGTGTGAGAGAGAGTCTGGGCAGGGAGGTGACTGGGGTGTGTGTGAGAGACAGACTCTGGGCAGGGAAGTGACTGGGGTGTGTGTGAGAGAGACTCTGGGCAGGGAAGTGACTGGGGTGTGTGTGAGAGAGAGTCTGGGCAGGGAGGTGACTGGGGTGTGTGTGAGAGACAGAGTCTGGGCAGGGAGGTGACTGGGGGGTGTGTGAGAGACAGAGTCTGGGCAGGGAAGTGACTGGGGTGTGTGGAAGACAGAGACTGATCGTAGGGTTTAATTGGTGTGTGTGTGTGTGCGCAGGGCCGGTGTTTCCATTAGGCAAACTAGGCAGTGGCCTAGGGCGCCACAATTTTTTTTGGGGGGGTTGCAAACTCCCACCAGCACAAGACATCCTGCGACAAATCCAATACCAAAGGAGGGAGTGCTGTGCCGGAGTTGCTGCCAATACGTAAGCCAGGGGAGGGGTTGCATTACTGAAGGTTCGCCTAGGGTGCCAAATACTCTTGCACCGGCCCTGTGTGTGTGACTTGTGGGCCCTAAAGAAGAGGACAGTAAGGACAGAGCTTCAGCACCTGCTGCTGCTCCTGTTATGTGCTTTCAAGGGAAAGGAGTAGGAGAGTTGCTGGAGAGGGTAAGTAAAAGTGGCATTTTAAGTTTATTTTTCTTGATTGACTGCCATTTTAATTATTGAGTATTATATGATGTGTCTGCTGTTTTGAAATATTTTATTGATATTTGGACAATGTTTAATAATTTTTATGAGTTTTGTTGTATGTTATTCTGTTCATCAGCTGTTTTGAAACATTTATTAATATAGTTTTAGTTATTTCTGTGTGGGGCTCTATAGCAGCTTGGCTTGTTCTGTTTTCCTAATAGGAGTGTTTAGGACCTGATTTAATATTTGTAGTGTTGCCTTTTCATAGATAGGGTTGTTATATGTTCCATAATGCAGGTGTAACTTTGTGCAGATTAGTTTCTGTGTATTATTGCAGATCCTGGGACTGTGTTAGGTGCTATATTTCTCTTTCCATTTCTCCAGTTTTGTACTGCATGCAGAGTGGCTTTTTTTTGTTTTCCATTCCAGTTTGTCTCCATATTTATAATGTGTGGTCTTTCTGTACTTTTGTGAAGGTCGGTTCTGTGTGTGTGCCCGAGGTGAGGTATTTTATTAGCATGTAGGCAATTGTATCAATCTTATTTGTGGATGCAGAGTGTATGTTTACATGATGATAGCTTAGTAGATGACAGGGCTGGAGAGCCTTTTTCTCCTGTCTACCCAGTTATCCTCTCCACACTGCTAAGGATACATCCCAGCTGTCAGCCAAAGGGTGTGACCACCTTCAAGACATCTCTTTATCCAGAACAGTCTTTTTTCTGTTCTTCCTTTTGTAAAGAAATGGGGATGAATGTCAGGAGCCCCTGGACTCGAATCAGCAAATGTCACCATCAGAGGAAGACTAAAACTAAATAGTTGAGCCATAGGAAAGGAAAAGAAATCTTCAAAGATATTTATCTGTTTTATTGATACAGATTAATAAGGCATTTGCTCAATTATGGTAAATATTTTGGTACCAATCACACAAATAACCCACACACACCAACTTGTGTATTCCAGTACACCCCAATGTAAACAAACCAAACAACCAATGTACTGGTCTCTTATTAATATAGCACACTATCACCGAATATACTTATGTAAGACCCTCTATTCACGAGCAGGCAATTATATTATCAACTCGTTTGTCATAGGGGTCTATATTACTTTAATTATCAATCCTCCGTCTATTTTGTTTTCTTAATTTTTTAGTTTTTTTAAAAAGTTACCACGAAAATTATAGGGAAAATCCCAACTGAACAAGTCACATGGGTAATATTAGAACGGATACTTATCCACGCTGAAAAGGTCCCAGATAACCCGACATGGCCATGTTTCGGACAGCAGTCCTGCTTCAGGGGAAAAGCGGAAACCAATTCAACAATCCATCTTCTTGCGGTGATTTTGTCCGTGCAGATCCTTTTCTCAAAAGCGGGCTGAAATCCAGCCCGCTTTTCCCCTGAAGCAGGACTGCTGTCCGAAACATGGCCATGTCGGGTTATCTGGGACCTTTTCAGCGTGGATAAGTATCCGTTCTAATATTACCCATGTGACTTGTTCAGTTGGGATTTTCCCTATAATTTTCGTGGTAACTTTTTAAAAAAACTAAAAAATTAAGAAAACAAAATAGACGGAGGATTGATAATTAAAGTAATATAGACCCCTATGACAAACGAGTTGATAATATAATTGCCTGCTCGTGAATAGAGGGTCTTACATAAGTATATTCGGTGATAGTGTGCTATAAATATTTTGGTACAACATTCCAGAGGGTTTTAAAACAGAATATTGTGATGCATGATGAGATATCTGTCTTTATAGTAGACTAGTATATGGTTCTTTGTAAGTTATGGGATACTGCCACTTGAGATCTCTAAGTATAATTGAAATGCTTCCATAACTATATATTAGGTTTAGCATTGGTAGCTGCTTGAAGTAATTGAGTTTAAAATATTAAAAGTATAACAGCTGTAGCAGATTATTTAGAAATCTATTGTCAGGTGTGTGTGTGAAAGTATTTATCAATAAGAATATGAATTCCATGGCTCAGACTTTGTTTAGTGCCCACCCATGTTAACCTTGGGCCCAGCCAAAAATTCATTTCTGGCTACGCCACTGGCACAAGGTACACAATTGTGCACCCCCTTGCGCACGCCGACCCCCGATTTTATAACAAGTGTGCACCTGCTCACGCATGTTATAAAATTGGGCGTCCATGTGTGAGCACCGGGTAGTGCATGCATATGGACGCCCTCACGAAATTTCTTAAAATTTACCGCTTAATGTATCTCTGGGCATGTGCCAGTGCACATGCAACATTTCAGACCCATGCACTAGACTGAAAGTTACTATCCCTGTATACTATGCTATATTTCAAAAGCATAGAGAGAGGATAACATCTTCTCTTAAGATATTGCTATCTAGTCCAATATATTCCCAGTATTAAAGATATGTATTCATTTTAAACAAATGGCACATCCAAAACAAAAATGACCTTGCAAAAAAATACCTGAAAAATTGGAATATTTTTGTTGCATTTTATTAAAAAATGGCCTTCTTGAAGTCCTATAACACTCCTCCTGCCCCTCCCCCCTCCAAAAAAAAAAAAAAAGATGAAGGGCTGGACCTACCTATCTGCATTAAGTCAAACCTAGGCAGGGCCTTCCTGGGCCCTTCTGACCACCTTCCCTCTGGCAACATAATAGGGCAATTATGTCGTACTGCCACCAACATAATGATGCTGATTAGGACTTGGGGGTTAAATTAACATCACTTTAGTGCCAGCCTCAGAGTAGCTGGCACCATTTTTTAAAGGAACAGGATGGGGAAAGATTGAATGGAAATGGTTCCTACCCTTTTCTTCAGAATCAGTCCCCACAGAACCAGCCCCAGAAAATGTTCTGGAGGGATGTCAGAGATGTCCAGAGAGCTCCTGGCTGGACTTGGCATAGCCCAGCCGGGTAGGCCAGGTTCCCATGGCTTGCTTTGCAGGGCAGGAGGGGGATTGGAAGTCCTGTTTTGATTTTTTTTTCTTTTTTGTATTGGGGTTTCTTTTGTTGTTTTAATGTTTGTTTTTTTGGGAAATGAAATGAACCCAAAAAAATTATGCAACCTGAATAATAAAGGGAAAAAATCCCCCAAAACAAAAAAACAAAACAAACAAAATGATTTAGCCTGCACATCCCTAATTAGTATATCCTTATCCTTCTTAGATACAATAGTTTTATTGGCGCCATTCTCAAACTGCCCATGGGGAGAAATGCAGGTACTTTGTGCCAACAAATTTGCACCTGCTTTGAACCAGGTGCAAAATACCCATATGAAAATAAGTACAGGGATTTAAAAATGAAATTCCCATACATATTTCCTTCCTCCATTCTAACCCTGCTCTTTGTTTTTTTCCAGTGGGTGATGGGAAGAGGCACAATTTTCAAAGGTCTTTCTATTTATTTATTTATTTATTAATTAAAAATATTTCTTACTCACACCCTCCCAAGTTCGAGGTGGGATACACATCAACATACAAAAGAATAAAAATATGAAACACAAAATCATCATAAAGCAATTCAAGCTATAACAATCAAACATCATAGAACATAATAAGAGGCAGTGCTGCAGGGTGACCATGAAGGCTCCTTGTGCCCAACCTAACCAGTTATGTAAGATTAGCCATTTAAGTCAAAGGCTGTTTTAAACAAGTGGGTTTTATAATGCCCTCTTGAAACTTTTAGTCTCCTGAATCTTCCAGATGGAGGTAGGTAGTGAGTTCCAGAGTATGGGTTTGCAGAGGAAAAAGCCCTTTCATGAGTCTCAGTCAGTTGTACCTCTCATGGGAATGAAATCTCAAGAAGATCTTGGTTTGAGGACAAGAGAGACTTTGAGGGAGCATACATTCAAAGAGTGTATTTTATCCACAGAGCAGTGGTGTTCCTTAATAGATTATGAATTATAACAGTTAGCTTATATTATATTTGCCAGCATATGGGCAGTCAGTGCAGCAAATGTAATACTGAGATTACATAATCACAAATATTAGAGGCTGACATTATATAGGCTGCTGTATTTTGGATGATCTACAAAGTTTGAAGAATGTTAGCAGGAAGTATGACATATAAAGACTAGAAGTAGTGCAATCCAATTAATTACAATCAGGGTCATTTTTCAAATCGCGTTAGGGCCTTATCACGGGCGTAAGGGCCCTAACACCCACGTTAATACCATAATGCCCACGATAAATAACACATTGCAAGATGCGTATAGAATTTTAAAATTTTTTCCAAATGGGAAGAGTTTGGGTGGAGTTAGAGCAGAGTAAATTAAAATGAAGGGTGCTTAGCGTTACGTGTAATAGCATAATGTATGTTATTGCAGGTTTTAACCCTGGAAATAACTACACCTTTTTTCATGGTGTTATGCTGAAAGTTACACAAATATGAGATTTGTACAATGTACTCTCGACCTAGTTTGATGCACTCTCTACCTAGCTGCTATCAAGCTAGGTCGAGAGTACATGTTAAGATGCAACCAACTTTGCACAGAGGATAAATAAAGTGATACAAAGAACTGAAAAGACAGAGGCCAAGAGTTCCTTTCTGTAGCCAGCAGTCTACAGAAAGGCATTAGGTAAATGTTGAATAGGGAGGCCATCCTGAGGGATGCCCAGAAGGTATAGAATACCAGTCAGAATTTTCTGTGTTTAATCTAATTCATTGAGTTTGGTTATGAAGGTAGGAGTGGATCCAGCACAGCAATGTATCCACAATTTCAGCCTCTGCAAGGCGGGAAAGTAAAATGTTGTGATTGATGGTATCAAATGCTGCAGGAATATCAAGTTAGAATAACATATAATTTGTACCAGAATCAAAGTCCTGATGGATTGTGTCAATGCTGGAAAGTAAGAGGATTTCAGTGCAGCCTGTAACTGAAATCCAAATTGATACTGATAAAGAACAGAATATTCATCAAAAAGTGGATAATTGCTTTAAAACAATATTTTCTATGATTTTAGATAGAATGGGAGAGATGGGATGGGCCTATAGCTGGTAAAATCCTTAGCATCAGCCATCAGATTCTTTATGTTGGGTTGACTGTAGCTGTAGCTGAAGCTGGCAGGTCACACAAGGGCAGGAATAAGTTGACAATTTCCGCAGTAATATCCAGAATATCTTCCCAAATAAATGTCGGTAATACAGTAAAGGTTGGATTAAAGGGGGCATGGAGAAGAATTTAATTTGTTCATGATTTCTAGAATTTCTCACTGAGAAATCAAGGAAAAATGGTTCAATTTTGTCTCTTTCACCAAGGGGTATTAACAGGTGGGTTTATGTTATCAGAAAATGTAGCACATAATTTGGCTATTTGTGATGTAAAGAATGTGGCAAAGATTTTACATAAACTTTGATTACTGCTAGCAGCAGGATGTATAGTAATATTTATTGAAGGGCTGATGAGCCACTGTACATAGGTAAACAGCTCATAAGCTTTTGTAGAGGAGAGAATCTGACTGCAAATATTAGACTTTTTGTCGACATTTCTGGCCAGCCTATCTTGATTTAATTGATCCTGGTAGGCATCAAGAGAGTCCTGGGTTGGGTTCTTTCAGCACCGCATTTTGAGTCTATGTAGGATGTGCTAATGGTTTTGAAGATTGCGTGTAAACCAAGGAGTAGCCTTATATAACTTTTGTACTGTGTGCCTCAGAAGGGCTAGTTCATCAGCCATTGTCTTGAGAGAGCCATGCCAACAGACCAGAAAGACTGGTATCAATAATATCGGAAATAATAGGGCTACCTTTTGTTTAAATTCCTCGTCATCAATGTGACCTCATTTAATTTGAGACTGCAGATCTTGATGGCATTGCTTCACTTGTATTAGGTATTCCAGTCATTATGGAAAGAAAAAAAATGATTGGATAATGGTACTTTTAGTGCCAGTAAGTTCTCTAAATTAAAAATGAAACAGGAAGGATTTATGTAAAAAAGGCCCAAGGTGTACTCTGCCTTATGGGTCGGACCACTGATGATTTCCTTCCACTCAAAGGTGAACGCTGCATCAAAGAAGGTTTTGCATGCTGCTGTTGGAGGAACAGGGTCAATATGCATGTTAAAATCCCCCTAGACAATAGTTTTGGTCAGACCTACATTGGCACTCAGAAGTGCTTCAAATAATGGTGAGGAATTATAGAAAAGAAGACTAGAAGGGTAGTACACAAAGCAGAAATTAATTTTGAGAGAATCTAACAGTAACATTTTGCATGACAAAGGGGTAGATAATGTAGATTTCACCAGATTTAATGACTTTTTAAATATGGCAAGTAGACCTTGCCCTCTGCACATAGCCCTGGGTTGAGAAATAATGGTATAAACAGGCATATAAAAAAATGTTCTGTCCCCAGCAGTGGGTACATGTTTATATCTGTATACATATTGTAGTTTAACTGTGTTTAGTGCAGTCCCTCCTTCTGAGGATTCTTAGTGCTGAAACACTGTTTGTAACCCATGATAAAAATATGTGAGCCTTTGCCTTTAAGAGGAGCCTTTGCCCTTAAGAGGCCCCCTCCCCCCTCCACTTCCTCTCACCATTGGGCGAGCTTGATTGCCACTCAATCTAACTTAAGTCTTCCAAGGTGCCTTGTAGGCTCAAGGGACTGCCCTTCATGCTCCCCCTGTGTTACATGGTTCTTAGGCTCACTGCCATTGGACCTTGGCCCCTGCCTCCAGCTTGTGGAGGCATTTCCTTTAGCAGCTCTCGACGAGAGTTCAGTCTTGCTCCATGCTTGCTTCTGAGCCAGCAGCGCTCTATAATACCCCCTGAAACGGATCAGGTTTTTTACCTTCTCTCTTACTGCCTCCTTCTAAGAACTAAATCAGCCTCATATTCCTCATGCTTCCTATCTCTACCATAAACCAACTCCTGCAACACAAGAGACTTCCTGCTCCCTTCTCCTACCTTGTTTCCAGTTACCAAAGATTCTTGCCTCGGGGCTTGCGTTTGAAATGCAACAATTGTAAGTAGAATTTACCTATACAATAAATAATTTCAAACTTACAGAATCTTTGTCTTGAGGACTGATTGGAGAGAAAGTTTAGCTGCCTGGATAGCAAAACATGGATGTTTACCTGATCCAGAACAAAAAATCTTCAGAATTGCACTCTCTGGGGTAGATTTTAAAAAATTGCGTGAGCGTGTACTTTTGTTCACGCAGCAGGCACGAACAAAAGTACGCTGGATTTTATAAGATACGCGCGTAGCCGCACGTATCTTATAAAATCCTGGGTCGGCGCGTGCAAGGCTGCGCAAAATCGGCAGCCTGCGTGCGCCGAGCCGCGCAGCCTGCCTCCGTTCCCTCCGAGGCCGCTCTGATTTCAAAGCGGCCTCGGAGGGAACTTTCCTTCGCCCTCCGCCCACCTTCCCCTCCTGCTGAAAGCAGGCGTAACTTTGCGCGCATCGGCCGGCAGCCCTGCTCTGTCCTCCGGTCCCGGGGGCTGGTCCGGAGGCCTCGACCATGCCCCCAGGCCGGCGCCACGCTCCAGGGCCCACCCCTGAAAAGCCACAGCACGCCCCCGAAACGCCACGTCGTTTCGGGAACGCCCTCGGACACGCCCCCTCCCACCCCTTTTCGAAAGCCCCGGGACTTACGCGCATCCCGGGGCTTTACGCGCGCCGGCAGCCTATGCAAAATAGGTGTGCCGGCACGCCGGCGCGCAGGCCTTTTAAAATCCACCCCTATATAATTAATAGGGACTATCTTACTTATTGGCAGAATAATGCCTTTAGAGTACTCTGGAAAGCATTGGATGGCAATCCTAAATTGAGATGCTTTGGATTCAACTAGCCTCAGGAGATACCACTATACTGACCTTATACATTAATAGGGCCTGATTTTCAAAAGCATTAACATGCTTAAAAATGGATTTTACATATGTAAATGCAATTTATCTATGTAAGTGAGCTTTTGAAAATTGCTACAATGTATGCCATTAAATTGACTATAGGATTTACCCACACAAGTGCACTTTACAAATGTAAAAAGCCTTTGAAAATTGCTATGATTGTATGTTACATTTACACGTGTAACTCCTTTGAAAATTCACTTGTAAGCAAACAATAAAGTATAATTAAAGACAACTAATTCAGATAATGATAACAGCAAAACAATGGAACAAAACTCCAGCTTTTATGTTTTGAACTTGACAAATATACAGTATGATAGGAAGACAATATGTGCACAAAGGGGTGCATTTTAAAAGGGTTACGCACGTAATATACACATGTAACCCTTTAAAACCAGCTCCTGCGCACGCTGAGCCTATTTTGCATAGGCCAGGGGATGCGCGCAAGCCCCAGGACAAGCGTATGTCCCGGAGGTTGAAAAAAGGGGCAGGGAGTAGGCGGGGCGGTCTGGGGAAGGTTGGGGGCGGGGCGGGACCGAGGCCTCCAGCACAGCAGCCATGCCGGGGGATCACGCACTGGCCCTCGGCTGGTGCACGCAACCTACGCCTGCCCGGAGGCAGGTGTAAATAAGAAAACAAAGGTAGGGGGGATTTAGGTAGGGCTGGGGGGCGGGTTAGATAGGGGAAGGGAGGGGAAGCGGGGGGGACGGAAGAAAAGTTCTCTCCGAGGCCGCTCTGATTTTGGAGTGGCCTCAGTGGGAACAGGGAAAGCCATCTGGGCTCCCTTAGGGCTCAGCGCGCGCAAGGTGCCCAAGTGGGCACTCCCTTGCACGCGCCAACCCTGGATTTTATAACATGCGCGCACCTGCCCATGCGTGTTATAAAATTGGGCATAGATTTGTGCACGCCGGGTTGTGCGCACAAATCTACGCCCGCGTGTAGCTACTAAAATCTGGCCCTAAGGTTTTCTATTTTTTTAAAATTAGAATACTTTAACTGAAATACTTTTATGAATGATTTTACTGATTGATCTGTTTAGTTTGTTCAATATATGTAATGTGGTAACATCTGTTACATTCTTGATGTAATCTTCATAAATGTTCACATTGTTTGACTTTATACTAGAAATGAAAATAAAAGGAAACAGTTTATTTAAATTTCTGTAACTATAGTACTAGTTTATCACAATGTCCCAATGTTCCATGCACCACTCCTATGAAATGGAGCAAATTGATTGGCTAACAATTTTCTGTTACTTTAAAGTGGAAATGTAAAAACAAATCCAAGCAAACTTAGGCTTAGACTCATCATTTTGCTATAAATATAGTAAGAATAGTGCCCGCGATCATAAAAAGGGGTGTGGTTAGGGTAATTTTCCTGGTACCGCTTCACATGGGTATTTTACTGCAATACGTTAAATTTATTGCACCTGTGTTATTTTCTTATTGCAAGTGGGGGAGGGGGAGAGAGAGAGAGAGAGATAAAACACCCAAAAGTTAACTATTTATTAGAGATGTGCATTCATCTGGGACAAATTAGACAATTTCAATGAAATTTGGGGCAGCCGAAAAAAAAAAAAGGCCCGAACTGCGGGAAACCGAAATTTCCCGCGGTGGGCTGATAACAAAGGCCGAACCGAAAGATGCAGCCGAAGCCCATCTCTATTATTTATACCACTGTTAAGAGGGGACACTAGAAAATCGGGTGAGGTTTTGGGTGGGTGAGTTGGGTTTTGGGGGCAGTTTAACATGCACAGTCATACGTATAAACAGCACAACTACCATCAGTGAAGATTTAATGTGATTTGGAGTGATGAAAGGTGAAAGAAGAATAGATTTGTTACATGTTCTCTCTTCCTAGCTTGATTGCAGCTAGGTAGAGTGTGCATCAAGCAAGAAAGAGAGTACATGGTGCAAATCTATTCTTCTTTCACCTTTCATCACTCTAAATCACTTTAAATCTTCACTGATGTCAACTGTGCTGTTCATACATATCACTGAGCATATAAATTGCCCTCTAAACCCCAACTCACCCCTTCAAACTTCACCCCAAGTTCATAATGCCCCCTCTTACAGTGGTATAAAGAGTTCAAAAATCAGTGGGCTTCCACAGAGATGCTCTCTCTCTCTTGCTCATAGTGTTGCATGTAGGGAAAAATAACCCTTGCTGTAGTTACATAAAGTTAGGATCCATATTAGGAACTACCACCCAGGAGAAAGGTCTAGACATCATAGTGGATAATACTTTAAAATTGTCAGCTCAGTGTGCTGCAGCAGTCAAAAAAGCAAACAGAATGTTAGGAATTATTAGGAAGGGAATTTTTAATAAAACGGAAAATGTCATAATGCCTCTGTATCACTCCATGGTGAGACCGCACCTTGAATACTGGTACAATTCTGGTCGCCTCATCTCAAAAAAGATATAGTTGTGATGGAGAAAGTACAGAGAAGGGCAACCAAAATGATAAAGGGGATGGAACAGCTCCCCTATGAGGAAAGGCTGAAGAGGTTAAGGCTGTTCACCTTTGAGAAGAAACGAATGAGGGTGGATATGATAGAGGTCTTTAAGATCATGAGATGTTTTGAACGAGTAGATGTGAATCGGTTATTGACACTTTCAGATAATAGAAGGACTAGGGGGCATTCCATGAAGTTAGAAAATAGCACATTTAAGACTAATCTGAGAAAATTCTTTTTCACTCAATGCACAATTAAGCTCTGGAATTTGTTGCCAGAGGGATGTGGTTAGTGCAATTAGTGTAGCTGGGTTCAAAAAAGGTTTGGATAAGTTCTTGGAGGTGAAGTCCATTAACTGCTATTAAACAAGTTTACTTAGGGAATAGCCACTACTATTAATTGCATCAGTAGCATGGGATCTTCTTGGTGTTTGGGTAATTGCAAGGTCCACCTGGTTTGGCCTCTGTTGGAAACAGGATGCTGGGCTTGATGGACCCTTGGTCTGACCCAGCAGGAATAATTATGCAGTTATTTCTGGTGTTAAATCCCTCAGTAGTGTGTGTTATAATATTGAATGCAATGTTAAACAGCCCTCATTTTGAGAGAGAGAGAGAGAGAGAGAAACTAGCTGTGATACTCTCACCCTAGATAGGTATTTATATCTCTATGGGAGGCCCACATAGTAACTCGAGGTGAGGTTTAGGTATTAGTGTAGGGGGTTAGGGGCCACTTTGACATTCAGTGTGAGACGTATGAACAGAACAGGGCTCTCTTGTGAAGATTTGATGACCCTCGGAGTGAGGAAACTCACCCAAAGATGAGATTTGTGCAATGTTCTCTCAACCTAGCTTGATGGACTCTCTGGCTTAATGCTACTGAAAAGGTGTAACTAAAATCGGCATTAAAGCTGTGTGATAGGACTTTGGAAAATGGTAAACCCAGCCCACTCCCGCCCCTAGCTCCTCCTCTTTTTCGGATTTACATCGCACCATACGTTATGGTGCGATCGCATGTGTTAAAGGCATTTTCGCATGCGTTAACGGTGCTTTTTGCATGCATTAAGCCCTTAACGCATGCGAAAACGCCTTAGCACATTTTGATAAATGACCCTATTTGATTGTAAACCCTCTGGGGATAGGGAAATACCTACAGTACCTGAATGAAATTTGTTTTGAAGTGCTGAAAAATGTGTGAAAATTGGAATATAAAAATCTAAATAAAAAATGTGCATATACATTATGCAATATTTATTACATGCATTATGGTGTTATTACCGGTATTTGGGCCCTTATTCCCATGATAATGCCCTAATGCAATAAAGAAAAACAAGGTTCAGATACAATCTTATGGAGCTCTGGTGTTAGGCTGGCATAACTGGACCTGCTGCCTAAACTATTAATCCAAGGACATGGTGATACATTTGTTTGCTTTCTAACATCCCAAATGTTAGCTTCTGGCTCATTATCCTCTTATTCTTTACATGACTAAAAACATAAGACATTATGGTAACAAAAAACATGTAAGTACTGCTGAAATAACATTTGAAATTTGACAGCAGCAAATAAACATAAAAATCCTGAAAATAGAAATCCATCTAAAAGCATGGTGTGATCTTAATCTTTTGCTAAAACAAGATATACTGACAAAAAGAAATACCAAGAAGTAAACTTGATCATCAGTGTGCAGGTTACTATGACAAGCTGTAAATACCCATTATTTCTAGATTTTCATACTCCTAGCAAATGCAGAGAGGGGAGTTGCTGTGAAGGCATTTAGGTCATTTGCAAGAACAAGACAAAAATAAAAACAATGCCATACATATAGATATATATTAACAGAAAAACAATGGTAATGCATGTGAGTCCGTTGACCAAGTGCCTTCAAATCCTAAGCGTTTGGGAATTAATCACATGTGTCTGTTGTTAATTACACTAAGCTGAGGTAGATATTGAGAGGAAGGTATTTTTAGACAGCATAGTGCAGTGGCCTCCCACAGACCTTTTCATCACGTTGTAAGGTTTAAATGGATGTTGATTTGAATTCTGTAAATTGCCTTGAAGGGTTTGTCAGATTAGACAGCATAAATCTTTAAAGCTCTTATGCTCTACCAGGCTACATGTTCTTTTTTCTAGTGATAAAACCCCCAAACAAACTGTAATTAAGTAACATAAAGCTGACAGAATAGACACATAGAATTTGTAATCAAGGGCAGTTAAGTGTTATCAGAGCTTATTTGCTAATGTGCACTACCTCATTAATGCATGCTGTTAATGAACTTTAGTAAAAAAAAAAAAAAAAGAAAAATCACAGGCAACTGGTTGCCCAAATTTCATTCCTGGCGCATGCCAATTTGTTCTCAGAACTATGAACTGCCATGGGCCAATGAAGGGCTCTGGAGAGAGCAAACTATGTGGCCTGAAGCAGCAGCATTGGAGCAAAAGAGGCAGACCACAAGGCCAAAAGCATTGACAGGAGCAGCAGAGTTAAAGATGGGAGGGAACTTTAGTGGAAGGAGACAGAAAGAAAGATTGGAAGAAATGCAAAAGACAGAGGAAGCAGATGGAAGTAGAGGATGGATAAAGAATAGGGATGTGAATCGGGCTTCGGACGATTGAAAATATCATACGATATTTTCAAAATCGTCAGAAATCGGGGGCTCCCGATAAGAGAACCCCACGATTTTGTTCCTGGGGTTCTCTTATCGTTTTGGGGGAGGGCAGGAAAAACGGCACACCAAAACAATCCCTAAACCCACCCCGACCCTTTAAAACTGTTCCTTTAGCTTCCCCCACCCTCCCGAACCCCCCAAAACTTTTTACAAGTACCTGGTGGTCCAGTGTGGGTCCCGGGAGCCATCTCCCGCTCTCGGGCCATTGGCTGCCACTAATCAAAATGGCGCCGATAGCCCTTTGCCCTTACCATGTGACAGGATATCCGTGCCATTGGCCGGCCCCTGTCACATGGTAGGAGCACTGGATGGCCCGCGCCATTTTAAAGATGGCGCCGGACGTCCATTACTCCTACCATGTGATAGGGCCTGGCCAATGGCACGGATACCCTGTCACATGATAAGGGCAAAGGGCCATCGGCGCCATTTTTATTAGTGGCAGCTGACAGCCCCGAGAGCGGGAGATTGCTCCCAGGATTTCCACTGGACCACCAGGTACTTGTAAAAAGTTTTTTTTTTTTTGGGGGGGGGGGTTCGGGAGTGTGGGGAAAGCTAAGGGAACAGTTTTAAAGGGTCGGGTGGGGTTTTTTGTTTATCGGCTCGGGCACAGCCGATAAACAAAACCGCGATCGGGCTGCACAAAAAAAAATTTACGATGTGAATCGGAACCGGAATCGGAACCGATTCCGGTTCTGATTCACATCTCTAATAAAGAAAGAAAAAGGAAGATGAAGAGGATAAGGCAGGAGTCGTTTTCAAACCTCCCCACTCTACAGCATTTGTGTTTGTAAGTATTCACACTGACTGAGATTAGAAATGATGCGGTAGCTGCACAGTTTATAAAATACCATATCTATGCTCTGAAAGTATGCATGTATATTTTGATATGCACATATATTTCCAGTGCTTGAAAACACACATATATTTTGCATACAAAAAATCATGATACTGTAAGGTGAATATTCAAAGAGTCACGCACGTAAAAAATAGCATATATGCACGAAAGAACAGTGTTCTCGCATAATCGATATTTTATAAAAGTCGAAAGTAAGCGTGTACTTTACATTTTTCACACACATATATATGCATGCAAAAAAGGGGTGATCTAGGGGCATTCTGGGCAGGGCCAACAGTTAATTGTATAAGTTGCTATTTTAAAATACATTTATGCAGGTACATTTGACAACTTATTTGCGTAATTTTTCACCTGCTAATTATCTAGCTTAATTAATATTAAATGTGTTTATTATGTATAATTGGCTGGGTGGGAAACATGGGTGAAATGGGGAGAGTTCAGGCTGAAGAACCAGCAGGGTCTTGATGACCTGGAGAAGGACTGGGTGAACCAGTAGATTAATTTGTAAACTGGTTCATTTCAAATACGCACATATTTTAAAATATACTGTCTTACAGGCATTAATCAAGTTTTATGAAAGTTCTATTTTATTTTTACATATAAAATATATATGCATAGATTTTTAAAATAGGTAGGAAATGAACACATGTTCAATGCATTGAAATACTTTCAACACATTGCATGCAACACATTGTTTACTTACTCTTTAAAACGGTTATTTGTAAAATCTGTTACTAATTTATATTTATTTACTGTTTACTTATGGTATAAACTGTTTAATGTAAAGCCTGTTGCTAAAATTTATGTTTACTGTAAACCGAGGTGATGTATATCTATACGTACTAGAGATGTGAATCGGAACTGAAATCCGAACCGATTCTGGTTCCGATTCACATCTATAGAGATGTGAATCGGAACTGAAATCCGAACCGATTCTGGTTCCGATTCACATCTCTAATACGTACCGCGGTATATAAAAATCTCTAAATAAATAAATAAATAAATGTAGTTTCATGTAAGCTTACATATGTGCGTATATTCCAGGGTAAAGATACATGTATTTTATAATAAGTGCGACTATAAAATACTAGCTTAGGTCTTCATATAGCCATATATCTGCATATAAGCTGTAGCATGTAATTGAAAGTTAATTTTCATGTGAATAAACACTCAGAATTACATGCAAACTATTTAATAAATTATGCACTTTTACTGTTTTGAAAATTCTTACTTGTGTGCATACTTGGAATCACAAGTTCACTAATTCCTACTCCAGTTCACCAGTCCTTCTTCAATTCACCTAGACCTTTTAGCTTTTCTCCCTAAACCCCCACCAGTTGACCCAGATCATCAAAAATTGCAGACAACAAACAAATTCGATTTCATATGCACAAGTCAATTAGCAGGTGTAGAAGTGTACAAATAACTTTGATAAAGTATACGTGTATATATCTTATAAAATAGCAACTACTGTGTGTACTGCTGAAGCCCACTCCAAAATGCTTCTAGATCACCCCTATATCCCCTGTAAAATGTACACATGAAACCAAAAATATACATGTATTCTTGACATTTATAAGATAGCATGCATACATGTAAATACTAAAAATGCATATCTATGCTATTTTTACAGGCAAAACCCCTTTGAAAATGGGCTGCATGTGCCCCCGTAAACATGCTGCTTTATAAAGTATACATGTAGGTTTTAAATTGCTCTTCATATCTGAGGGGGAGAGAGAGAGAGAGGCTCAGCCTCACACTCTTTGATTTGGGGTGAGTTTTCAGGAGGTGGGTTGGGTTTGGGGGGGGGGTGTTACAGAAATATTCAGAGGTAGTCATGGTAAATTTGACATCATTAAAGAATTTTAGTCCTTATAAGCGATGAAAAGAAGGTGATTTGTATAAAGCAGCTTGCAGAGACTTCAAAGTACAAATCAATTCCTCTTGTTAGAATTTTCATCGCTTATAAGGTCTAAAATTATTTAATGAAGTCTATTTTACATTGAGTATCTCTGAACGTTTCTGTAACACTCCCCCCCCCAAACCCCAACCCATCTCCTGAAAACTCACTCCAGATCAAAGTTCCCCCTTACAATGGTGCATATATTGAGTGTCTGGCTGAGCCTTATAAAGAGGTGTTCTCTTTCTCTCTCTCTCTCTCGCCCTCCCTCCCTCTCCCCCTCCCTACTGAGGAGCTGTTACAAATTTAGGGCTTATTTGTGTCAGTGCTGGCCTTCTCCTTTGCACATAGTTTTTTTATACATGAATGTATGCACATCCTTCCTAGCTATTTAAAATTTGCATAGCTCCCATTTTGGCCACTTACGTGCGTACGCGGCCATTTTTCATGTGCAAGGCTTTTAAAATCTACCTCAAAGTGAGGGTAGTACATGAAAGGAAAATATGAAATAAAAATTTAAAAGAAACCCCGTCCCCAAATAAATAAGTAAAACACCGGAGCGCGCTGTACTGTATCGGCCTGATAGTTTGGTATCATATATACATTTTGCAGCCTTGCATCCACACTTGTTATTCCATCTTCTAAGCCATTGATAAACAAATTGAATAATAACTGGCCTAGTATCAAACATAGGGTTATTCCGTTATGTACCTCCTTTAGGGGGTCATTTACCAGACGGATCGCACGCGATAAGGGACGTTTCGCATGCGAAAAGTCCCTTATCGCGTGCGATACCAAGATGGGGGCTGAGTCGGCCCTGGAAGAGGAGGAGTCGGGGCATCACCGGGGCCCACTCTGTGAAGACGCCATGGATGACGAAAAGGTAAGGGCCTTTTCGCGCCCTATTTCGCGCCCAATAGCTATACCTTCTATGGAGGCGCTATTGGATGCGAAACCGGCAGCGATCACACCGCGGCGGTGCGATCGCTGCCGGCTAGCGCAGGACCGCCCCCCATTTCGGCCCCCCACCCCTCAATACCTAAAGTATCGCAGGCCTGCGATACTTTAGAAAATGAGGCCCTTAGTTTGAGAATTGGCCATTCAATCTCACTTTCGGCCTTGCAGAGAGATCCTGACCATAACAATAATATTCACATTCTGCTGTCACTTCAGCAGCACAAACTTTCTCCACTATAAGGCACATTGTGAAGTAACAATTGACATTGACAAAAAAAAAAAACCGCTGTCCTGTTCTTACCAATCTACAACCATACAAACCCCAAAAGAACATTACACTAGTTCATATTTATTCATAACAAATTTGTAACACTAAATTTGAATCTTATAATATTCATGAATCTCTAAATAAATAATTCAAACATATTTCATGCTTCTCTCCCAACCACATAAACACTGATATAAACCTATGTGTTAGGATTCTGAGATATCAAATGGTGTGTGAACCCTGGGCTGAAGTGAGAGGTGTTACCTCCCATGGGGAGAAGTCCTGTGAGCCTCACTGTCAGGAGGTTAGGTCTCAGCTAAGGAAGGCACAGAATGAATAGAGTCTTTATTAAAGAGATAGAAGCACTACCCATGGAGCGGGGGGCGGGGGGGGGGGGGGTGCCAGAGAGAGATAGTCACACAGACCCTGAGACACAGGGCAAATGGGATAGGTAGTGCCCTGAGGGAATACCTCCATAGCGCTGGTAGTAGTCCGTGAAGCGGGTACAACAGAGAGGTCTGGTAGTGGCCCGCGAAGTGGGGTACACTGAAGAGGCCTTGTTAGAGATGGTAGTGGCTCCTGGGATGGGGTACACCAATGATGTCCTCAGTAGAGATGGTAAAAGCCCGCAGAGTAGGTTATGCAGATGAAGTCCTCAGAAGAGGTGACAGTGGCCCGCAGAGCGAGGAGCACAGTCGAGGCCCAAAGTGGAAGTGGTAATGGCCCGCAGCACGGAGTACACAGGTGAGGGTCCTCGGTCGGTCTAGTAGCAGTCCACAAGGTAGGAGGTACCTGTGAGATCCTCGATAACATAGTAAAGCAGGCACTTCTGACGGAGTTCTCAGTAGAGATGGTAATGGCCTGCAGCACGGGGAACACCCGATAGGCACTTGGTAGGTAGAAGTGATCCGTAGGGCAGAGTACTCACAAAAGAGCAAGTTGGTTCCAGGAAGCCCTGGGGAACAGAGCAGATGGAGTTCCAGGTGTCTGGCCCTCTGAGGAGCGGATAGCCAGGACAAGAGAGAGGCCCCCAAGGAGTGGGTACCTGAGTCATCCATGTCGAAACTGGAATCTGGAACGCAGGGTCCTCCAGAAGCGAGGCGGAAATAGCAAGGATAAGACTCTGCCAAATTGTCTTCAGAGAGGGCCAGCAGGTTTAAATATCCACAGATCCTGACGTCATCGGGAGGGGACGCTCCCGAGGTTCCCACCATGACGTGGATAAGACCGGCCTCTGTGTGCACGTGCGCGCCTAGAGGGACCTGATGGCAAGATGGTGGTCGGTGGCGTTCGTGCCGACCCGGGAGGCCTGGAAGCAGTAGGCAGGTCATAGGTAGCTAGCAGAGGCTGCCAATCTATCCCATGGAATCAGGGAAGTGAAGAAAAAGGTGAGCAGAAGTGGTTGCAGCTGTCTGCGACTGATGGGCATATCACTAAGACACATATATACTAACCTTCTGACACTACATGTCCGTTTTCAGTTTACGATGATTCCCCTGAAGCAGGCATAGTATATGCCGAAATGCTGCAGCATCAGAATTTATCTGTTGCGGTGGCAATTGAGAGTTAGGAAGTGATAAAGAGAGATTCGCTCAAAGCTGAAGTCAGTCTTACTTTGAAGGACTATGATATTTACTGGATACTGAAGTTGTTTCATTTTGAAGTATTGCGAGTGGAAGCTTTTTGCATGAAGCTGGAATCATCTTACCTTGAAGGACTGATTCTAAGGTTTACAACATTGCTTTAGTAAATGAAGTCAAACCTATTTTACTTACAAGGAATGGCATTTTCAAGACATCTGTATGAAATCAAAGTTATTTTGAAAGACTGTGTCTTTAAGGTTTACAATATTCCTCAAATTGTCACTTGGAATGATTATTGTGATAGTAGAGAATCACTCTTTATCTTGGACTCTTTGTAGTTATATGAAAAACACTGACATTTGTTGCCGAGGTCTGCACATTCATATATTATATTGTATTTAGTGTGCATGTGGTAGTGAGAGAAGCATGAAATATTTCTGAATTATTTATTTAGAGATGAAAAAACATTATAAGCAACTCAAAACCCTACAAAAAAAGACTCTCAGAAACTCTGTAGCAAACTTGCCATATCAAAACAGCACTAATTACCAGAGCTCAAACATAAAAAACCCTACCTATGAAAGAATATTACAACAGCTGCAAGAACTTCAGTGTATCTCCGATTGCTCATATATAGGATACAGATAGATTCTCACCAAATGCAGAATAAGTGACGGCAAATTAGAAATGTTCTGATGACCACCAAAATAGTAACCACATGAATTCAGATTCTGCATGCAGTGCAACAGAGAAGGAATAGAAACAGAAACATTTCCTCTACAAAATACAAAAACATATAGGTCCATATTCAGTATGATGTTAAGTGGTCAAGTTATCCAGCTAAGTTTAGCTGGATAACTTGTCCTGGATATTCAGTAGGATAAACGACCTATTGAATATCCCTATTTAAACGTATCTAGCTAACGGGATCTGCATAATTTTAAACATAACCAGATATTCTTTTGAATATTGATGATTATGTATAAATTTATTTGGCTACTAGCTGTACCCGGCCACGCGTTACTGTGGCTCACTCTGGTTAAATGGAAACGAAAGAAAAGAGAAAGCGCACGTTTCGAATATGTTTAATTTCACAATGCTTGTGGGTATACACATTTTTTTGTTGTTCCATTGTCTGTGTGTTGTGTCCCACACCCGTGGACAGCCACAGGTGCGGCCCCCTACCTCCACCGCGGTGGCGACCCGCTGCGGCAACTCTTGATCCATGTCCTCTGGGCCGGTGCCCGTCCTCTGGGGCTGGTCCGCAGTCTGGCCACCGGGTAGGGAGCCGTCCCTGTTCCTCCTTCACAGCGTTCTGCTGGCTTTCCTCTGCGGAGGAAATTCAAGATGGCCGCTGCCATCTTTAGGCATGAGGCCGTGCCCTCTTGCCTGATTTAAAGGGACCGGATCCCTTTAATGATACTCACCTGCTCCCAATGATCCAGGGCAGAGAAAGTATTTAAGGAGGCTTCTTCTGCTCATTCCTTGACTTGGAAACGTCCCACGTTGGTCAGGTCTGCTTGCTCCGGTGAGTTCCAGTGCCTTGTTCCTGTTTTGTCTTGGTGTTCCTGGTTCCTGACTTTGGATCGGCTAGCGGTGATTCCTGGTATTGGCTTCGGACTGGCTAGCAGTGATTCTTGGTATTGACTTCGGTTTGGCAAGCGGTGATTCTCTGGTGTGTAAAGGCAGACGGGCAAGCGGTGATCCCTCGGTGTGTGACCTTGGACTGGTAAGCGACGACCCTCTGGCACTTGACCTCGGACTTCTCCCTGACCATCGTCTCCAAGGGCCCACCTAAGTCCCAGCGGCCCGGGTCCCTACGGGCTCCTCCCGGGGGGACCGCGGGCTTCCAGGGGTGAAGCTCCAGTCAGCCCTTGCACCAAACTTCCGTCTCCTTGACCTCTCAAAGGTCCACCTAAGTCCCAGTGGTCCGAGTCCCTACTGGCTCCTCCTGGGGGGACCGTGGACTTCCACTGGCGAAGACACACTTCCGTTCCCGACATCACGACTCTTCATTTGCCTCCACACTCGTCTCTGTCTACAGTGCCGAGGGTCAGCTAGTCACATCTTTGTTCCTGCCTCGCCTCCTGATGGGAGAATCTGCGAATCTTCTCCAAAGGTATACCATCCTCCCGTCGGCCCAAGGGTTCACAAGCCTGAGCATAACACTGTGCAGATATAGAGATTGTCTGGTCTGCCGACTCTAGAACACGCAACATATAATTGTCCATGTGAGAAGCACCGTGTCTAGATGTAAACCGCATAATTCTAGAAATGAAAAAGAATGAAAAAAGAAAAAACATAAACTATACTCACTAAATGAACGGTATGGTAAACGACACAGCTCAATTCCAACGCAATGTCACACAAAATAATTAAATTGAAATGAAAATAAATCGAAATCTATGGAAATTCAATTTAACAATGCAATCGGAAACATTGAAATGGAATCGTAAAATATGTAGTCCAAGCCGTTAAGCCCATTAAAACTGGTGAGATTTTTGTCCTCTCTGCTCCTACGTCTTTGCTCTGCTCTGGTTCTCCCTCCCCCCCCCCCAGCACCACGAAGAGTCAGAGGCGGCGGCGGTAGTAGGAGCTGCAGTGGTGGCCGAGGGGGATCTCGCGAGGCGTAATGGTCCTGCCATCCCAACTCCCTCCCCCCTTCCCTGGTGGTGGAGGGACAGGCTCAGACCCCTTTCACTCTATCCTTACAGGCCCTAACTCCTTTGCTCTCCCATTCCCCTCTACACTGAACCCCTTCCACTGTAACTTATAAGAGGAGAGCTGGGGGGGGGGGGTAGAGAATCTCTCTCTCATACAACCCCCTAGATAGGATTCCTCTCTCTCTCTCTCGCTTGCACACACACTCTCCCTCTGTCCCTCACACACGCACGCCCAATCCCTCTCACACATATACTCAATCCCTCACGTAGTCTCCCTCTCTCTGGCACTCACACTCGCCTTCAGCGCACATTACCACACTTCTCTCTCACACAGTTAAAACGGGCGGGATTTTTGTCCCCTCCCCACCTAAGTCTTTGCTCTGCAGTCACAAGAGCTTGCAAAGTTCCCACGCCAGTTGTGTCTGGGAGAGTGAGGAAAACACTCCGTCCCCCCCCCCTCGCAAAGGGCAGGCAGCAGGCACTGCAACAGATTTGGGACACATTGCCTAGCTTACTTTTCTCTTTCTGGGAGACCTGTGCCTTTAAGAAATCCGATCAGGGGCTTGAGAAGGAGGAGGGAGCAGGGCTCCCTCCTTTCACTTTCATCACGGTGCTTTACTGGGAGTGGGGTGGAGCTATGCCCATGTAAACTCTTCCCGTGGCGGCTGAGACCCACAGGTGGGTTGACAGCACTGCCTTCTCCATCTCCCCCCCCCCCCCCCGCCGCAGTTGCAGGATATTTACTTGGTTTCTCCTTATCTGTGGGACTCAGGGGGCGGGGGAGGAGGGCAAGCTGTTCTCTGTTCAGCTCTTTGCGCTTTGGCTGCTGCAGGCTGCAGCTGCTTGTGATCTCTTCACAGCCGCTTTCTACTGCATTTGCTCTGCTCCAGCCATCCCAACTCCCTCCCCCCATTCCCCAGCGGTGGACGGACTGGCTTGGTGACTCTTCTACCCTTTCCTCCTCCTGTGTGTAACTGTTTGGCGGTCTCTACTCCCTCCCTTTTCCCCAGCGGGGGAGGAACGCGCTGAGCCGTTTCTCTGAGTGGTGACTCGTCTGCCCTTTCCTCCTCCCCTCTGTGACACCCAGCACGTAGCACAGAGCTCAATGGGCCGCACATGCACGGTAGAGCTGCTCTCTACTGCGCATTTGCGGGCCGTCAGTCAGAGCCCATTTATATTGTAGATAGCGTGTGTTGCTTGTACGTCCAACAGATGGCGCTGTTTTTCAACAAAAGCATGTTTTTACCTGTCACAGGTGTGACATCTATATAATATAGGTATATAAAAACACGCGCATATTCGAATGCAACGTTGTGTCAAAATTTCAAAGCAATCGGTGAAGAACTTTCGGAGATTTAAGATTTTGAACAAATGAACATTTACATTTTTATTTATATAGATGGTTAGCAGAATAACTTTACACTTAATCGGCTATATTCAGTAGAATATAGCCAGTTAAGTAGCTCTCCTGGTTTAAAAAAAAAAATTGCAGGCCTACAGGCTGAAATGTGTCCCCTGCCTCCCTCCTACCCGAACTCCAAAAGGACCATTGGGTCTGAACCTGCTGGCCACTGTCCAGTATCTAAGTTTAATAAAAACTATTACAGTCATGAGTCATATCAATTCCATCCCTCTCCCCCATCCCCTGCTCCTGGTTTCCATTTTTTTCAATTACTTCATACTCTGCAGATGCCTCCCCTGCACCCACCCCTTCCTTTTCTATTCCACCCCCTGTCCTTAATATGTAGCATTTCTTCAGCCTGGACCATGGTAACATCATAGTGTGAACCAGGCCCGCTGCTTCTGCCATTGCTAGGCACTATGATAGGTATTCTCTCACAGGTTAGAGGGGCTAGAAAAGATACAGAGAAGGGCAACCAAAATGATCGAGGATGGAGGCTAAGAGGAATGGCTAAACAGGTTAGAACTCTTCAGCTTGGAGAACAGAAGGTTGAAAGAAGATATGATAGAGTTCTATAGAAT
Source organism: Rhinatrema bivittatum (assembly GCF_901001135.1). Classification (NCBI taxonomy): domain Eukaryota; kingdom Metazoa; phylum Chordata; class Amphibia; order Gymnophiona; family Rhinatrematidae; genus Rhinatrema; species Rhinatrema bivittatum. Next base: position 737,750,284 of record NC_042615.1, on the reverse strand, counting down.
CATGAGTGGGGTGAAATGTATAACTAGGGAATGGTTATTTATCCTTTCCAATAGTACTAGCACTAGGGGGCACTCCATGAAGTAAATAGGTAGAACATTTAAAACAAGTAAGAGAAAGCATTATTTTACTCAGTGCAAAATTAAATTGTGGAATGTGCTGCCAGATGATGTGGCAAAAGCAATTAGCATAGCTGGGTTAAAAAAGGTTTTGACACACCCACAAGAGTTCTCCAGGCCTCCCAAATGGCTCTTCTTTCCTCTCCTCATCTAGTTTTTGCCAGATTGTCCTACACAAGACTTCAACCTTTCTGCTGTTACACATCAAACATTTGAATCAAGGTACCCCTATGACTTGAACTTTGCTACTTTACTTTCAAGAAAAAAAAGCTAAGGCATGGCTTTTCAGTCAAGTCTTCCCTGCAGAAACCCTATTCCCCTTCTTCCAATTAAGGACTTGAAGTTATATATCCTAGATTCCCTATGTTTTTCCAATTGTAAATCTGAACATCACTGTAGATTATCTCAATTGCATTTTTTCTGTTATTTTAATTATTATAAACTGTCTTGAGGTAGACTGTCAAATGCCTACAAATAAATTCATAAATAAAAGTCCATAAACCAATATTAGACATGTAGACTTGGGGAAACTACTGCTTATCCTGGTTATGAGCAAGAAGGATTGGACTTATTCTTTGGGATCCTATTGGTACTTGTGACCTGAATTGGGCTTGATAGACCTTTGGTCTGACTCAGTATGACATTTCTTATGTTCTTATGGCTCTTCAGTTTAGAGAAAAAATGACTGCAAAGGGCTGTAGTATAAGTTTATAAAATTATCATGAGTTAGGTGAAACATGTAAATATTGAACAGTTATTTACTCTTTCAAAAAGAGCTAAGACTAGGGGGACACTTCATGAAATTTAAAACAAATTGGAGGAAGTATTTTTTCATGCAATACGCAAACTGTGGAATTTGTTGCTGGAGGATATTTGCTATGATTTGTGGGTATGTAGGCCCTTGACCCGAGGTGCAAGTTGTTACCTCCTGTGGGGAGGAGCCCCACAGGTCTGCACTGTCGGGAGGCGAGGTCAGAGACAGCGGAGAGCTCTGGGTGAGGCAATGGAAAGGTCCCTTGATAGCTGGAGAAGACCCCCATGAGAGCAGACTGGAGGCAGTACCTGGGCAGAGACCCTGAGGGAAGGAATGCCAGACAGACCGCAGAGTGGGGGGCGTGAGGCTTGAGCAATCAGGAGGAACTCCAGAGGGCAACCCTGAGGGGAGGAGCTGCTCAGCATAGGATGATGATGAAATGCCATAGGCCAGCCCACAGGATAGGGAAGCCCGAGCTGAGCCTCTAGTGATGACGTAGCACCGCCCCGAGGAGCGGGGAAGTGTAGGCAGTCTTAATATTGTTTGTAGGCGTGACCCCGAGGAGCAGGGAGGCACGCAGGTCCGGGTTGAGCCGGAGAGCCCAATCCCAAGGAGCAGGGAAGCTCTGGCAATCAGTGTAACACAAGTAGCGCAGTCCCAAGGAGTGGGAGGCGTGACCAGTCCTTATTCAAGATGTGGGTGCAACCCCGAGGAGTGGGGAAGTTCCTAGTAGAACTCAAAGATAGTTTGTTACGATTGGGCACTGGTCGGGTGTAGTGAACACCACCTGTAGGAGTGACTCAGGGTGGAGAGAAACAGGAGTTTGTGGTGGAGCCTCTGATACTGGCTGGTGCAGGCAGGAATGTGTGGATACTGTCTGGAACTAATGAAACTGAAGGTTATCCAGAGGATGCCTGTGGGGTGGGAGCTGGCTGGAGGAATCTAATACAAGGTGCGTGGAGGTAAGAGTGAGCTTGATACACAGGAGCAGCATGGAGGTATATGTGTAAGTGAGTGCAGGTAAAGGTGATCAGGATACTGGAACCGGGTGCTGGTAAGGATGGACTCAGGATAGCATGCAGGTAAGGGTGATACTGACTGTAGGTATGAATGACTGGACTAAGGGAACCAGGGGAAGCAAGACTGACAATGACTAGACAGACTAACCAAACAGTGCTAACACTGAACATAAAACACAAAAGCCCGAAGGCAGCAAGGCAGAAGCCCGAGGGCAACAGAGCAAGGCAGAAGCCCGAAGGCAACACCACAAGGCAGAAGGGAGGCTAGAGCAGGGAGCCCAAACGAGCTCGATGCCGAAGCACTGAAGTATTGGGTAGGCATAGTTATAAAGGAAGTCCAGGACATAGAGCAGATGACTAGGACGGATTGGGCCAGCAAGGAGAGCATGCTCGAGGGACCTCTGGTGGTGAGGCGGCTGCACAGCAGCCATAGTCGTAACATAGTTGAAGTGTCCCAGAGGTAGTCCCGAGGAACAGGAGGCAATACTGTTTAGAACCCAGGAGACGCAGAGCCAGCCTAAGGAGCAGGGTAGGCACGGGGAGCGAATCCCCCGTGGAGAGGGTACCAGACAGGGTTCAAGTCCAAGGTAGTAGCTTAGATTCAGGAACACGTAGTAGTAGTCGAAGTCATACGGAACTTGTTGCCAAGTCGGCTAGCTGAGGGCGAAGGTGGAGTTTATATACGCCAGTCTGATGATGTCATCAACCGGAGATGCCCCCAGGGTTCTCACTGAGGAGGCTTGAAGAGAGTGCCCGGTGGCACGTGCACGCGCCAAGGAAGGCCCAAAGTGGAAGAAGATGATGGCGGCGTCCAGGCCGCCATGAGGAGTCCTGGGGAACGCGGCGGTGAAGGCTGGCCTGAGCTGCGACCAGCCCCGGGGAGGGCAGGAGAGCAGTGCAGGAAATAAGTACACGCGGTCGCAGCCGTCTGCGACTGACGGTCATAACAATATTGTCAAGGCATCTAGAATAGTTGGGTTTTAAAGGAGTTCGGACAAATTCATGGAGGAAAAGTTAATAAACCATTATTAGTCAAGCAGAATTGGAAGCCCATTGCTTAAGCCTGGAAGTAAGAAAGAAGAAATGGATATACTCTTTGGGACCTGCAGTCTACTTCCAACTCCATGGACTGGCCACTGTCAGAAACAGGAAGCTGGACTCACTGACCCTTTGTTCTGACCCAGCATGCCATTTCTTATGTTTTAATGTTGTACTCCAGTTGCAGAATTCCTCCACTTTCTATAGGCTGAAAGGAAAGTTTTTGTTCTTTTTAACAATGACAACTGCATTGCCCTTTAAGAAGGGGCCTGGAATCAGAGAGTGCAAGAGAAGCAATACAGCCAATCCTGATCCCTGCCACCAATTGCACAGTGTAGAACAGTCCATCGAGACCTAGGTCCCGAACTTGTGTTTGTGTCTATCTAGATCTCTCTCTCTCTCTCTCTTTATGTATTTATATATTTATATCTGTATCTATTAATATCTATATATACTGTATATAAAAATAGATATCAATATACATATATATCAATATCATTTTTTTCCAACTAGAATACTGGTGCCAAGGAAGTGATCCCTCCCTTGTAAGGCACAAATCTTTTTTTGTTTAATTAGGCAGAAAGCAAGCAGAAGCAACCTAAGGGGAGGGGGAAGGGCAAGCTGCCCTTTTAAAAGGCAGGTCTGCATTGTTCTAAGAATTTTATTTTCCCACTGGAGCAGAGCAGCCTTAGAGGTGAAGGAGACCCGGCTGTGAACCAGGATCAGGAGCCCCAGGTAGAGGAAATTTGCAGATCTGTCATTTTTCTTGAAAACTACTTACCAGTGCCCTGACATTGCTGGAAGAGGGGCAGGGAAAGAACACTCTGTAACTGAGCTGGATAGGCTGTGAGATTGCACCCTTACACAAAAAAATACCAGGCTGGACACCCATCCCCATAGTGCTTTACTCAATTCCACCCTAAGAACATAAGAACATAAGAAAATGCCATACTCGGTCAGACCAAGGGTCCATCAAGCCCAGCATCCTGCTTCCAACAGTGGCCAATCCAGGCCATAAGAACCTGGCAAGTACCCAAAAACTAAGTCTATTCCATGTTACCATTGCTAATGGCAGTGGCTATTCTCTAAGTGAACGTAATAGCAGGTAATGGACTTCTCCTCCAAGAACTTATCCAATCCTTTTTTAAACACAGCTATATTAACTGCACTAACCACATCCCCCGGCAAACAAATTCCAGAGTCTAATTGTGCGTTGAGTAAAAAAGAACTTTCTCCGATTAGTTTTTTTTTTTTTTTTTGTAATACAATTTTTATTGAGTGATCCTCAGACACAATATGAAACTTTGCCGATAACAGACAAGCAAACATAATACAGCAAACGATATTGATGACACAAATCACAGAACCATGAGGAAACACTCCTCAATTTTCCCCCTTCCAGATATCTATAACTGTGTCTAAGACATCTCTAGAGCCACCCTAGAGAATACTCATGTCGCCAACAAACTAGGAGAGGCTGCACTCTGATACCTCCCCCAGTCTGACATATTGAACAACTATAGCGGGCTAGCTCTGCTTAAACAAGAAGGAACAGGAGGCCAGTATGCTTATCCCCAAACCCTCACCCTCTCCAAACCTCCCCATCCCGCTTCTCCCCCTTTACCCCCCTTACCCCCCCCTTCCCCTACCCAAGGCCTGGCAAACCAGTTGAGACATCCATGTATACTAGAGTCCAATCATAACATTGAAGGCATGGGTCTATCACTAACCCAAAAAACAAAAAAAGAAGAACAAACAAACATCAGGCATTGAGGATCAAGCTGCGAGCCCGATGTGGCAAAGTCTGCACATATACCTCCCAGGTCTCCAAGAAAAGTCTTCGGTGCGTTGGCGACAACTTAGAAGTAAAACTGTCCATATACATCATTCGATGAAAATGATTACGCCAAGTCCAATACAATGGTGCAGATATCTCCAACCAATTAAGTAGAATAACTTTTTTCCCCACCAGCCAGGCCTTTTTAATCAGAGTTCTCAATCCCGCTTTTCTTATAACCGACTGGGGAATGCAATCAAAAAGAATCAGCTGCGGGGTAACTTGAAAACGTATTTTCAGGAGGCGTTGTAAGTAATTTACAATTTTCTGCCAGAACTGTTGAACAAGGGGACAAGCTCAGAATGCGTGAGACAAAGTGCCAATTGCAAGGTGACAACGAGGGCATGTCGAATCTGTTATGAGCCACGCTCTCCACGCAACCTGTGGAGAGACAAAGGCCCTCCGCAGAAACTTGTATTGCATTTCCCGGTAATACATACTTTCACTGGACCTTTTTAAATTCCCCATACATGCAGAGAAGATTGCCACTGTAACCGTGAATACTCCATCTTTGGTCCAACTCTCTACTGAAGTCTCATAGGTACGCTGTGACATACCTCGTTGAAGAGCCCTATAATATGTCGAGAGAGATAATGGCCGCTCCCTTCCCAACTGAAAAAAGGATTCTAACGCCGCTAAATGTGTGGAAGTCTGAGTACCAATCTGCAATGATAATATGTAATGTCAGATTTGTAGATACCCAATGAACTGGACCCGGGTCAAACCATATATACGTTGTACTGTGGGGAACGGCATTAGTATCCCTTCCGGGTTCACCAAGTGCCCCAAATGAGTGATACCCTTCGAGGCCCATCCCCGCAGACTAACATCTTGGGATCCTGGTAAAAACTCTGGGTTGCCCTGAACTGGGAGAAGGTAAGGGTTACATCGAGGCAGTCCCAACTTCTTTGTAAGGTATTGCCAGGATTTTCGAAACGGGACAACCAGTGGATTCCGAGAGATTGCAGACGGTAGCTCCTTCCCCGGCCCCATCAGTACATAGGTCAACGCGAAGGGGGCCACCAATGTGGATTCAGCCACCAAGTCAATACAAAAGGGGATTCCCAATATCCATTCCCGAACAATCCGGAGGTTGGCCGCCACACAATAAGACTGAAGGTCGGGAACTCCCATTCCCCCTGCTCCCCAACGCAACATAAGCCAGGACAATGGTATGCGCGCCTTTTTCCCCTGCAAAAGAAATGCCCGCATCATCTGTTGAAGGGCGGCCAAATCGTTACGTTTTAGAATAAGAGGTAGGTTCTGCAACACATACAACCATTTAGGTAGTATGATCATCTTAAACAAATTAACTCGCCCCCCCACGGAAAGAGGGAGGCTTTTCCAAAGTTTGAGCTTATCTCTCGTGAGTCTCAGTAATTTTTGGATGTTTAAGTCATATAACTTAAGTAAATCTAAGGCTATATCAATCCCCAAATATTTTATTACACCGTTCGCCCAGTGCAGTGGGAAAGGGCCCTCCCACTGCTCCTGTATAGACATCGGGAATCCCATGGCCTCTGATTTCTCCCAATTAATGCGAAAACCCGAAATACCACCATAGTCCCTAACCACCTCCAAAAGGGCCGGCAAGGAGTCTCTTGGATTAGTAAGGAATACCAAGAGATCGTCCGCAAATGCGGCATATTTGAAAATCTCCTTTTTCCCCCGCGCCTGAAATAACACCCCTCGGATCGCTCGGAACGTTTGAATAGCCAGTAATAGAGGCTCCAGGGTCAAGAGAAAAAGGAGAGGGGATAAGGGACAGCCCTGTCGGGTACCCCGAAAGACCTGGAATTCAGGGGAAAATTGACCATTCACCATTAACGAGGCAACCGGGCCCGAGTATAGGAGTTGCAAGGCTTGATAGAAAAAACCTTCAAATCCCATGTCTCTCAATAGGGCAAACATAAACCCCCATTCCACCCGGTCGAAAGCCTTCTCTGCATCTAGACTAGCAATGAGGAAGGGAATATTGTGTCTGGTGCAGAGATCCATAGCAATTGTTAGCTTCCGGATATTAGTCAAGGCATAGCGTTTTTTCACAAAGCCTACTTGGCCCGGTTGAATCATCTGTGGCAAAACGGCACTCAATCTATCTGCCATAATTTTCGCCAACAGTTTATGGTCCACATCTAATAAAGAGATAGGGCGATAGGAAGCAGGGTGCAGGGTATCCTTCCCAGGCTTGGGAATTAGAGTGATGTGGGCCCTATTCCCATGCACCGGAAAACTTCCCTTCGAGATTAGTGCTGTAAAAACTAATGGCAACAAGGGGGAGAGGGGCTCTGAAAGACACCTATAAAAGTCTGCACTATATCCATCCGGCCCTGGGGCCTTAAACCTTGGGGAACTCCGAATAACCTGTCGAACCTCATCCTCCGTAATGGGTCGGTTAAGCCCCTCTTGCTGAGCCTGGGTCAGGATAGGGAGGTTTAACGCGGCACTAAATGAGTCCCATTGACTTGAGTCCCAGCCCTCAGCCCGATACAATGCCGCATAATAATCCCAAAAAACTTTTAGGATTTTAGGGGTTTCATGAACTATGTGGCCTTGTGGTGTACGAAGAGCCGTGATATGCCGGGACCCTCTATTAGACTTAACTAAGTTGGCCAGAAGCTTCCCAGATTTGTTACCATATCTATAGAGCCTATGTTGGTGATATAGAATGCTGTGTTTAGCCCTCTGGTGTAGCAGCGAGTTCAAAGCTGATTGAATGGTACTATAATCACTCTTGGTTACCGATGTGCAAGAACGATTTAGTGCCCCTTTAGCCTGTTGCAATTTCTTTGTCAGGGTACATAATTGATTATTTAGCACTTTTTTCCGATGTGATATATACGAGATAATATCTCCCCTAAGGACAGCTTTAGCAGTGTTCCAGAACAGTACTGGATCACTGCTATGTTGGGCATTTAGGGTTGCAAAATCTGTCCATCGTTCCAATAAAAAGGTTTGAAACGCTGTGTCCTCTGCCAGATAATAAGGGAAGCGCCAGCCCCTACAGTCACTCACTTGAGGGAGCACTGCCAGATCCACCCAAATTGGGGCATGATCTGAGACAATAATGTCTCCAATTCCTACTCCTGAAATTTTGGAGAAGGAATGTGTGCTGACTAACCAATAGTCGATACGGGATTGTGTGGAATGAGCTCTGGAGACATGTGTAAAGTCCCGCTCAAAAGGGTTTAGAGCTCGCCATGCATCAACCAGGTGCAAACTCTGTTCAAGGAGCTGTATCCCCCGACCCTTGACCCCCGTCTGCCGCAGAGTGGCAGAGCTATCTAATTCGGGGTCCCGTAAAGAATTGTAATCTCCCCCCACTACCAGGAATTTGTCCATATATGAAAGTAACATTTTATGTATATTCTGAAAGAAAGGCATTTGCTGAGAATTCGGGGCATACAGGTTGCACAACACCACAGGCATCTGATTAATTGTTACTTCTAAAATAAGAAAGCGACCCTGAGGATCTTTATGTTCAGAAAGAACTTGTAGCGGGAGATTTTTGCGCACCAGGATAGCTACCCCAGCTGACCTCGTGGTGGCGGAGGCATAATACACCGAACCCACCCAAGACTGACATAATTTCAGGTGCTCCACATCTGTAAGATGGGTTTCCTGCAAGAATGCTATGTCCGCAGCCTGTCTCTTCAAGGCCTGTAATACCTTCGACCGTTTGACAGGTGTATTAATACCACATACATTCCAGGATATCAATTTGAGATTACGCATAGCCATTTACCCCATATCACGCCATAGAAAAGTAATTTGAACAATGAGAATTTCCCAACTCCAAGGGAATGATGACCACCCCAGCTCTGGCCATCTCCCTGTGAATGTGATTTCCCCACGCCACATGCCACCAAAATGTTTGAAATCTGTATCATGCCAGCACCTTGTATCTTTCCCTGACCCTCCTCCCCGCTCCATTCCTCCCCCCTTCCCCTTCCCCCCCCCACCCCCCTTCCCCTAACTAGACTCCCCAGAAGTCTCATCTCCACTAATTCCCCACCTAAGAGATCCTGTTAAGACACTCGGGCTCCTCTGCCCCCTCCCCCCTTTCTTCACCCCCCATCCAGCTTGCAGCAACATAACAAGGGATGGGACTCCATAGAAATAACATAACATAAAAGTTGAACAAATAACAGCTTTTGTTCCCCCCATAAACAATTTCACAATACAATATTGAAACACCTATAGTATACCAATATCCCAGTGCAGCACAAAGTGGAGATCTGTTCACACCGCTCCAGCATGTGCCAGAAACTTGGAAAAAGAGAGAAAAAAAACAGTGAACAGAAATATTAAGTAACCAAAGGGTGCAGGTCCCCCTGCCCCCATAAGCAATAGATTAGGCAATGCATGCCATGCCGGTAGAAACTTCTCAGCTTAAGTAGCTGGCTGCCTGTCCTGTACATTTATCCAGTATCCGACCCAGGGCTGCGTCCGCCCGGTCTTTCTCCAGCCCCACGATCCAGGGTGCCAATGTAAGCTTTTAAGTCAGCGACCTCACTAAACCATCTGGGTCCTCCAGGTGTACTTACACGGACCTTCGCTGGGTATACTACCACAGCTCTCTGACCCAGATTAAACAACTGTGTACACAATGGGGAGAAAGCCCTGCGCTGTGCAGATAGGGCCCCTGAAAAGTCTTGGAAGATCAGAATCTTCTTTCCCTCATACAACGCTTTCCCCCGACGGCTGGCCTGCAGGATCGCTACTATGTGAGCATAATTTAACAGTTTTATTATTACTACTCGTGGTTTTTCTTGCTGAGCCCTTTTCTGCCCCAACCGGTGAGCTCTTTCTATTCTCAGGGGACCGTGCTCAGTGCCCAGAGACAGTTCGCGAATCAACCAGTTTTCTATTTTTTGGGGCAAATCTCGATCCACAATTTCCTCTGGGAGGCCTACCAGACGTAGATTGGACCTCCTGGACCTGTTTTCAAGGTCTTCAATACGCGCTGTGTGTCGGGTGATCTCCGCACGTAGCTCCGCTACCTCTGACCGCATGGCCTGGGCGCCATCTTCGCCGTCCGAAACCCGTTGCTCTAGGGCTGAGAATCGCGCTTCATAGCCAGCAAGCGCTGCGGTCACCTCGCCGAGTTGGGACGAAAGTTTTTTAAACTCTGGCTCCAGTGCCTCTACTACCGCGGTGCGAAGATCTGCCCAGCTCGCTGGTGCCGGTAGGTCTGCCATGCTGTGTTCCTCCTCAGAGGCCTAGTCAGTAGGCCTGACTTTTTCTTTTGCCGAATCCTTGTCCCTGCGCGCCGTGCGGGTCGACATCTGGCTACCGTTCCGCTCACCAATAATAGCCGCTGGGATATTGAGAGACTTCCACGCAAAAATGAACAGCAATTAGGGCCGGATGGGGTTAGATTAGAAATCAGGGAGCCCGAGAGGGTCGGCTACATCCGCTCCCTCTCACGTGTCACGTGATCTCCGTGGCATCTCCGATTAGTTTTAAATGTGCCCCATGCTAACTTCATGGCCTGTAAGGCCTTCCTCTTCGGGATGGAATCTGAAAGACATACCATAGGAACAAAAGCACTTCCTGCCCAGCCTCTCCTTGCACTGGGGCTCAGCTGAGATACTGATTATAGGCTTTCTTTAAATTTAATCCATAGACAGGACATGAGTTGTGCCACTGGGGGGAAAGGGGTCAACATTATTTTAATCAGAAGAGCCTTAACTTAGCAGGAGGAGCAAGTTAGAAATACCAGGGGCCAGAGACCAGGGATTACCTACGGCCAGGGCCAGCAATGGGAGATACATGGAAAGTGGAAGTACATGAGTAGGGCTGCAGGTACATTTTTACCTTGGTAGACCACTGACCAATCACTGAGTGCAATTCCTCACACGAAATACCTGTGAGTATATGAGATTAAATGCAAGTGGCCTCCAATTAGT